>NW_026691667.1:2177522-2488597 GCF_020826845.1 Diceros bicornis minor
CTATCTTTGATTATTTTGCAAGGCTTGAGAAAACCTTAGAACAGCACTCTGGGCTGGCTCCTGAATGTTTTGAGGATCATTAAAATGATTCAATTTTCAATGCAATTTCCTTAGAAGGATTAGATGAGGAATTAGCAATGTTAGTTAAGAGACATGAACTGGATTGGACTTTAATGCACACTAGTGCTCTTGTCACTATTACAGATAAACTATCTAAAACCTTCCAGAAAAAAAAAGGCCACTATGGTTATGAGTATACAGCTACAACAGCTTCGTGGCACAACCAAGGGTATCCTTGAGGGTATAATGCAAAGTGAAATAAGTCAGAGGGAGAAGGTCAAATACCATATGATTTCCTTCATTAAGTAGTAGATAATAACAACAATAAACAAACATATAGGGACAGAGTTTGGATTGGTGGTTACCAGACGGGAAGGTGGGAGGGAGGAGGGTGAAAGGGATAATTCAGTACATGTGTGTGGTGATGGGTTGTAATTAGTATTTTGGTGGTGAACATGATGTAATCTATGCAGAAATAGAAGTACAATGATGTACACCTGAAATTTTTACAATGTCATAAACCAATGTTACTGCAATAAACAAAAAATTAAAAAAAAAATAAATCTAAGCAGAAACGAAATCACTGTTTCTGTTACTATTGCAAAAAACCTGGTCGTTTCAAACAAGACTGCCATAAACTCAAATGGGATTTAGGGGGAGAAAGCAATAAACAGGAATAGGGCTGCTCCAAAGATTATGAGAGGGCACTTCCCCTCCTCCTCACAAATGCCATAGGGGAAATTGAGATAACTGTTGGAGGGGAAACTTTAAAGGTCCTTGTAGATACCATGGCTACCTTATCTGTCCTCAACCCTACCCTTATTCACTGCCCTCTCCCTCGGAGTAAACAGTTCAAATGGTAAGGGTTTCGAATTTCCCAATGCAGGTTTTTAAATCAGAACCAGTAATTTTTCAATTAAGAACCATCACAGGAAAAAATGTGTTTCTCCTGGTTAAATGTGCTCCAATTCATTTGATTGGACGAGATCTTCTAGAAGCATACAACGTCCTTTTCACAAAAGGGTGAAATGTTTCTAGATTCAGAAAATCGGGATGCTGACCAGACCGTAATTGCTGAAAGGTTGATGATTGTGAAATCAATGACTCAAATAGAAGAGAAAACTGATGACCAGTTATTACAAGTGCCTAGAGAATTATGGTCATCATCCTCTTCAGATATTGGGAAAATTAAATCAGCCACTCCTATTAAGGTGACTTTGACAACTCTAAGCCTCTATCTAACATTTGGCAACATCCACTTAGACCAGAGGCATTAAATGGGATAAGCCCTATCATTAAGGAATTTCTTGAAAAGAGACTTATAATTCCTTGTACTAGTCCCTGTAATACACCTATCTTGCCTGTAAAAAAGCCAAATGGGAAAGGCTGGAGATTTTTTCAAGATCCGAGACCTATAAAGAACATCGTGATTCCCCGACATCCTGTGGTTCCTAACACACACACTTTGCTCTCGGCCATTCCAACTAACAGCTGCTATTTCTCAGTCACTGATATGGGCAGTGCCTTCTTTAGCATTCCCGTGGAAAAGAATAGTCAATATCTTTTTCCTTCACGTGGGAAGATCGCCAGTATACCTGGACAGTGATGCCACAGGGCTATACTGAGACGCCCACATATTTTTCCCAGATACTCAAGGCTGACTTAGTTAAGATAGAATTCCCTAATGACTGCACTTTAATTCAATATGTGGATGATTTCTCTTGCGTTCAAACACTAAGTTGGAGTCTCAGAAGGACACAATTTATCTGTTGCAACAGCTAGCATCTAAGGTGCATAAATTGTCCAAGGACAAATTACATTTTTGCCTGCCTGTTGTAAAATATCTAGGACACTTGATATCTAAGGATGGACTGTTGACTGATTCTGAAATGATTAAAGGAATCCTGGTTTTTTCTCTCCCTAAGACAAAGAAACAGTTAAGAGGATTCCTAGGACTAACTGGATATTGCAGGAACTGGGTACCTAACTTTTCACTTATTGCCCAGTCCTTATATACATTACTAAAGTCTGACCAGCCTGATTTCATTGTATGGACACCAGAAGGAGAGAAGGCAGCAACTACCTTAAAGTCTGTTTTGGCCCAAGCACCAGCCTTAGGACATCCTAATTACAGCTTGCCATTTTTCCTCTTCACACATGAAGATAAAGGAAATCCCTTAGGTATCTTAACTCAAAAACATGAAGGTCGACATCGACCTATAGGTTATTATAGTCAGCAGTTAGACTCAGTGGCAAAAGGGCTTCCACCTTGTATGAGACCCATTTCAGTAGCAGCGCTCTTATGCAAGACCAGTGAAGAAATGCTGATGGGGTCTCCTTTGACTATCTATGTTCCTCACTCAGTCAAATCTCTCCTAAATTCTCATCACTCTCAGCATTATTCTGTCAGCTGACTAGCCTCCTATGAAGTTCTGTTGCTCTCTGCTCCTAATATTACCTTAGCCCTGTGTAATAATCTTACCCCTGCAACTTTACTTCTAGCATCCCAAGAAGAAGATGGCCACGACTACATTTATTAACTAATTACCTACTTACTCCTAGGAATGATTTGCAAGAAACTCCCATTGATAATGCTGATCTAATTTGGTTTACAGCTGGATCTTACTCAAAGGATGAACAAGGATGTTATGGAGCTGGATATGCAGTAACATCCTCAGTAGATGTAATCGAGAGTTTTTACTTAGCAGAGATAAAGTCAGCACAGCAAGCCGTGTTAATTGCTTTAACTTGAGCTTGTCAATTGACCAGAGACCAGGTAGCAAATATCGACACTGACAGCCGTTATCCTTTCGGAGCAATACATGACTTTAGAATGCTGTGGAAACAACGAGGGTTTTTAACCTCTTCAGATCAGCCTATAAAGAAGGGGAAACAGGTTGCAGAATTATTATATTCTATACAGCTACCGAGACAACTGGCGATTATTAAAATGCCAGGGCATCCAAAATTTGATACTTTGGAAGCTAAAGGAAACCAGCTTGCTGATGTAGCTGCTAAACAAGCAGCCTTGAAGGCTTGCCCTACCCAGCCTCGAGAATGCCTGCTGCTTCCTATTAACTCTGCTAACCCAGTAAAAGACTTCCTTCTACAGGCCCAAGAAGTGGCCATGGGAGAAGAAAAACACATATGGCAGTCAAAAGGGGGAATTTTTGACACTCCCTGACAGATGTGGTTTGGGTCTAATAGGAAACCCATGGTACTTGTTGGAGAACAATTGCCCCTGCTCCAGCAGATACACCAAGTAACCCACTGGGCACCTGAAAAGGTGATTTTATGGGGAAAACAATACTTTTGGAAACTTTTTCCCACATTGGCTCATAAAACTTATACTCGTTGTGTTATATGCCCAAAGTATAATCCAGGGAAACCACTTCATGGGTCACAAGGCCACTTTCCCCTTCCTAAGGGACCCTTTGAGGGCAATTGAACTTTGTCTAAATGCCACCATCTCAAGGATATAAATATATCTTGGTAATAATCTGTGTGTTCTCACATTGGGTTGAGGCCCTTTCTTGCAGAAGAGCAACGGCTCTAACAGTAGGTAAATTACTATTAGAGAGAATAATTCCTGCTTGGGGTATTCCTACCAAGTTACATAGCGACCAGGAAACTCATTTCACCGGACAAATAATTAAATCTATTTGTAATATTTGGCCAATAATGCAGAATTTCCACTGCGCTTACCATCCCCAATCCTCAGGATCGGTGGAAAGAACTAATAGCTCGATCAAAATTCAGTTGGCAAATTTTTCAGAAGCATTTAATCTCTTATGGCCAAAAGCTCTTCCACTAGTGATCCTCAGTCTTAGATCTACATCCTTTGGTAATCATCGACTGTCTCCTTTCGAAATAATAACTGGACGACCTATGCAATTAGATGAAGAAATGTAGGAACCAACTTTACTTAAAGGAGATATTTTACATTATTGTCAAGGTCTCATTGAGGCTCTTAAGATAAATGAGAAATTGGTAGCTAATTCTTTTCCCAGTAATCTCCCAGGAGACGAAGACCTTAAGGATCATGGATTACAACCTGGAGATTTTGTTTATTGGAAAAGACACCTGATAAAGGACTCTTTGCAACCCCAATGGAAAGGACCATATCAGGTGCTTTTAACCAATCGGTGTGCTGCAAAATTAAAAGGCGTAAAACCATGAATTCACATTTCTCATTTAAAAAAGGCTTTTCCACCTGAATGGACTTCAACTCCAGTCTCTGACACCCAACTTCGACAGACCAAGACGAATATCTCCAAATCAGGATGAGAAGAAGACGACATCTGTTGTAGGCAGCTGTCCTGAGACTCTGGACCAGGCCTGTATTCCTAACATTATATCTCCTCATTTAAACACTTGCAGTGTTTAAGCTTTATGTAATTGCTAAAATAATCAATTTCTAGATTGTCTAACAATTTTCCTACACCAATGCTTTACCCTTCAACTTTATAAGATGGATTGGAACCAAATTACAAAACCATTTGTTGATTACAAAAAGTAAATGCCGTTTAAGGTTTCCCTAATGCTATGTTTGTTTTTCCAATCTACATCTGAATGGACCTCTGATGGCAATGTTTTTCTGCAATGGGCACATTCCTTTGCTACACATAAAAATCAGTCTACTTGTTGGCTAGGTGGCCAACTTCCACTTTCTAAGACCCTTGGTGGGTCTTTCCCTTTCGAAGCACAGATTGGAAAGCTCTAAAGCAATTTATTGTGATACAAAGATCTAGTTCTAATGTTCACAGTTCGTCTGATATTACTAATTATGATCCTGAAACATGGCCACTAGCCCATACTATTAGTAATACAGGACACGGTTATTCTTTTCTATTACTCAAACCATCCAATTATCCCAACAAATTGCAGATAAACAAAAGAAACCAGACATTACAGTAAAAACCATGGAAGGTTTCACACAAATTTGGGTTAGATATGTTTGGCTTACTCCTAGTCATGGATCTTTAAACATACCAGCACCTTTATGTTGGGAACAGAGAAATCATTCCAAACAAAATCTACCAAATTACACTCTAAAGATGGGCTGGATACCCACCGAGTCATGTCAGAATACTATTATACATAAAAAAGTGATTGGTGTGGAACAGACTGGTCTCGAAGACCAGGTGTTTATTGGATGGCTCCTAATGGAACTCACTGGTTATGTCGAACAAACCTCTGGCCTTGGCTGTCACCAGGATGGCTAGGGCGCTGCACTCTGGGCTTCTCTTGCATACAGGGAAAGATTCGTCCAGAGCTAACATCTGTGGCCAATCTGCCTCTCCTTAAGGCCAGATGGGCTCATTCAGTGTTATACTTGTATGACCACCTAGTAGCTATATTTGCTCTTTCCTTGGTGCTGGATGATGTCATATCACATATAGAGTCTCTGACAAAATTTACTCAACAAGCCCTTAACGATAGTCAGGAAAGAATAGCTTTTTTAAATATTGAAATATCTTTAATGAGAAAAGCTGTCCTTCAAAATAGAATGGCCTGAGATATTCTTACAGCAACCCAAGGTGGTACATGTGCGATCAAACTGAATGCTGTGTGTTTATACCTGACGAGTCTTCCAATGTGTCACCTCTACTAAAGCACATGGAAAAACAGGTGAATGCCTTAAGTGATCCTACACCCAGCCTTGATTTGTTTGGTTGGCTCCCTTCTGGTATTAGTTCCCTTTTTCGATCTGGATTGCAATTCCTAATTCTATTACTTCTTGGAATTCTTGTACTAATCATTATATTCAAACTGTTGTTTTATTTACCTAGTGTTGTAAGACTGGCATGCAAACTATAGTAATGGTGGCTCGGTGACTTGAGATGGCCGATCAATCTTATAACCCTGGACAAATTTCCTTTTCTGATAAGGACTATGCCTAAAAACTCATTTTAAACTAATCTTTAAAAAAATGTTTAATTATTATCATTGTTACTGTACTTGTTTTATAATTGTGCACAATGTAGCCTAAGGGTTATATATATTTTAAAAAAAAGCACATATACAATGTTTGTGCAACAACCTAAAATTAATCCAAAATCCATGAAGTGTTTCCTCCTTTTATATATATATACCTCTTTGCTTGTCCACAATATCCGACTAATTCCACCCAAAGTGAACAACTGGGCAAATAGATGAGATAAAAGCCTGGCACCGAGGGACGTGATAGAATCAGGGCATGCAGCAACCACCCTGACTCTGAGGGACAATATATTGATCATCAATGCTTTCTATCAAAAGATTATACATCAAAAGGGGGAAAATGATAAATAAATGGTAAGCAATAGGATATATTGGAGCACATGAGGAAACCATTTGTTGTAAAACTAGTTGGGCTTGACCTAGATTTTTTTTTTCCAAAAGGGGCCTGTAGCCTCTGTTCATCCATTATATATCTATTTTAAGCAATTAACATGTCCCAAAGACAAGAACAATGCCCTTAAGATGTAAATGCAACTTCCCCCACATTGGCATTTCCTTAAGGATAAGCATTTCTCCCTAAGCTAGGATTTGATTGCTGTGCCTATCCTGTGACCACCCAACTCAAGACAACAGCCATGCCCATGGAAACAGCAGAGCTGATACCCACCGTGTCCAACAATTGACGTGCCGACAGGTCAATGTCGTGGCTATTGTAAAAAGGACATTGCAATCACATGTGGTACATGCTCTTTGATGGTATATAACCACTCTGTACACCCCGCTTCTTTTTTTTAAATAATTTTATTTATTTATTTATTTTTCCCCCAAAGCCACAGTAGATAGTTGCATGTCATAGCTGCACATCCTTCCAATTGCTGCATGTGGGACGCAGCCTCAGCATGGCCAGAGAAGCAGTGCATCGGTGCGCGCCCAGGATCCAAACCTGAACCACCAGCAGTGGAGCATACGCACTTAACCGCTAAGTCATGGGGCTGACCCTGTACACCTCACTTCGTTGGAGTGCTCCATTTCTTCATGAAAGGACTCTCCCGGGCTATATGGTCCTCAAAGCTTGATTCATAATAAACTCACCCCAATTTTGATTTGTAGATTGGTTACGGATTATTTGCATCGACATTCTATTTGTCCCTCCAGTATCTAAACACAGTACTTGACACCTCTGGTGCACTCAGAAAATGTTTGATGAGTGAATAAGCATGTGGGAGATCACACTGACTGGAGCAGAAGGGGCTTTTCGGGGAGTGGTAGAAAATTTGCTGACATTCCTACCATTAGTATTTGAAGTTCTGGGCTTTGGACCAGTTTGTCTGGGCACCAATCCCAGTTATTCCACTTTTAACTGGGGAATCTGTGCAAATTATTTACTCTCTGAGCCTTAGTTTCCACATCTATAAATGTGGCTACTGAGATTTAAATGCATTAACTAATGTAAAGTGCTTAAAAGAGCTCCTGGCACATAGTAGGCACTAAAATGTTAGCTGTTATGTTATCATTATTGCTCTTATTTCTGAGCAATACTCTGGCTTTGAAAAGATGCTTTCATAATATAGTTGATCCTCATTATTTGTGGAGTCCGTGGTTGCACACTTGCCCACTAGTTAAAATGTACTGGCAGCCCCCAAATCAACACTCTCGGAGCTTTCATGTCCATTTGAAGATAAGCACAAAGTGGTGAGAAATTTGATTCACTTGACGTGCATGTTTCCAACTGAGGGGGAACCAGGTGACGCTCTGACCTCTTGTTTCAGCCTATACTGTAAACAAGTGTCCGTCTTGCAGTCTATTTAGTGCCCCATTTCCCATCTTTTTGTGCCTTGTGTTGGTGACTTTGCTGTTTAATATGTCCCTCATGTGTAGTGCTGCAATGCTGCCTGGTGTTCCTCAGGGCAAGAGTCTGTGACGTGCCTTTACAAAGAAAGTATGCATGTTCGACAAGCTTCTTTCAGACACGATTTACAGTGCTGTTGGTGTGAGTTCAATGTTAATATATCAACAATATATATTAAATAAGGTGACTTTAAAGAGAAACACAGAGAACAAGGTTATGTATTGATCAGTTGAAGAAAATGTGACTAAGGCTTGCAGGAACCTAACACTGCATTTCCCGTAGGAGCAGTGGGTCATATTCACTGATTCAGTGTTCACAGTGACTTTATAGAATGTCATACTGTGCATAATTAGAACTGTCTGCATCTTATGTAATCCTCACATACTCCTTTATAGTAGGTTGGGTAGGGAACAGGGTGTCCATATTTTGATATTAAAGTAAGTCTATTACAGACCTTATGAACCAAGTAGAGAATTTAAAATGTCTTGTGCTCAGCATAAGAGCCATGATTTTTTTTTTTTTGGTGAGGAAGATCAGACCTGAACTAACATCTATTGCCAATCCTCTTCTTTTTGCTGAAGAAGACTGGACCTGGGCTAACATCTGTGCCTATCTTCCTCCATTTTGTATGGGACGCCGCCACAGCATGGTCTGACAAGCGGTGCATCGGTGCGCGCCTGGGATCCGAACCTGGGCTACCAGCAGCAGAGCGTGAGCACTTAACTGGTACGCCACGGGGCTGGCCCCTAGCCATGAGTTTTTGAGCAAGGAAGATCTATGATGAACTCATGTATAAGGAAAAATTACCTGACATGTGAATGTGGTATTGAGAGGAAGAGGGAGAACTGAGCCGGAAATGAGGACCAGCTGTGAAACTCTCCAAGAATTCTCATTGTTATGTGAGGAGATTCAAAGGTAAGGGGCTGATGTGATAAAGGAAAGGTAGCAGCCAAATGATGAAATAATGGGTTTTGTAATCATATATAGGTTATAAATCAGGCTGTGGTTCTCAAAGTGTGTTCCCTGGACCAGCAGCATCAGCAGCACCTGGGAACTGGGTAGAAATTCAAATTCTCTGGTGCTGCTGCAGACCTGCTGAACTGGAAACTCTGTGGTGGGGCCTGGCCATCTGGTTTCAACAAGGCCCCCAGGTGCTTCTGGTGCTCATCAAGTTTAAGAGCCAATGAATTAGAAAAATGATTACAATACGTCACCATGTCCAGGTAAGCTGCAAGGCAGGGAGGTGGTATTTGTTTGGAGGATAAGATGCATTTTAAATTTTAGGAAAAAGTAGTCAGCATCTGTTTCATCATAAGGTTTCCAGAGATGCCATTTTAGTTCTTTACCTGTGAAGCTCTTTTTTCCACAATATGTTCTCCTTTAGAGAGCCCTTGGTAAGTTATTTACCACTTACCACATGTTCTGAGAATCCCTTCTTCCTTGAAATCCCCTTTCAGACTTGAATACGTACTTTATTTTTGTGCACAATCTCCTCTATTTAAAATCTGGATTTCTCTTCCTATAGGATCATGTATGGCACATGCAACCTTACTGTCAGTTTGGAATGCCATTGGTTTGTTCCAAAACCTTAGAAAGTTTTAGAATTTAGAACCTGATGAATAGAGAATGTATAAGCTTTTCTGTAGGACTCATATTTTTCATATGTCTAGAGATATTCCCAATTTGCCAGTAATGTGGCCTTAGATTTAGCAGAACTTGAAAATCTGAATATAGTAGAAAATGACTTATATAACTCATACTAACATTTACAAAATAGATGATCAGAATGTTAACTTACCTATAAGCACTTTCCATAGTCTAAGCTCTGAAAATATCTTGCTTACATAATAAACATGATAAAGGTTCAAAGATGAGCCAATTAACATTTGAGCAAAAGCTTGACTTGAGTGTATCTTGGCTTCCTTTTTGACAGTTGTAGCCTTAATGTTACATTAGCCTTTTCCTTTTCTGGGAATCAGATGATTTTGTATTTGGTGAACATTTTAATTTTTAATGGCCACTTGTATTTTGTGATACGCACGTCTTCAAACAATCTATAAGAACTAACCATTACCACCCACATATAAGATTATACAGGAATGGAGGAATTTTGGCTGACTTGTATTTAATTGTTCAGCCAAAGCAGATGGCAGACTCTACCACATCCAATGATTTAAGGGTTTGAAGCAGTATTTTTAAATACAAATAATCTCAAAATTGATAATATAGACAATATATTACTTACTGTGTTAACTAACCAAAACAGTTAAATTTGCTATCTTTCCTCCATTTTTTAAGGATGCACCCATTATATAGATTCTGTACAAAATTGCAAAGATCACTTTTTCCATTTTCAAAATTTATTTATTTTAATTTTTAATAGTGATAACCTTAGTGTTGGGTAAATTACTGCACAATTACTGGAAATGGTTAAAGTCTTTTGGAAAATTGTAGAAGTCTAAAGATAATGAAAAGTACATTTCTCCAATGTCAAGTCCTTTGAGCTTCTGCCCAGTTGTACTCTGAAGAGATAGAAGATTAAGTAACAGCACAGGACACAAGGGAACAGGCTGCCAACTTGAGGACTTCCCACGGACCACAGAGTGCCTGGCAGACTCTTGGAGATTAAATCTGGGCTTTGTCCATGGGTGGACCCTGAGAGGAGCATTTTGTTTAAATGACCAGAGAATAGACAACCTTTTTTCTTGATAATAAGTAATATTTATCATGTAAATTTCTTTATAAATCTCTGAATAAAATAAAAAAACGTAGCCCGTATAGCAATCAACTCTTACTGACAAGCCCCACAGCCTTCTCTAGAGAGCTCAACAGAAAATGTCTCCACTGACTGTGAATTGCTCTTCTCTGAAAGCCAGCCAGCCCTTCACTGATAGCCCTGGATAAGGAAGGTCAGATACAATTCTTTGAAGATGTTTAGCTGAATTCAGAACCAAAAATCCTACCTCCAGTTGTCTCCTTTGTGAGAATGGATGGCCGGCCTTATTACACAAGCTGGGCAGTTGAGGTTTCAGATGAGCTTAATTGCTCTCTTCCTCAAGTATGGAAAAGGAGGCTTAGTGATGAGATTTTGCAGGTAAAGATAGGGTCATAGAGGGCAATAAATATTTCAGCAAATTGGTTTTTTGTTCTCTATAGTGGAAATAATTTAAGAAGCTGATAGTCTCTTTCTCCAACTAGTCTTCCCTTTTCTCTATTTGCAATATCACTGTAAAAATTCTCTCTATAAAAATTTCAGTATTTTTTCTTTGCAGTCTGTTTATTATCATCTTTATGAATTCTTTGACTTCACCACCTTCTTGGCACCACAACGCTAGCCACTGAGATATTATTATAGATTCAGTTTTGCAATTTCATCCTCTTATCTCTATTCCCTCTGCCATTTCTTAGTTTTAGTTCATTTTTTTTTAAATTTTTTGTTTATTGCAGTAACATTGGTTTATAACATTCTATAAATTTCAGGTGTACATCAATATACTTTTATTTCTGCATAGATTGCATCATGTTCACCACCCAAATACTAATTACAACCCATCACCACACACATGTGCTGAATTATCCCTTTCGCCCTCCTCTCTCCCCCCTTCCCAACTGTTAGTTTTAGTTCTTATTGTATCTTATGCTTCAAAACATTTGAAGCTTACAGAGTATATCAGTTCCTTATTTTCTCAACTTTTTATTATCTGTGTCCTCAACTATCACTTTTTTTAAAACAGAAGTGAAATACATAACAGAACAATACACTGTAATAAATTGACCACTTATAAAATTAAGTTCAACCAGAAATCCCTCCCCATTTAACAGAGACAATCTTTTATAATTCACCATGATTTAGTTCAGGCAGGATCAGTTTATCAATGATTTTTGGATGCTTTAAACCACATGAGACAAGTACAGTGTAAAGTAAAATCGTTAATCTTGCAGAATTTGTAGAATTTCTTGATGGTTAAGGAAGTTGATGGTGGAGAGCCTGAATCATATGAAAAGTAGTTGATTAATTAGCACCTGACAGAGTTTGTTAAATTGGTAAAAGACATATATGTTGAAAAGTTAAGTTTTCATATCAGAGTATTTTCAGATGCCACTGGGAAAATTCATAGTGTTCTCAAATACTACAAAAAATGACCATTTTTTCATAAAAGATGTCATACATAATGGCATCATATACCTCTGTCAGAAAATTTGCAATGAAGAAAACTAACACTTGATTCATTTTAATTCTAACAATTTGTTTATGCTTACTATTAGGTTAAAAAATTTTCTAGAAATAAAGTGATAAGTGATATACTTGCTTAATTTTTAATTTTTTTTAGGAAAAAGCATTTTCACATTTTAAAAAAATATTTATTTTTATTTATTTTATGCTGAATTTATTCCTGGGCCCAAAGACTTTTTTTAAATTAACAAACACCAATTCTTTTCAAAGGCTTTCCAAAAGTTGAAGAGGAGAGAATACTTCTAAAGTCATCCTATGGGGTTAGCACTACACTGATATCAAAGCCAAATCGATTAAAAGAAAAGAAAACTACAGGTCAATATCTTTGATGAAGAGTGATACAAAAATCCTCAATAAAATAATAACAAACCAAATTAAGCAGCATATTAAAAGGATTACGCATAAGTTTTCTAAAATAATTTTATTTGTTTACTTAATTTTTACCCCCAATGCCCCAGTAGATAATTGTATGTCATAGCTGCACATTCTTCTAGTTGCTGTATGTGAGATGTGGCCTCAGCATGGCTGGAGAAGCGGTGCATCGGTGCGCGCCCGGGATCCAAACCCAGGCCGCCAGCACTGGAGCACGTGCACTTAACCGCTAAGCCATGGAGCCGGCCCATTTTAAGTGGGATTTATTCCTGGAATTCAACATGTTTCAATATATGAAAATGAATCAATGTAATAAACCACATTAACAGGATGAAGGAAAAAAACACACGATCATCTCAATGGATGCAGACAAAGTGATTGACAAAAGTAAACATGCTTTGATGTTAAAAACACCAAAAAACCCTCATAGTAAAAGGAAACTACTTCAACATAATAAAAGCCATATATAGAAATCCACAGAGAACAATGTATTCTAATGTGAAAGAGTGAAAGTATTTCCTCTAAGATCAGGAACAAGGCAAGAAGATCCACTTTCACCACTTCTATTCAACATGGTATTAGAAGATCTAGCCAAAGCAATTAGGCAAGAAAAAGAAAGAAATAACATCCAAATTGGAAAGGAAGAAATACCATTGTATTTTTTCACACATAATATCTTATATGTTGAAACCCTTAAAAATTCCACAAAGAAATTGTTAGAACTAATAAATTCTGCAGAGTAGTGGGACACAAAGTAAATATGCAAAAATTAGTTGTTCTTCTATACATTAATAATAAGTAATCTGAAAAAGAAATTTAAAAACTTTACATTTTTATTTACAGTAGCATCAAAAAGAGTAAAATACTTAAGAACCAACTTACTCAAGGAGCTAAAAATTCCAATGATGTTTTTGAAAAAATAGAAAAATATATCCTAAAATTCATATGAACTCTCAAGGGACCCTGAATAGCGAAAACAATCTAGAAAAATAAGAACAAAGTTAGAGAAATCACACTTTCTGATTTCAAAACATACTACAAAGTAAACAAAACAGTGCGGTACTGGCATAAATACACACAATATAGTAATGAAATAGCATAGAAAGCCCTGAAATAAACCTTTGCATATATGGTCAAATGAATTTTGACAAGGGTGCAAAGACCATTCACTGAAGAAAGGATAAGTTTTTCTAAATATGGTGTTGGGAAAACTGGATACCAACATGCAAAAGAATGAGGTTGGACTCTTACCCTACACCACATACAAAAATTAACTCAAAATGGATCAAAGATCTAAATGTTAGAGTTGAAGCTATAAAATCTTTAGAAGAAAACACAGGGTAAAAGCTGCATGTCATTGGGTCCAAAAGACATTGCCAACAATGATTTCTTTCATCTGACACCAAAGCCATAAGCAACAAGAACAACAAAATAACAAATTGGACTTCATCAAAATGCAAAAGTTTTCTGTATCACAAGATACTATCAACAGAGTATAAAGGTCACCCACAGAACAGTTGAAAATATTTGCAAATCACATATCTGATAAGGGATTAATAGCTAGAATATATGAAGAACTCCTGCAACCCAACAATTAAAAAAAACACAATTTAAAAATGCAAAAAGGACTTGAATAGACATTTCTCCAAAGAAGATATAAAATGGCCAGTACACACCTGAAAAGATGCTCAACATCACTAAGTATCAGGAAAATGCAAAATAAAACCACAATGAGATACCTCTTCACATCCATTAGGATAGTTACCATCACAAAATCAGAAAATAACAAGGATTGGCAAGGATGTTGAGAAATTAGAACGCTTGTGCTCTGCTGGTGAGAACATAAAACCGTGGAAAACAGTATGACAGTTCCTTCAAAAATTAAAAATAGAATTACCATATGATCTAGCAATTCCACTTATGGGTTCTGAAATATAGAAAATATATTTATTGGTCTCTGCCTCCAATTCCTGGCACAGAGCTACTAAAACCCTTGTACTTTCCTAAACGATAAGGACACTAGGAGCATCTCTTGTTCTAATATTTGTCTTTGACTCCATCCCTGACACAGAGCTCCTAAAACACTTGTAATTTCCTAAGTGATAAGAACACTAGGAGAATCATTTGTTCTATTGAGGCAACTCTGGGTGGGCTCCTGGATGGCTCCTGGATGGGGGCTGGTAAACAGAAAGACCAAGCCCTGATTAAAAGGTTGAAATTTTTAGCCCTACCCCTTATCCATCACAGAGGGGAGAGGGGCTAGAAACTGAGTTAATAATTGATAATGCCTATGTGAGGGAGCCTTCATAAAAATCCCAATAGAAGGAAGTTCATAGAGCTTCCAGGTTGGCCATGACAGGGAGTGCTTGGAAAGTGGTGAACCTGGAGATGGCATGAATGCTCTGTGCCCCTTCTCACATATCTTTCCCTATGCACCACTTCCATCAGGCTGTTCTTGAGTTATATCCTTTTATAATAAACTGGTGATCTAGTAAATGTTTCTCTGAGTTTTGTGAGCCACTCTAGCAGATTAATTAAGCCCAAGGAGGAGGTTGTGGGAACCTCTGGTTTATAGGCAGTCAGTCAGAAGTACAGGTAACAACCTGGGCTTGTAACTGGCACCTGAAGTTGAGGTGAGGTTGGGGTGGGTGTGCAATCTTACAAGACTGAGCCCTCAACTTGTGGATTCAGATGTATCTCTGGGTTGACAGCATCAAATTGAGTTGAATTATCTGATGACCAGCTGGCATTCCAAGAACTGCTTGTTGGAGGTGTGAAGAAATCTCCCACATGTGAAAAAATGAATCTCAGAACACCATTTATGGGTATACACTTAAAAGAATTGAAGAGAGAGGTAGAAAGACATATGTACACTCGTGTTAACAGCATTATTCAAAATAACCAAAAGCTGGAAGCAAGCCAGGTATCCATCAATAGATGAATTGACAAAAAAAAATGTGGTGTATACAGACAGTGGAATACGATTCACCCTTAAAAAGGAAGGAATTCTGACACATGCTGTGACATGGATGAACCTTGAGGACTTTATGCTAAGTGAAATAAAGCCAGCCACAAAAGGAAAAATATTGTGATTCCACTCATATAAGGTACTTAGAGTAGTCAAATTTATAGGAACAGAAAGGAGACTGGTGCAAGAAGGAGGGACAACAGGGAGTTGTTGCATAATGGGCACAGAGTTTCAGTGCAAGGTGAAAATAGTTCTGTGGATGGTGAGAGGTTATGGTTAAACAATAATGTGAATGTACTGAATGTCACTGAACTACACACTTAAAAATGGTTAAAATGGTCAATTTTATGTTATGAATATTTTATGACCATTAAAACTATTATTTTCAACAAATGAACAAACACTAGCTACATGCAACAACATCGATGAATATCACAACGATAATGCTGCATAAAAGAAATTATATTCAAAAAGCTATATATTTTATAATTCTATTTGTATAAAATCCAAAAAAGAAACAAAACTGAGATCTGGCTTCCAGTAATGGTTGAGTAGCTTGTTGAACTAACACTCTCACAGATAACAATGATAAAATCTGCATAAAATATTATATATATTTATATAGAATCATGTATCTATATGTAATACAGATACAATAAATGTGTATACGTGTGTATGTATAAATCTCTTCCAAAAGCAAGCAGAACTGAGAGGGAGTCTTCCCTTGAATGATGAGAATTGCACCAGGAGATATTTGCAAGCCTGAGTCTTCTTCCTCAAAGCATTCCAAAATCTGTACGTGGCCCAGACAGGGGAAAAACTACAGTCTTACTTGTAAGGTTAGAGGATGTATTTTGGGGCTGGAAGAGTAGCTGGAAAGTTAGGGGAGAAATTCTGGAAGGGAGGGAACAATAAAGAGGAAACATCTCAAAATATGTGTGTAAGTCTCCCGCACACAGACATCAAATTTGCAGATCTTTGAACAACACACATGCAGGGTAGGCCCCAGGGGGCCTAGTGTAAAAACAGCAGTTGGAAGATGAAAGAACTGAATGAGTATTTCAACTATACACACTGTAAAGGAGAGAAGATTGGAATTTCAGTCCAGCCAAGTTAACTCCCAGCTAGAAAAATAACAACACTCTTCAAAGGAATACAATAGAATACAGAGTCTCTATAACTATGACTCATGGTTTCCAGTACACAATTTAAAAAATCATGAGATTTGAAGAAATAGGAAAATGTAGTCCGTATATGACCCAAAGCAGGCACTAGAAACTCTCCCAAACGTGTTGCAATTAGCAGACAAGGATAAGAAATCAGCGATTATAAAGATGATCATGGTGGTAAAGAAAAATATTCTCATAATGAATGAACAGATGTTGAAACTCAGCAGAGAAATGGAAATTACAAAAAAGAACCAAATAGGAAGATGAAATAAAAAAATACTTTTGAGTTTAACAGTAGATTAGAAATACTAGAAGAAACATGAAGATAAAGCAATAGAAATTATCCAACCTGAAGAAAAGAATGTAAAAATTTTGAAGAAAAATGAAGAGAGCCTTACCTGTGAGATGATTGAGTCCCCAGTAGAGAGGGGAGAGACAGAAAAATTAAAAAAGGCAGAAACGCAAATCAAAAGGTAATAGCATAAAACTTTCAAAATTTGGTGGAAAATCTAAAATTTTAGATCGAAGAAAGTCAGCAACCTCACAAAATAAAATACAAAATAAAACCATACATAGGCACATGATAGTCAAGCTGCTAAAATCCAAAGATAAAAAGAAAAACTTGAAAGCAGTCAAGGAAATACTGGGGAAGACGCTACATACAGGGAGAAATAATGTGAATGATGAATGATATATTATCAAAAACAGAAGAGACAAAGCAACAACAAAATGACATCTTTCAAGTGCAGAAAGAAAACCCAAAAGTCAACACAGGATTCTATATTTAGCAGAACTCACTTTAAAAAGGAAGCAGAAGCCTCAATAAGATACCGGGCACCTATTAGTTGGAGAAAATAAAAAATAAAATTGCAAATACCAACAAAATTGCAAATACCAAGTGCGGGTGAGGACTAGAAACAACTAGAACTGAGAATGCAACATGATAGTTGCATTCGGAAAACAGTTTAGCAGGTTCTTATAAAGTTAAACCTACACTTATTATGTGACTCAGATATCTCACTCTTAGGGATTTACTGAAGCAAATTGAAAACTAATGTTTAAACAAAAATCTTTGTGTGAATATTGATAGCCATTTTATTCATAATTGTCAAAAGCTGGAAATAAACTAAATGTCCTTCATCAGGTGAATGGAGAAAGAGACTGTGGTGCACTGGGACATTAGAATACTACTTGGCAGTAAAAAGGATAAACTCTTGATTCACACAACAAGATGGATGAATCTTGGATGCATTTCTCTAAGTGAAGGAGGCCAGATTCAAAAGGTTATGTACTATGATTCCATTTACATGACTTTCTAGAAAAGTCAGAATTAAAGGGATGGAAAATGATCAGTGGTTGCCAAGAGATGGAGTGGGGGAAGGGGTTGACTACAAAGAGACAGTATGAAAGAATTTTGGGGGTGAAAAAAACAGCTCGGTATGGTACTGTGGAGGTGGATACACGACCATAAATTTGTCAAAACCCGTAAAACTGTACATCACAAAGAGTGAATTTTACTCTGCAAATTTTACAAATCCATCAGGATGCTGAGGAACTCAGATGGAATGCAGTGACAAATGAATCTCACTGTATTACAAGTATGTGACATAACCACGCTGAAGGGCTGGGGATAAAAGGTCCTAACCTAAGTAACTTTGGAAGACAGTGTTTTGATGGGATACTGTAGAATTAAAGTACTGGACACAAACACTGTACTCTAGGTGGTAAATTTGTTTTCATAAGGGTATGGATTAGTAATTCTGAAACTAGTTGACACCTTAGTAAATATTGTAAATATCTGGAGTTAAGTTTCTCACTGTTGGTGAAAGAAGTGACGAATAAACAAAAGGAAAAGGCTAGAATAAATTCTGTGGTGTTGGATTGGAGTTGGAAGTATCAGTATGAATCCATGTCTCTTTTAATATATCTATCCAAATAGAAAGATAGATTGATAGATACATTGAAAGATCTATAGATAGATATGTATACCTGATTTTATATTCATACATACATTTCCAAGCTCTGCTGAGAAAGTCTAGAAGCAATGACACTCTAGTATCAATGAGCATCCCTGGCTCCCTGATCTTGATTTCTAAATATAATTCTCCAATGAAAAGAACAAGGTTTTCTTGGAGAAATGGCTGATTCTAAGGCTGGAGATGGAAAATACAAGGTGAGCCTGGAGCATCTTCTAGTGCCAGAAAGTAAGAAAGTGCTTTAAAAAAACACAGAAAATGATGAGATGTGTCAAAAGGAATCAATCTGAAAGACATCCCAGTGGCTCAAGCTAGAAAACTGTGAGCAACAAAATAAATAACAGTAACATTGGATTATTACCCAGAGAATAAAATAAATATCCATGAGTCTATACTGATATAAAAAAGATTAAATAAGTAAGAAAGAAAGAAAGAAAAAAAGGGGAAAAAGGATTGAGAGAAAGAGAGAAAGAAAGGAAGAAGCGGGGGGGAATCTTGCTCACAGAATTCCAAATAATAAAAGTGGCTGGATAGCACGAAATAGAAAATCTCCACTAGAACGCTACAGTAATAATTACTGTGGGTAAGACTGACTGATGAATGCAAAAACTGTGGGTGAAACTTAAAGAAGTAACAGTACCTTTGCAGAGCCTCAAAGCATCTCTCTCCAAATACTTAACTTTTTTCTCTTAAATTCTTTAAAAGACTTATGACTATTTAAAGCAAAAATTATAACACTGTATTGTGGGATTTATAACACGGGTAGATGTAAATTTTATGACAACAATAGCACAAAGGACAGACAGAGGTAAATGCAACTGTTCTGTAGCAAGACTTCCATATTTTACACTGAATAAACTGGTGCACTATTAAGTCCAGGTAGACTGTGATATGTTAAAGATGCGTAGTGTAATCTGGACCAACCACTAAAAACTGCAACGGTGTGTCACTTAAATGCTAATAAAGGAATTAAACAGCATACAAAAAGCGTTTGTTTATACAAGAATTTTCGCAGGAGATGACCTGCACGTCCCCAGGAGGAAGATGAGCCCACTGCGGGGCATCCGCAGAGCAGAATGCCCTCAGCTGTGCAGATGAGCAAACGCTGACACACACATGCTGTGTGAGCCTCACCATCCTAGTACTGAGGGAGGCAAGGTGGACAGAAAACAATACACGTGGGATGATTTCAGCCAAGATGAACCTATAGTGAAAAAAACAGAACAGTGGTTGCTTCAGGGGTAGGAAAAAATTGCCTGGGAAGGAACAGGAAGGAGTTTTCTGGGGTTGATGGAAATATCCTATTCTTAAAGGGGTGAAGGTTATATGGGCATGTTTATTTGTCAAAACTATACTGTTCTTATTTCTGCCTTTCAGTGTGCATACATCTTACCCCACCCCCACACACAAAAGACTAAAAGAATAATAACGTGAGGTGGGAATGGGATGGAGTGTGGATTAAACAAAAATGGCAGATGATTAGTAGTTGTTGAAGCTGGGTGACAGGCCTACTATGCTATTTTGTTTATTTTGTATATTTTTTAAATTGTTCTGTAATAAAACAATTGTGTAAGAAGACAAACTTGATATACAGTGTTCACTGGTAAGATACTGGTTATCATTGGGGAGGAAGGAGGGAGAAAGGGATTGTTGGGGCCTGAGTGAAGCTGGTGCTAGTTTTTAGTCACACAAGTGTGTTCACTTTGCAATAATTCTTTGAGGTTTACTTAGATGACTTCTCCATATATTTTTGTAGATGTTATACATCAATAAACATTTTAAATCCTGCATATATGCACAAAGATACTAACTCAATATCTCAGACTAACAGCAGTGTTTTGTTTTAAAGCAGAACACGTTCACCCATGACACCATTAGATGGATTATCATACTCCCAAGTATCTATTAATGCCCTCACCCTTGTGCGGCACTGTGGGTCTTTCCATTTTTGCCTCATTTTGGCAAGTGGCATGGCTTTGAGTTTTTATGATGCAATCATTTTCCATCAAGGCCCACCCCCACGATGATACTCACTAAGGCCTCAACACCTAGTACAGTGCCGTGTTCCCAGCCTGAACTCAAGACTTGTGGGACTGGGTTGAATGAGGAAGAAAACGAGGAGCAATGATGTTCATAACTTATGTCTAGGTGCCATAACGTGACTGAGGAAATTGGTAGCGTTTTTCAATAGATTTGCTATGACTTCTAATTTTTCCTATTTAAAACAATGGGAAATAGGATCTCAGAGTTCTTTCTCAGAGAAAGTCTGACATTTCAGGCACAGGTTACTGACAATTATTAATGGCATATGACTTTCCCACCTCATCTTAGAGTTAAGTTTTTAATTCCTTACCTTGGAAATGACCTAACTTTGCTTCTTCCAAATCTTGTAGTAATACTGAAGCTCCAGAAAGTCTGGCCACGGATATTCTTCTGTTGCGAGTCCTCCCTGCAAAGAAGCGTGTGGTGCTGTAGTATTTGGAGTCAATCAGAGAAGCTAAATGGAAAAATGACTTCAGAGATTTATCACCATAACCCCCCACAGCAAAAACTTATTTTGCTTCATTATTTTATGATTCTGAGGGTATATTTAAAAAGGGATATTAAAACTGTTTCCCAGGATCCAGCCCTATAGTAGACAAGAAATTGCGTATTACATTCCTCAAAGAACTTACCTAACATTGGGGGAAGGACGAACGGGAAGTTTCAGAGCTGTTGCCTGTGTCAATGAGGTCAAGAGGTCCAGACTGGGATAAGGAAGCCCAGTGAACAATCCTGTGTGCAGCCTCAGAGAAAGGGCGTGCGTGTGGGACCCTGAAGTGGCTTAGGGGTCACTTACCAGTGCACGTGGTTTTCCTGTCTGTATAATGCAGGAATGGGGCTGCCCACTGTGATGTTTTCTCCTTTTGATGACATGGCTCGGGGCAGTCCTTCTAAGACGCCTGACCAAGGTATGGTGCCTTCAGGTGGGCGGGGTCCAAAGGGAGGGTCCCTGCAGAGACCCTGACCACGAGGTCCAGAGGGAGGATCATGGCAGCCTAGAAGGATGGAGGGGATGGTAGGACAGGTGGCCTTGAAAAGGCAAATTCCAGGATCCCAGGCACCTGGTATTTCCATTTGAGATATGGAAACAGAAAGTCGGGGCCCAGGGGCAGAGGAACAAGGCGGGAGTTGGGGCCCCTATCTGTGCATGTTGGGAGCTTTTGTCTCTTAACCGCTCCCAGCCGGCAGCCTGCATTGCTGCAGGACTACAACTCAAAGGATGCTCTGGGCACGGGATGATGCCTAGCCCTGGGGGGAGGAGCAGGGCGGTGTGAGCTTGGCCGAGGGCCAAACCGCCATTGACTTAGGACTCTGGTCCTACACCTGCTCTGTGTGGACTGAGTTCCAGAGGGATGTGATGGGACGAGAGGGACCACGGTGTTACGAAGGTGTGGCGGCTGCGTGGGCAGCTGCGGGCCTGCAGCGTGCAACTACTTTTGTCCAAAATTGAAGCCGCACTCGCGCCTCTTCCCCACCGCCTCCCTCCATTGCTTGATTCCTCCTCCTACCTGCATGCCTTTGGGTCTTTCCACAGCCTCCTACCTAGTCCAGGGCCAGGTGTTTCTCTAAACTCCTTATGGGAACTGGTTTGACATCCCAGAAACTTTCCACTTTGCCTGCTGCCCTCTGCCTTCTCCAGCCAAAGTACCACCATTTCATCAGCTTTTGGGAGAAATTCACCCTTGTGGCCCCTCTTGCAAGCACAACTTAAGAGCTTTGCAGGGTGGTAACATTGGCTGTTGCTTGCGTTTTTTGCAGGTGTGGAAGTTGAGGTATCTGTGAGGTTAATCATTGGTTTCCCAGGGATCCGCTAAGAGAGGAGGATAAAAACCCATTTCCCAGGTAAGTATCTAGTAGGCCGTTTTCACCAACCCATTCCAGTGCAGAGGCCTCCGAAACAGCAACCTTAAGATGAGAATAGCTTAAGCATTTTGCCCTTTAGGTTCATCACCTAATCTCAGCTCAAGCCTGAGTGGCCGACCAGTCTCTTAGGGACATGGGTAGCAACTCAGATCCCTCAGGAAGAGAACGGTGGTCCAGCTTTGGGAGAGGGATGTTCAAGGTAGAGAGCACTTGGGCAGCATTTGAAACCCATCAGCTTTAACATCTCTGCTTTGGATTCCGGCAAGGTTCCCAGATAAATATGCCTAGGGATAGACAGATGTATAGTATTCTTTAAAAATTGATTAGAGTAGTGAAAAGAACAGAGCATAAAATATCCTGTTTATTTGCAAAAGATAAAATGCAAGCAAGACCTGCCTGTTAATTTTTTTCTGGTCATTCTCTTGCCTGTACCGTACAATTGAATGCAGAAACAAAAAACTTGAATTGCCAAATTCTCTTTTCCTGAGATTAGTAAATTAAGTTAAAAGTCTTATTGAAACCTGTGGAGGAATGGTTAGCAGCTTTCATGATTTATGTCATCCCTAAAAATCTGGGCTTCGATCTACATGAAGAAAAGTCCTTGTTTATATTACACATCCCAATACATTATCTTTCCGATTCCTCAATGTGGGATATTATCAAAGCAAGTGAAAAACCTGGTCACGGAAACTGGACCCTGTCACTTTGTCAAGAATTTGCTTCTTTATGAATTAATGACACATGAATTCTTTAACATTTTTGTAGAGAAAGGATGAGAAACTATAGTGTCTCTGAATGTGACAAGACAGGGAATTCTCCTTAGACCACATCCTTGGGTTCTTCTCTCGTGTTCAATAGGCCTGGTGATAATCCATGTAGTCAGGTGCAGCGCCGCCACCCCAGTCCCCAGTGTTCCATACTACTCTGGCCTGTGCCCTCTTCAGGGTGTTCTGATGACACTCGTCCACAGAGGTTGGAAAAAGACATTGTAACATGACGATATTCATCATCTTGAAACCGGGATTAATGGAGAGGAAAGTCTCGGGGTCTGTGTGCTCCGATGCACTGCTGTTGGGGTGTGGCCACAGTGACCACTGTGCTCCCAGCAGTCCCCACAATGGCTGTCTCAGACGTTTGATCTCCTGGTGCAACCACAGCAGCTGTTGACAGAGCTGGGCGCTTGTGCTTCAGTGTCTTCTGTCAGGTTTTGTGACTCTGACCCTCTTCTGCTCAGCCCCTTCCCATTCCTATCTGTTGCATTGGTTGCTTTGTAGTTGTCTCCTAGGAGCCACTGTATGTAACTGTATTTCAGTGTCTTTAGGGACCCACGATCTTTAAACGAGTCACTAAACAACACCCACTTATCCTGGTGTAGCCCGTGTTCACCGTCTCCAGTGGAGCTGTGAAGAGCCCTGCTTACTTGGATACTTGGAGCTCCTCTCATTCTCATGCTGCTGGGGCTGTTACGAAGCTGGGCCTCTTGTCTTTGGTCTCACTAACATTATTCTTTTCATTGATTATTTTGAAGTCGGATATGACTTTGTTAATAATGTGGACACTGGCTGTCACAGGCACTTTTATGTATCTTCCCCAACAGCTCTGTGAAGTAGGCCTGTGATCCCCATTTTACAGAGGAGGACACTGAGGCTCAGAGACGTCGAGTAGCTTCGTTCACTTCACACAGTTTCTTGGTACATTCTGAGCCTCCACCTGGATCTCCGCCTCTCAGGTGTGTGCACTTAGCTGATGTTCCACTTTGTCCCTCTCTGCCAGGATTCCCAAAGTCACACGCCCCATCCTGAGTCCATTGTCTGATTGTTGGCAGTCACCCTGCACAAACAGGCCCTGGGTGGGGAGTGGACTAGCAGGGCGTGGTCGTCCGGCCTAAGCTGGGCAGGGTCTAGGTTCATGGCGAGAGCTGGAGCAGTGGAAGATACTGATCGTCACTAGCCCGGAGGGTTTCTTATGTAGAAATACTCCACTGACTTTTTGCAGGTGTCATGTCTTTTTGTCTTCATTGCTCCTCTGGGCTTTCTCCTACAGTCCATGCTGTGCAGTAACATACAGTACAGAGACTGGTGAACATAATACTGTTGCCCTGCACCAAACGGTCACATCACTCATCTTTCTAATTATGAAAGAATTACATACTTTGTAAAAAAAGTCAAATTATACAGATCTATGTAGAATAAAGTGAAACCTTCCCCTTCCATCCCCTTCCCTGTAAACTCACTCCCCTACTCAGAAGGAACTATTTTTAAGAGGTTGCAGCTTATTCTTCTGGACATTTCCAAAGAATTTATAAATACACAGAAAGTTTTTTTAACATAAATTACATAACTACATCGTTTTGCAACTTGCTGTTTCCCAAAACATATATCATAGACGTCTCTCCATATCAGTGCATGTCACTCTAACTTAGCTTTTTAGAAGTTTTGGAGCTACTCCAAAGAACAAGAATACCATGATCTGTTTACTTCTTCTTTGATAGAAATGGGGTTATTTCGAGTTTCATTATTATACATAATGCTGCAGTAAGATCCCTGTATGGAATTTATTACACTGCTATTCAACTGCTCAATTTGCTTTGTTCCCTTTTAGTCAGAGACTATGATATATTTGTAACAATTTTATGGGAATTATTTTATAGGGAAATTAATTTTATCTCAATAAATACATTTATGGGGAAACTTGACTTCAAGGTCAACCATCTCAGTATTCTGGAGAAAAATCATGAAACTTAGAAGGTATTATGCTTGCTGCATCACATTCTAACAAGTCACGTTAACAATTTAAAGTTGAATGTTTGGGCTGGCCCGGTGGCGCAAGCAGTTAATTGCGCGTGCTCCGCTCCGGCAGCCCGGGGTTCGCAGCGGCCTGAGGTTCGCAGGTTCGGATCCCGGGCACTCACCTGCGCACTGCTTGTCAAGCCATGCTGTGGCGGTGTCCCATATAAAGTGGAGGAAGATGGGCATGGATGTTAGCCCACGGCCAGTCTTCCTCAGCAAAAAGAGGAGGATTGTCATATGTTAGCTCAGGGCAGATCTTCCTCACAAAACAAAAATAAAAAGCAAAATAAATAAAGTTGAATGTTTGTGTAGCCTCTACAGTCTTTGTTCAGAAGAAGGATGACTTTTTCTTGTCTTGAAAACTTCTAAGTCCAGGCGCTCTCAGTTGGGCTTCAGAGAGGATAAGATGTTGGTGTTGTATCTGTTTCTCTTCAGCTGTAGGCTGCATTATCTAAATATCATAGAATTGAACATGGTCCAATCGATATATACGATTTGGGTCAAAAATTCAAAGTAATGAACCCAAGATAGGAATCTATAACTTTGGTTCTTAATGAAGAATTTCCTTTGATATCCTCAAGTCTCTGTGATTACTAGTAAAAACTCACCTATGGATGAAGAGATGTGGTTCTGCTGACAATGTCTGGCTTGAACGTCCATAGTTAAGGCTGCCGCATCCCTAGGTAGATTAGACTTGACCTCTCTATGACCTCTGCCCTTGTTCTTTGACCTGGGAAAAATAAGAATTTAAAAAAACTGTTGTTACTAGCACTGAATGCTAGAAATGCCCATTAAAGAGTGAGTTTGATTTGGTAAACCAAGGGAGTACATGCAGAATAAAGTCTTTAATATCTATGAAATTTCAAAAAGTTCTAATTTTTTAAATTGTAACTCTATTTTTGCAACAATGCAACATGTATATATACGAATGAAATATCCCTCTGTCCATTTCTTAAGTTGTTTCCATTGATTTGATGGATTTATCCTCTAATCAGGATTCCAAGTGTGAAAGAACATCTTGGTCTTTCAAAGAAATGAAGCCATTGATATTTGATTTTCTTTTAGCTCAGCATCCTACAGGTTTGAGGAATAAATTATCATGTAATGATACAATGATTCTGAAATCTAATTGTTAATTAGAGGGGTGTAAGGGATGATTGAATGGTGGCTCATCCCCATGGTCAGGGGTATTGTGCACATGGATATGTAAACACGATTCAGGAAGCTGCTTCAGCTCCGTGACATCCCTGAGAACCACAGTGCAGGAGGATATAGGGGCATAGCCATCTGCCTCGATCTCCTGGGTTACATGTAGATCCAGAGGTCTTGACAGTGGCTTTAAGCAGCTAACTTTTGTCTATTTCTCCCCTTCCTTCTCTCCAGCTTATCTCAAAAAGTCCTGACTATCATGTTTTAAAGTAAGACCAATTATAGTTATTTACATGAGCTTCTTGTTCATTATTGCAGAGTAATAATCAGGGATACCATTAAATATCATTTAATCTACCTAATTAAATTTGTTGTACCTTTTAATTGATTAGAACACTAAAGTTAGTTCAGAGTTTGATATGCACCAAGTGTGTTAATCTGCTTACAACTGCCATGTGCCTCACTCCACTTATTAGTGTATCTTTGGCCCATCACAAGATTTTAATGACTCAAGTCATCATAAGCTAAGATAATGCACGGTCTTTTTGATGACTGGGAGGCACATGGGTCCATTTTGGAAATATGCCCATCTGTCTTTGCACCCCATGGGAAGTTTCTGGTCACTAGGTCTCCAGGTGGCTTGCACAAGCCCTAGGTCTGTAATAGCTTGGTGCCTCTCCTTCTACTTGGGGTAGAAATAAAAGAGATCAGAGAGTCTTATTAAAGTTTTGGTTGCATGAAGTCTTCTACGAAGACCATCCATGCATATTGTTCTGGATAGCTCTCTGTTCCTAAGACTACTAGTTATTTTAAGGGCTTGTCAGGAACTGTGAAAGGTTTGATGTTTCACGTTACCTGCAAACCAATAAGTTAGCCTACAATGGTCTTGCAGATGCTGGCAAAAGTCACGAGTCCCATGCGTCAGAGACAAAGGACTTAATGACACAACAATAGCAGTGGCCAGAGTATCAGCATTTGCACCGGTTCACTAAATCTCACTTCCTACAGGGTGATACACAGTCGACCAGGTGACATGCAGAGGGTTGCAAGATCTCAGAGCCTAAGGAACTCAAATCTTTGATAACAGGCAGGATGTCTACTAACCTTTGCCCTGGGGGGGTGTTATTTTTATTATACTGGGCAGTAAGCAAGCCTGCCCTTTGCTCCAGAGGAGGCCACTATTTCTATCTTCCAAGGCCGACAGCTCTAGACACATCCTTGAAAAGAGAGCCTGGTTTGACTGGCTTTCAAAGATAAGCTTGAATGAGACTTGATCGTCATTCTGTTCTTCTGTGTCCTTTATTGGGATTGTGCAAATATGCTCTTTTCTCTGTAAAGTTCACTAACTTTATTCATACATAAGAGATGCTTTTCTTTTTATTTATTAAGTTGAAATTCTCTTATCAGAGAAAATGATGAAACTATTATGGGTACGATGTGAAAGTATGTTTTTCCAGGAAAAATGTGAAAATAGCTCGGTGCTCGCAGAAATTTGCCACAAGGAGCTGATAGCAACTTAAATGATTTTAATTTGAATACTGTTTTGTACAACTTTCTTCCATCTTACATCATCCTCTCTGCTTCCTGTAATTCCCATATGGGAATGGGGCAGTTTCAGGGATTCACTGAACTCATATACAGTATTCAAATGGTTTTGTCTGTTGTGTTTTTTTAATTGAGATAAAGTTGACATACAACATTAAATTAGTTTCAGCGGTATGACATAATGATTCAATGTTTGTATATATGTTGAAATGATCACCACAATAAGTACAGTTAACATCCGTCCCCATATAGAGTTACAAGTTTTTTCTCTTGTGATGAGGACATGGCATATTTGAAGGTGCAGAAGAATCAACGATGGTGTCATACATTTCCATATACAGCTTGATGAATTTGGACATAAGCATACAGCCTTGAGACTGTCACCACCATCAAGGCCACAAACATATCCATCATCTCCCAAAGTTTTCTCTCACCTCCTTTATTACTATTATTGTCTGGCAAGAACTCTTAATATCTACTCTATTAGCAAATGTAACGCAAGCAATACAGTCTTGTTAGCTCTAGGCACTATGCCCTATCCTGGATTTCCAGAACTTATTTATCTTGATAACTGAAACTTTGTATCTTTGAACATCAGCTCCCCATTTCTCCATCTCCCCAGCCCCTGGCAACCACCATTCTAAACTCTGCTTGTGTGAGTTTGACTATTCTAGATTCCACAAATAAGGAAATATTTGCCTTTCTCTGTCTGCCTTATTTCACTTAGCACAATGTCTTCTAGGTGCATTCATGTTGTCAAAAATAGCAGCAAGTCCTTCTTTTTTCAATGTTGACGAATATTCCATTTCTTTATCCATTCATCCATCAGTGACGTTTAGGTTACTTCCACATCTTGGCTATTGTGAATTTGCTGCAATGAACATTAGAGGGCAGGTATCTCTTTGAGACCCTGATTTCAATTCCTGTGGGTGTATACCAGAAGTGGGATTGCTGGATCATAGGCTAGTTTTCATTTTTGGAGGAACCTCCATACTGTTTTCCATAATGGCTGTATCAGTTTACATACCCACGAGGTTTCCTTTTCTCCACATCCTCACCACTATTTGTCATCTTTAGTTTTTTTGATAATCCGCATCATAACAGGTGTGAAATGATAGCTCATTGTGGTTTTAATTTACATTCCCTGATTTGTGATGCTGAAGACATTTTCATACACCTGTTGGCCACCTGTATGTCTTCACTGGAAAAATTTTACTCTGATCCCTTGACCATTTTTTAAATTGATTTGTCTTTTTGTTTTTGAGCCAAACAAAAAAAGAGAACAAAATTTCCAGGCATTATGGGTGCTTCCCAGTTGATGCAGATGGCTTTGTAGTTACAGTGGTACAAAAAGATCATGTTTCATGCTTTTTCTTCAGCTTGTCATAAGACCAGCAGGAGCTGCGGCAGGGCAGATAATCGGGATCTTCTGGGTTGGGAGATTTACAAAATAAATGAGTAGTAAGGAATTTTTTATTTTTCCAAGGAAATTATTTTGATTATAGTCCATGGAATCCAGGATTGATAGGTGTAGGAGAAACTTAAGGTGAGTATGGTTGATCTGGCATTACTACTGATCTTGAGGGACAGGTATCTACTGTATGAATGTTTGAATAAAAATATTAGAGATCAGGAATTTGTGGTGAGTGAATATGTTTTCCGAATTACTTTTGAACATAACCATTTGGATTATGTGAACATCTGGGATATGGGAGTAAGTTGCTAACAGGGGGTGGTTGATAACGTCACTATTGATTTAATCTCTATGAACACCAAGTGGTCAATGGATTAAGCAAATGAGTAGACAGAAAACACAGAAATGGTAAGATTTGGGGTTTAGTAAATTACTGGGGACTGACTGTCCTGAGAGGGAGTGCCAGGACTTGTGCGGTTCAGAGTGACAAGGAAAAGAAGAGAATAGAATTACACTCAAAAAAGGAGGGCGTGTTAACAGGATGGAGGGGGGAAACGATCTGGAGGAGCCTTGAGTTTGATCTTGAGCTTTCTGTTCTTGATGCAAATCTGCCTGATGACATCCCAGGAAACAGGTCAGATCTATCCCCAGATGATAGAGGGAGGGTGGAAGTACAAAACAGCCAGGATAATTCTCCTAAAAAGGCAGGCCTCCTTTATCATTTGACCCAGTTTCATGATTTGTTTTTATAGGGTAAGAGGAAAAGAAGAATGATAAGTCACGTCTTCACAGAAGAAGCAGTGTAACTGTGGGAACCAGTCCAAACCAAAGCCAGGTTTAAGCATTTCCATTCTTTTGAGGATGTCCAGTGACATATTCAAGAGGCCTGTTACTAGAATCCCATCCCATCCTGGCAATGACTGGTCTCTGAGAGGACAACTTGGACCAGCCCCACCAGATCTGCTGGCCCGAGAGACCGCAAGGACTCCAGGCCTGCAGCAGTGTAGGACAACTCGTAAGTCCTTTCAATCTTGCCAAAACGTTGCAAAAACTTGCATCTAGTCACACAGGTGAATCCCTGCCAGGTGTGCTCGCAGGTGGTCTGCATTCCAGGTCCCATGCTAACTCCTGCTGGACTTCAGATTTGGCAGAGATGATTCCAGGAACTGATCTGTGCATTCCACAGCTCCACTGTGGAGATATCAGGAAGGAGTAAAGAGCAGTGAAGAGCACAGGAGCGAGACTGGTGTTAGCACTGATGGCGGAAAGACTTGCTAGCGAGGCAGAGAAAGTGAGGGTCTAAGAAGGCCGTCCTGACAGCAGATGAAATGGAACAGGCACCTCAGTGAGGTCTCTTGGCTGCGTCCCTAATGTTTCCTTGCTTTGAGCTCTTGAAACTTTTAAATATATCGATATTTTCTTTTATTAAACTCTGCTTCGAGACAGAAAATATAGACAACAGTTTCTTTCTGAGGTGAGAGGTTGAGTTTCAGGTGAGGAGAGAAAGATCTTCCTTTTTCATGCTGTTCTCTCATTTTCCTTTACTATGTATATTATTTATTTGTACGTTAAAGTCAGCAGCGAATTATCAACGTCACGGGGTGATTCAGTTTTTCCCCTCACAGTCACAGTAAAACCTACCAAAAGTGGATTCTTCTTTTTGTATAATATTCCAATAGATTCCAAAATATTATTTCAAACGCACTTTTATGTCTATGTTCTCAAATTAGATATTTACTTCTAGGTCTCCATTTTTCAGTTCTCTGTTGCATGCTAATTCAGAGTTGCATCTAAGGAAATACCAGATTTCCCTCAGTTTTTTAGATCCATATGTGTTGGAAATTTGATTCATGGAAATGAACATGGCAGTTGGGGAATCGTGCTATTATCAAAAGTGATCTTTTCAGCATCAGTAATGCTGAAAGAACCCACTGCTTGTTGGGATTTAATTGTCTATTTGAGGGATCAAGTTTTCACTGTTGGTAGTTCTCTTTCTCCTTGGAGGGAAAGTACAACCTTCCCAGTCTTTCCATTATCAAATCACATTCCTGGGTGGCTGTGCCGTGTCAGGAATGGCTTGGGATGCCGGGAACCAGGACTCATTTTCAGCTTCTGGTTGTCCTGAGAAGGCATCCCTGGCAGAGTGCAGCCTGTGTGTCTGGGTGACACTTGCAGCCATCAGAAAGGAGGGGACAATTCACAAGTGTGAAGCGATTCATCTGGTCCTTGTCTTACAGGGTGTTCCCAAGGGATGAGGTTCAAAATGCCACTGGGTATCCCTTTGAAAGCTCCTAGTCATGGGGTGGGTTCTCAGTGCGAGCTCAGAGCAGTGTCTGTTCACCACCAGATAGGAAGCATTGCAGTATTTTAATTGGTAAGGCTGTGTTCATGCATCTCCATGGACCATCAGTTCAGCGGCATTCCCTGCTGGAGCCCCCCACACCCCTGTCATGCTTCATCTTTCAAAGCTTCAAACAGTGTTCACACCCCAACAGGTGGTGGTAATGTAACCACAGCACAGGACTGGGGACAAGAACACAACCACCGAGGGGCGACACAGTTTATGGGCTTGGGCCCAATTGCCACATTTGGACGAGTTGGTAATTCCAACACTTAGTGTGTAAACTGGAGGATTGTCCAAGACCATGGACCTCAGAATGAAACGGGCTCAGAAGTCACCTTGGACAGCAAGGGACATGTGAGGTCACTCACTGGCCAGGATTATGGTCGCTTATACTGGCAAAGTAGAGCTCACCTGAGGTCCATCAGGACAAGCGAGGGAGGAGGCTTGTGGCCTTCTGGGGAATGTTTTCCCTAAAGGGAATTGCTTAAGGAAGGCAGGGGTGCTGAAAATCCTAGTTCACAGTGAGCAGTCTTGTTTATGGAACGAGGCCCAGCAGTAGCCTTAAAAGCTGCGTCACAAATCTTTCCGCCTGGATACAAAACAAGCAAGAAAAGGAATTCAGAGTCTTGGACAAGGATCACAGCAGGATTCAAATACAGGTCAGGGGTGAACACGGAGCCCCTAGAGGGGCCTCAGGCGCTAGGTCCTGTCTGCCTTTAGTCCTTTTGCTAATGAGCTTCCTTGGGCCTTGTCCTCTCCAAGTGCACGTTTTGATCTTTTTACATTGTTTTCCCCACTTAGAGCTGATGCAATTCCAGAGATTGAACTAGAAAACTACAAGTTCCTAAAATTTAGTCAAAAGAAATCTCAACAAGAAAAGCAGAAAACGTTCCCTGTTCCTCAAGAATGTAGAAAGGCAGCCCCTGCCTGTGGCACTACACGGTCCTGGGTAGTGCTGTTTTAAAGACACCCACATTTCAGTGGTTGTTGTTCTGCCTGTGAAAGTACTTTCAACATTTAAATCCCAAGAGAACGGGCGGGGGGCCATGTCTGCTCCTGGAGGAGCTGAATGATACTGAAATGAACTGGTCTTCGGAATTAGGGGGACTTGGGTGTGTTCCCACTAGCCAGCGAAGGGCTGGCCCTTCTCTCTTCTCCCACATACAATAAGCTGATGACCCAGAAGAGTTCGTGATTCAAGGAGAAATGTGAGATTCAGTGTCTCACTTACTTGCCTACAGAAAGCGAGAGAACCACACCACAACTCCCAGGCTGTAAAGGGAACAGGACTTTAATATAATATTCAAATATAGCATTTATTGTTTACAACAAATAACTACTATCCCTCCACAATGTGTGAATTGGTCCTGGGGTATAGATATCAGGGAGCTGGGGTGGGGTGGTCCCCTCTCTCTTGGGTTTAAGGGGACATCGGGGATCAGCTTACAATGCTCCCCTTCCCGTCAGGAGGTAGGAGCTGGCCCAGTGCAGCCCAAGCCTCCCAGCAATGTCCCCGCTGCTGAGGATGGGGCTGTGATAGGCCACTGGTACGGGGGTTGGTGTTGGGGTCTGGGGACTGAGTAGAAGAGTCGGGTTATCCTGGGGGGCCTCCCTTAGAATCATGGCACCCACCTTGTCCCCACTGAACTGAGTGCTCCAGACTCTGTGCTCAGTGCTGTCAGCCACCAGTACCCCATTTGTCACTGCCACGCGAGCGATCATTTAGTATCACCTATTTCACAGAGGAGGAAACGGAGTCTCAGGAAGCTGAAGAGAGTCACCCCAGTCACAGGACTGCTCATTAGTGGAGCTGGGATCCCAGGGCCATTTGTCCGACTCCCTAAGGGCACGTTTAATCCGAAGTTTTATTGAACCAATAGGAGTCAGTCACCACAGCACAGACACTCACTCACCCCTGACCTTGATGATGGCGGGTTCTTCTTGGCCTTAAGTATTTTGCTGGCCAACTAGGTCTGGGTGTCCAGCTGGCAGGACAGGTTGTAGCTCCAGGACAGAGAGGCACCTGTGAGCTTAAGAGGAGCCACACCTCAGGTGTCCCCCCACTGCCTGCTCAGCAGCTGGAGTCTGGGTGTCCCAGAGGGTGCCATGCAATAAGGCTTGGGGCTGAGTGGGGGGCCACAGAGACAGGCTCTGTGGACTGGCCAACAGGGAGAGTCCACCTCTGCCCTCACCCAACTCCTGTCCGGCCTCACCTATCATTCTCGTTGAGCAGCTCCATGTCCTGGAACCAGGCCCCAAATCGCTCCTCGGGCTCTACGTTGTAATTCTTTGTGGCCACCTGGAGCAGCAGGATCTCCCTCATGACTGGGTATTCCTGGGACCAGAGGGAAAGAGAGGCTGCAGATAGGGACTGAGTGGGGGATGCTGCATGGACATTGTGGAGGGTTAGGAGTGGGGCAGGGGACCTGTCCTGGGAACTGTCCTTCCCTCCAGTTCCATCCAGGCTCTACCTGTTCTCAGAATGGGAATAATCAGCCTCTCCTCCAGGATATTTTCCTTGATGCCACCATCCCCTCAACCCACCGCCAATTGGATGGGTCTCCCACTTCTCTCTTATCAAACACTTCCACTCAATGTAAGATACAGGGGGTGGAGCCAGGGACTGTTCTGCCCAGAGGGTCTCTGAATTCCTCCTCCTTCCCCTCCCCTAAAGGGGGTGTGGAAGCTGTTCACTTCAGTCCTCTTCTCAGGTTGATCTCATTCCCCTGGAAGGCACAGAGCCAGAGTCCATCAGACAGAGCCCCCTAGACTGACTAGCCCCCTAGGCCCACCCCTTCTCAAGTTGCACTACTGCCAGGTCCCCAGAGGGGGCCGGGCATGCAGAGAAAACAGGACTTGGACCTAGGCCTGGCTCTAGGCTCCAGAGAAGGAGGACATAGGGGAGAGGTTAAAGGACCTGGCAGCACAACCCTCTCTGATGACAGACTTGGAGGCTAAGGCCTCAGGCAGAGGGGACTTCTCAGCCACTTATGTGCTGCCTGACTTGGAGGGGCCCGAATCTTCTCTCCCTCCACGGGCAGCATGGGAGAGAGAGGCTGAGTCCAGCTCAGATAAAACCTCATGCAGCTGTGCCGTCAGGCAGCTCTGAGCTTCCCAAGCCTGGGGAATCGGAATGGGTGTCTCAGGTGGAACATCTATTCTCTCATCCCTAAGATGTACCTGATGTCCCAGCTACAAGGGGCAGCTGCGAGGCTCTCATGAGAGATGTACCAAGTGCTGAGAGTTCAGAGCTCACTTCGGGGGCTACCGCAGCCCAAGGCTCATGATCCGCCCTGCCTGGTCCTCAGGTGCACCCACCTCGATATTATCACCCATCAGCAGGTGCAGCATCAGCAGGTGACCAAGGAAAGTGACAATATAGGGGATGACCCTCTGTGACATCAGAGTGTGGGTGGGATGAGCCCTTGCTCTCAAGTTGGGCCCCTGCAAACACTCCCCTGAAAAGTCCTCACCCTCAGCCTCCTGGCCCACCCCAGGGTTCCCACGGGGAGCAGCCTAGGACCCTTAGCAGCCTCCCCTCAATTCCTCCTCCCGTCACACCCCAAGAACACCACACTCCTCCTCCTCACCTCTCAGGGCCGGCTTCTGACAAATCACAGGGTATGCGGCCCCTGGCCCTCCCCACAACAACCCATCCTGCACCAGCTCTTCTAGGCCCTCCTCCTGGTCACTTCTACTGGGCGATTCAGGTACTGTGGCAGCAAGAGGAAGGGCTGTCCTCTCTTGATTTGAGGCCTGCATCTGGGAAGGCAGAGCCCCTCCCCTCCAGGAACACTCACCTGCTGCTGCTGCTTCTCCTGAACTCTATGGGGGCTGATCTGCGGTGGGGCGGCAAACGTGGAGGGCCCCTCCTGCCAGGGTCGAGGAGAGTGTCAGTAAGGCCATAGTCCCCTCACCCCATTTCTCTCCAGCACCACTGGCCTCTGACCCTGGACATCTGACTCCAGCCAACTGGTAACAATAGTACTCCATCCTCCAAGATGTTATGATTCTAGAACAAGCCCAGCTCCAACTCTGACACTGGGTGTGATCTTGGGCTTTGGGCCAGGACTCCCTGAGCCTATTTCCTCATCTGGAATGTGTGAGAACTCCAGCTACCTCACAGGTTCTCCTGAGGACTCAGTGTCACATGACATTGTTCTCGCCCTCACCCTTCCAGGTGGAGCAGGCAGAAAGCTCCCACATTCCTTTCCTCCCTCTTACCTCATCACCACCCTGTGTGGCCTGCAACTGAGGCTCAACTGGGGGAGGACTGGCCCCGAAGTTCACTCTCACCTTTTTGGGTACAGTTTGGACTGAGAGCCTGAGTTTCTTTCTGTCTGTTGTCCTGGGCGATCTCGTGCTTCACTCTTCTCTAGGCGTCCACATTGGGCAGCCCTAAAACACTGGTATTTGATTCCTCAGTTACAGGGAATCGACAGAGTGAGAGAGAGAGATGGAACATGAAAGAGGGAGTAAGATGAAGTGGGAGACTTTTTTAGTTAAAATTTAGACAAGACATCCCATCACTTTTGCTGTTATTATGTTAAGAAGCCAGTTACTAACTACTTAGTGGTTCCACTGGGATGACTATACCATGGGTGGGTCTTACTGGGTACCACTGTGGAGGCTGCCCACCTCATAGGACAAGAAGAGACACTTGGGTCTCATTCTCCATTAAACAGGAAACAATTGAATGGTTTTATGCCGCAGGATGGCAGTATGTAAATTTCCATTAGTTTCAACCACCTCATGATGCTGACCTGAAAATGAGGCCAAGTTGGAAGCGACTGTTCCAATATCACATTGCTAGAACCCAGGCTTGTTTTGAGTGGTGTTCTGTGCTACCTGTCATCCCTTCTTGTTATTCTTCCATCTCTAACATTGTGCCTTAGGTACATGTGACACCAGCCCACAGGGGTAATAGATATTATGTCATATACACCGGATGACATCCCTAAGAAGTAGATTCTAGCCTGATCCCCATGGTGCAGGTTTAGAGACTGGGGAGGACCTGAGAGGTACAGGGACATTCTCAGGATGAAGAACTGGTAAGAAAAAGGAAGGCTGCATTCATCTCTGTCTCCTCAAAGCTACGACCCGTCTTAGGTTTCCACGGAGCTGTGGCTAGGGCTGTGTAGGCTCCTTGTGTACAGTTCAGGGGATGACATAGGGGAGGAGGGTTAGCAGCCAGGGCACAGGGGGCAGCTCTGGACAAGTCTGATGGAGGGAAGGGGCCTAGGTAAAGGAATCTTGAAAAAAGACCTCACTTCCTTGGTCATAGACCTCAGAAGATCTTAGAACTCTGGTAACCAGGCACCCACAGCTCCCCATCCAACTCACTTGAATGGAGACAGTCAACAGGAAAAAATATTTTGTTGTATCCCAACTTTTGGAGGATCTAGGCACAAAAAAACCCAGAAAGAGAAACTTTTTGGTCGTTGCCGACGTTGGCTCAGCCCTCATCCCCGACGCATCTGGGCGTCTGGCAGGAGGCAGTGAAGGGTAACACGGGGCAACCCAGGAAAGGCTAGTGTAGGCCAGGACACAACTGTGATCCCACCTGATCAGCCCCACACCCCTGTCCCTCATCTTGTGTGTGTGTGTGTCTGTGTGTGTTTGTGTGGAGAGAAGGCAGGGTATGAGGGGCAGGCCATTCCTGGGCACGAGCTGGTTGTTAGGTGTCGGAAGCATGGTGGGCCTGTCATGTTCATAGCCCAGGTCATGGCTGGCAGCATGGGAAGGTGATCTCCTCTACTCTTATGTTATTGAGCCATAGAGGTTTCATCTCTTTTCCTGCCTGACCACAGTTCTTTGCAGGGATGTCCCTCTGTGCCTGAACTTAGGAGCAGACTTTCTCTTGGAGGATGACCTCAGTGGCAGTGTGCAGGCAACCTCTGATTCCTTCAGGTCCAGCTCCAGAGCAGTCTTTGCAGAACTCCAGTAAGAAGGTCATCAAGGAGCTGCCCAGTGGTTTCAATTTCACCAACTCACTAGGCAAGGGGAAGGTGCCTGAGGCCACAAACACCACCCAGTGCTGCTCTGAGATGAGAACAGGAGCAGAGGGTCTCCACACTCAGGACCTTGAGATGACCAGGTTGGACCAGAACTAGGGAGTGACCAGACTGGGGCTGTCCCTTTTTCAAGCTAAAGGGGATGTACACGCAGGTAACCTTGCCTGTTTCGGAGTTGAGCTGCCATGACCCTCTTACCCTTGCCCAGTGTGAGCTTCTGGAGGCCACTGAGGCAGAGGCAGAGGGTAAGGGGGACTGCAGGCTGGATATTCCTGGAAGGGAAGTGGGATCTTTCCTGTGTTTAGAAGGACACATGGAAAGTCAGCTATGTGGAGCAAAGGGCAGGCTTGTTTACTGCCCAGTATAATAAAAATAACACCCCCCCCAGGGCAAAGTTTAGCAGACATCTTGCCCGTTATCAAAGATTTGAGTTCCTTAGGCTCTGAGATCTTGCAACCCTCTGCATGTCCCCTGACCCACTGTGTATCACCCTGTAGGAAGTGAGATTTAGTGAACCGGTGCAAATGCTGATACTCTGGCCACTGCTATTGTTGTGTCATTAAGTCCTTTGTCTCTGACTCATGGGTCTCGTGTCTTCTGCCAGTATCTGTAAAACATTTGTAGGCTAACTTATTAGCTTGCAGCAAAGGTAAAATATCAGACCTTTCACAGTTCCCGACAAGCCCTTAAAGTAACTAGTAGTCTTAGGAACCGAGAGCTATCCAGAACAATATGCATGGATGGTCTTCATAGAAGACTTCATGCAACAAAAACTTTAATAAGTCACTCTAATCTCCTTTATTTCTACCCCAATTAGGAGAGGCACCAAACTATTGCAGACCTAGGGCTTGTGGAAGCCACCTTTGCTCCAGAGGAGGCCACTATTTCTATCTTCCAAGGCTGACAGCTCTACACACATCTTTGAAAAGATAACCTAGTCTTACTGACTTTCAAAGATAAGCTTGAATGAGACTTGATCATCATTCAGTTCTTCTGTTTGCTTTAATGAGATTGTGCAAATATGCTCTTTTCTCTGTAAAGTTCACTAACTTTATTCATACATAAGGGATGCTTTTGGTTTTATTTATTAAGTTGAAATTGTCTTATTAGAGCAAATGATGAAACTGTTATGGGTTGGATCTGAAAGAATGATTTCCTGGAGACCTAGTGACCAGAAACTTCCCACGGGGAGCAAAGACTGATGGGCATATTTCCAAAATGGACCCATATGCCTCCCTATCATCCAAAAGAGAGTACATTATCTTAATTTATGATGATTTGAGTCATAAAATCTTGTGATGGGCCAAAGATACACTTCTAAGAGGAATGAGGCACATAGCAGTTGTAAGCAGATTAACACGCTTGGTGAATATCAAACGCCGAACTAAACGCAGTGTTCTAATCATTTATAAGGTACAACAAATTTAATAAGGTCAATTAAATGATATTTAATGGTATCCTTGATTATTACTCTGCAATAATGAACAAGAAACTCATGTAGATAACTACAATTGGTCTTACTTTAAAATATGGTAGTCAGGACTGTTTGAGATAAACTGGAGATAAGGAAGGGGAGAAATAGATAAAAGTTAGCTGCTCTGAAGCCACTGTCAAGACTCCTGGATCTACATGTAACCCAGGAGATCGAGGCAGACGGCTGTGTACCTAGATCCTCCTGCACTGTGGTTCTTAGGGATGACACGGAGCTGAAGCAGCTTCCTGAATCGTGTTTACACGTCCATGTGTACAATACCCCTGACCATGGGGATGAACCACCATTCAATCATCCCTTACAACCCCCCTAATTAACAATTACATTTCAAAATCATTGTATCATTACATAATTATTTATTCCTCAAACCTGTGGCATGCCGAGCTAAAAGAAAATTAAATTTCAATGGTTTCTTTTCTTTGAAGGACAAAGATGTTCTTTCACACTTGGAATCTGGGTTAGAAGGTAAATCCATCGAATCAATGGAAACAACTTAAGAAATGGACAGAGGGATACTTCATTCATATATACACAGTTTGTACTGTGGCAAAACTAGAGTTATATTTTTAAAAATTAGAATTTTTTGAAATTTTATAGATATTAAAGACTTTGTTCTGCTTATACTCCCTTTGGTTTACCAAACCAAACTCACTCTTTAATGGGCTTTTCTAGCATTGAGTGCTAATAACTGCAGCTTTTTTAAATTCTTATTTTTCTCAGCTCAAAGACCAAGGGCAGAGGTCATCAAGAGGTCAAGTCTAATCTACCTACAGATGTGGCAGGATCAACTATGGATGTTCAGCCAGACATTGCCAGCAGAACCGCATCTCTTCACCCATAAATGAGTTTTTACAAGTAATGACAGGGACTTAAGGATATCAAAGGAAATTCTTTATTAAGAACCAAAGTTATAGATTCCTATCTTGGGTTCATTACTTTGAATTTTTGAACCAAATCATGTATATCGGTTGGACCATGTTCAATTCTATGATCTTTAGAAGACGCAGCCTATAGCTGAAGAGAAATAGATACAACACCAATATTTTACACTCTCTGAAGCACAACTGAGAGCCCCTGGAGTCAGAAGTTTTCAAGACAAGAAAAAGTTATCCTTCATTTGAACAGAAAGAGTAGAGGCTATTCAAAGATTTAACTTTAAATTGTTAATAGGACTTGTTAGAATATGATGGAGCAAGCATAATACCTTCTAAGTTTCATGATTTTTCTCCAGAATACTGAGATGGATGACCTTGAAGTGCAGCTTCCCCATACATGTCGTTATTCAGTGATAAAATTAATTTCCCTATAAAATAATTACCATAAAATTGTTACAAATATATCATAGTCTCTGACTAAAAGGAAACAAAGCAAATCGAGCAGTTGAAAGCAGTGTAATAAATTCCACACAAGGATCTTATAGCAGCATTATGTATAATAGTGAAACTGGATGTAATCCCTTTGCTATCAAAGAAGATATAAACAGATCATGGTATACCTATTCTTTGGAAAACCTCTAAAAATTCTAAAAAGGTAAGTTAGAATGATGTGCACTGATAAGGAGAGAGGTCTATGATATATGGTTTGGGAAACAACAAATTGCAAAACGATGTAGTTATGTAATTTATGTTTAAAAAAAAACTTTGTATACTTACAAATTCATAGGAAATTTCCAGAAGAATAAGCCACAACCTCTTAACAATAGTTCTTTCTGAGTAGGAGAGTGAGTTTTCAGGGAAGGGGATGAAAGGGGAATGTTTCACTTTACATAGATCAGTGCAATTTGACTTTTTTACAGTGTGTATTTGTTTCATAATTAGATAAATGAGTGATGTGACCATTTGGTGCAGGGCAACAGTACTATGTTCACCAGTCTCGTCTCTGTATTCTATGTTACTGCACAGCACGGACTGTAGGAGAAAGCCCAGAGGAGCAATGAACACAAAGAAGACATGACACCTGCAAAAAGTCAGTGGAGTATTTCTACATAACAAACCTTCCAGGTGAGTGACATTCAGTATCTTCCACTGCTCCAGCTCTCGCCATGAACCTAGTACCTGCCCAGAGTAAGCCGGAGGACCACGCCCTGCTAGTTCTAGCCCTGCCCGGAGCCTGTTTGTGCAGGGTGACTGCCATCAAGCAGACAATGGACTCAGGATCGGGCATGTGCCTTTGGGGAGACTGGCAGAGAGGCATAAAGTGGAACACCAGCTAAGTGCGCACACCTGAGAGGTGGAGCTACAGGTGGAGACACAAAATGTACCAAGAAACTGTGAAGTGAAGGAAGCTACTCCATCTCTCTGAGCTTCAGTGTCCCCCCTGTAATGTGTGGATCACAGGTCTACTTCACAGAGCTGTTGGGGAAGATACATAAAAGTTCCTGTGACAGCCAGTGTCACATTATTAACAAAGTCGTATCCGACTTCAAAATAATCGATGAAATGAATAATGTTAATGAGACCAAAGACGGGATGCTCAACTTCGTAAGCAGCCCCAGCAGCATGAGAATGAGAGGAGCTCCGAGAAAGCAGGGTTCTTCACAGCTCCACTGGAGACGATGAACACGGGCTACACCAGCATAAGTCGCTGTTGTACAGTGACTCGTGTAATGAGGGTGGGTCACTAAAGACACTGTGAAATCCAGTTACACACAGTGACTCCTAAGAAACAACTACAAAGCAATCAACTCAGCAGATAGGAATGGGAAGGGGGCGAGCATAGGAGGGTCAGAGCCACAAAATCTGACGGAAGACACTGAACCACGAGCGCTCAGCTCTGTCAACAGCTTCTGTGGTTGCACCAGAAGATCAAACGTTGAGACAGCCATTGTGGGGACTGCTGGGAGCACAATGGTCACTGCAGCCACACCCTAACAGCAGTTGCATCAGAGCACACAGACCCTGAGACTTTCCTCTCCATTAATCCTTGTTTCAAGATGATGAATATCCTCATGTTACAATGTCTCCTTCCAACCCTTGTGGACGAGTGTCATCAGAACCCCCTGAAGAGGTCACAGGCCAGAGTAGGATGGAACACTGGGGGCTGGGGGAGCGGCGTTGCACCTGACAACACGGACTATCACCCGGGTCTATTGAACACGAGAGATGAACCCGAGGATGTGCTCCAATGAGAATTCCCTGTCTTGCCACATTCAGAGACACTGCAGAGTTTCTCGTCCGTTCTTTAAAAAAAAGTTAAAGAATTCATGTGTCATTAATTCATAACGAGGCAAATTCTTCACATAGTGACAGGGTCCAGTTTCCATGACCAACTTATTCAGTTGTTAGATAATATCCCACATTCAGGAATTGGAAATGTAACCTACTGGGATGTGTAATATAAACAAGGACTTTTTTTCATGGAGATCAACACCCAAAGTTTTAGGGAAGACAAATCGTGAAAGCTGCTAACCATTCCTCCACAGGTTTCAATAAGACTTTTAAGTTAATTTACCAATCGCAGGAAAAGATAACTTTTCAAATCAAATTTATTTTTCTGCATTCAAGCGTACAATACAGCCAAGAGAATGAGCATAAAAAAATTAACAAGAAGGTCTTGCTTGCATTTCATCTTTTGCAAATTATCAGGACATTTTATGCTCTGTCCCTTTCACTGCTGTAATCAATTTTTAAAGAATACGTTACATCTGACTATCCCTGGGCATGTTTATCCTGGAACCTTGCCGGAATCCAAAGCAGAGATGTTAAAGCGGACGGGTTTCAAATGCCGCCCAGGTGCTGTCTACCATGAACATCACTCTCCCAAAGCCGGACCACCGGTCTCTTCCTGAGGGATCAGAGTCATCACTTATGTCCCTGAGAGACTGGCCGCTCAGGCCTGAGCTGAGATTAGGTGATCAATCTGAAGGGCAAAATGCTTAAGCTATTCTCATCCTAATGATGCTGTTTTGGAGGCCTCTGCACTGGAATGGGTTGGTGAAAACAGCCTACTAGATACTTGCCTGGGAATTGTGTTGTTCTCCTCTGCCCTTAGCAGATCCTGGGAAACCAATGATTAACCTCACGGATGACTTAACTTCCACATCTGTGAAAAAGGCAAGCAACAGCTAATGTTACCACCTTGCAAAACTACAAAGTTGTGCTTCCAAGAGGGAGCACAAGGGCGAATGTCTCCCAAAAGCGGATGAAATGATGGCACTTTGGCTGGAGAAGGCAGAGGACAGCAGGCAAAGTGGAAAGTTTCTGGGATGTCTAACCAGTTCCCATAAGCAGTTTAGAGAAGCACCTGGCCCTGGATTAGGTAGGAGGCTGTGGAAGGACCCACAGGTACACAGTGGGGAGGAGGAATCAAGCAAAGGAGGGAGGCGGTGGGGAAGAGGCGCCAGTCTGGGCTTCAATTTTGGACAAAAGCAATTGCACGCTGCAGGCCCGCGACTTCCCATGCAGCTGCCACACCCTCCTAACTCCCTGGTCCCTTTCGTCCCGTCACATCCCTCTGGGAATCAGTCCACATGGAGTGGGTGCAAGACCTGAGTCCTGAGTCAATAGTTTGGCCCTCGGCCAAGCTCACACCGCCCTGCTCCTCCCTCCAGGGCCAGGCACCGCCCTGTGCCCAGAGCATCCTGGGCGTTCTAGTCCTGCAGCCCTACAGGTTGCCAGCTGGGAGCGGTTAAGAGAGAAAAGCTCCCAGCATGCACAGCTCGTGGCCCCAACTCTTGCCTTGTCCTTTGGCCCCTGGGCCCCACCCCTCAGCTTCTCCATCCCACCCTCTTGCCCACCTGTTCTCTATACCACGCCCAATCTCCATGCCCTGCCCACCCCCCAGAGTATGCGCAGTGTGGTTGGGCTGCGTCCCTTGAGGCCGGTACTCAGGTAGGGGTGGGGCTCACCAGCCTGGCTATTGCTGAGGTTGCTTGCAGCCCTGGTGGAAGCCCCCTGGCCAGTATTTGAAATGTAAATTCAATATCTAAAATGGAAATATCGGGTGCCTGGGATCCTGGAATTTGCCCTTTCAATGTAACCTGTCCTACCATCCCCCCTATCTCACCAGGCTGCCATGATCCTCCCTCTGGAACCCATGGACAGGGTCGCTGCAGAGATCCTCCCTTTGGACCCAATCTGCCTGAAGGGCCCATACCTGATCAGGAGTCTTAGAAGGACTGCCCTGAGCCATGTCATAAAAAGGAAAAAACATCACATTGGACAGCCCCAATTCCTGCATTATATAGACAGGAAACTCAGGTGCACTGGTAAGTGACCCCTAAGCCGCTTCAGAGGAACACATGCATGCCCCTACTCCCAAGCTGCACACAGGCTGGTTCACTGGACTTCCTTATCCCAGTGTGGACCTCTTGGCCTCGTTACCATAGGCAACAACACTGAAACTTCCCATTGGTCCTTCCCACAGTGTTAGGCAAGTTTGTGCAGGAAGGTAATATGCAATTTCTTCTCTACTATAGGGCTGGCTCCTTGGGAACTAGTTTTAATATCCCTGTTTAAATATACCCTAAGAATCACAAAATAATTAAACAAAATAATTTGTTGCTGTGGAGGGTTATGGTGATAATTCTCTGAAGTCATTTTTCCACTTAGCTTTTCTGATTGACTCCAAATACTACAGCACCACACGCTTCTTAGACTGGTGGATGCACAGCTCCAATTCTTTCCAGGAAGAACGCACAACAGCAGAATATCCGTGGCCTTACTTTCTGGGGCATCAGTATTACTACAAGATTTGGAAGAAGCAAAGTTAGGTCATTTCCAAGGTAAGGAATTAAAAACTTAACACTAAGATGAGGTGGGAAAGTCATATGCCATTAATAATTGTCAGTAATCTGTGCCTGAAATGTCAGACTTTCTCTGAGAAAGAACTCTGAGACCCTATTTCCCATTGTTTTAAATAGGAAAATTTAGAAGGCATAGCAAATCTATCGAAAAACTCTACCAATTTGCTAAGTCACTATATGGCACCTAGACATAAGTTACGAGCATCGTGTGCTCCTCATTTTGTTCCTTCCAACCCAGTCCCACAGGTCTTAAGTGCAAGCTGTGAACACGGCACTGTGCTAGGTGTCGAGGCCTTGGTGAGCATCGTGGTGGGGGTGGACCTTGCTGGAGAAAGACGACATCATAAAATCTCAAAACCATGCCACTTACAAAACTGAGGCAAAAATGGAAAGACCCAGGGGATCATGCAAGGATGAGGGCATTAATAGTTACTTGGGAGTATTAAAGTCCATCTAATGGTGTAATGAGTGAATGTGTTCCACTTTAAAACAAAACACTGCTGTTATTCTGAGATATTGAGTTAGTATCTTTGTGCAAATATGCAGGATTTAAAATGTTTATTGATGTATAACATGCGTACAGAAATATATGCAGAAGTCATCCACGTAAATCACAAAGAATTATTACAAAGTGAACACACTTGTGTGACAAAGAACTAGCACCAGCTTTATTAAGGCCCCCGACAATCCCTTTCTCCCTATTTCCGCCCCAAAGGTAACTGATATCTTACCAGCAAACACTGTCTGTCAAGTTTGTCTTCTTATACAAGTGTTTTATTACAGAACAATTTAAACAATATACAAAATAGCACAGTAGGCCCATCACCCAGTTTCAACAACTACTAATCATCTGCCATTTTTGTTTCATCCACACTCCATCCCATTCCCACCTCACTTTATTATTCTTTTAAGCCTCTGTGCGTGTGTGGTGAGTAATTTGTATGCACCCTGAAAGGCACAACTCTCAACCGTACAGTTTTGGCAAATAAACATGCCCATATAACTTTCATCCCTTTAAGAATAGAATATTTCCATCACCCCCAGAAAACTCCTTCCTGTTCCTTCCCAGGCAATTTTTTCCTTCTCCCGATGCAACTCCTGTTCTGGTTTATTCAGCATAGGTTCATTTTGGCTGAAATCATCTCATGTGTGTTGTTTTCTGTCCAGCTTGCCTCCCTCATCACGAGGTTGATGAGTCTCTCTCAGCATGTGTGTGTCAGCGTTTGCTTCTCGGCACAGCTGAGGGCGTTCAGCTCTGTGGATGTCCCAAAGTGCGCTCATCTTCCTCCTGGGGACATGCAGGTCATCTCCTGCGAACAGTCTTGTAAAAACGTTTTTTGGCATGCTGTTTAATTCCTTTATTAGCATTTCAGTGACACACCTTTGCATTCTTACTGGGTGGTCCAGATTACAATATGCATCTTTAAGATATCACATCCTGCCTAGACTTAATAGTTCACCAGTTTAATCAATGTAAAATATGGAAGCCTTGTTACAGAACAGTTCCATTTACCTCTGTCTGTCCTTTGTGCTATTGCTGTCATAAATTTTACATCTACTCATGTTATAAATCCCACAATACAGTGTTATAATTTTTGCTTTAGATAGTCATAGGTATTTTAAAGAAATAAGAGGTTCCGGCCCCATGGCTTAGCGGTTAACTGCATGCGCTCCACTGCTCGCGGCCTGGGTTCGGATCCCTGGCGCACACCGATGCACCACTTCTCCAGCCATGCTGAGGCAGTGTCCCACATACAGCAACTAGAAGGATATGCAGCTATGACATACAACTATCTACTGGGGCTTTGGGGGGAAAATAAATAAATAAATAAATAAAATCATAAAAAAAGAAATAAGAGAAATAAGTTAAGTGTTTGGAAAGGAAATACTTTGAGACTCTGCAAATGTACTGTTTCTTCTTTAAGTTTCATCCACAGTTTTTGCATTCATCAGTCATTCTTTCCAACAGTAATTATTACTGTAGTGTTAAAGTGGCAATTTTCTATTTCATGCTTTCTAGCGCTTTTATTATTTGGAATTCTGTGAGCAAGATTTCTCCCCCCCTTCCTTCTTCCTTTCTTTCTCTCATTCTCTCATTCTTTTTTCCCCCTTTTTTCTTTCTTCCTTCCCTTCCTTTCTTATTTAATCTTTTTTATATCAGTATAGCCTCGTAGATATTTATTTTATTCTCTGAGTAATTATCCAATGCTACCATTATTTATTTTGTTGCTCACAGTTTTCCAGCTTGAGTCATTGGAACGTCTTTCAGATTGATTCCTTTTGACACGTCCCATCATTTTCTGTGTGTTTTTTTTTTTGAAAGTACTTTCCTATTTTCTGGCAATACAAGATGATCCAGGCTCATCTTGTATTTTCCATCTCCAGCCATAGAATTAGCCATTTCTCCAAGAAAATCTGCTTTATTTTATTGGAGAATGATATTTAGAAAACAAGATCTGGGAGCTAGGTGTGCTCATTAATACTAGAGTGTCACTGCTTATAGACCTTCTCAGCAGAGCTTGGAAATGTATGTATGAATATAAACTCAGGTAGACACATCTGTCTGTCGATCTATCCATCTATATATCAGTCTATCTATCTATTTGGATAGATATATTAAAAGAGACATGGATTCATACTGATACTTCGAACTCCAATCCAGCAGCACAGAGTTTATTGTAGCATTCTCCTTTTGTTTGTTTGTAACTTCTTTCACCAACAGTGAGAAACTTAACTCCAGTTAGCTACAATATATTTCCTAATGTGTCAACTAGTTTCAGAATTGCTAATCCATACCCTTATGAAAAACAAATTTGCCACCTAGAGTAGAGTGTTTGTGTCCAGTACTTTAGTTCTACAGTATCCCGTCAAATCATTGTCTTCCAAAGTAACTTAGGTCAAGACCTTTCATCCCCACCCCTTCTGTATGGTTAGGTCACATGTTTGTAATACAGTGAAATTCATTTGTCACTGCACTCCATCTGAGTTCCCCAGCATCCTGATTGATTTTTAAAATTTGCAGAGTAAAATTCACTCTTTGTGGTGTACAGTTCTATGGGTTTTGACTTTATGGTCATGCATCCATACACACAGTACCATACAGAGCTGTGTTTTTCACCCCCAAAGTTCTCTCATGCTATCCCTTTGTATTCAACCCCTTCCCCTACTCCATCCCTTGGGAACTACTGATCATTTTCCATCCCTGTAATTCTGCCTTTTCTAGAAAGTCATATAAATGGAATCATATACTATACAGCTTTTTGAATCTGACTTCCTTTACTTAGAGAAATGCATCCAAGATTCATCCATTTTGTTGTGTGAATCAAGAGTTTATCCTGGGCCCGGCCCCGTGGCCTAGCTGTTGAGTGCGTGCGCTCCCCTACTGGCTGCCCAGGTTCGGATACAGGGCACGCACTGACACACTGCTTCTCTGGCCATGCTGAGGCCGTGTCCCACATAAAGCAACTAGAAGGGTGTGCAATTATGACATACAACTATCTATTGGGTCTTTGGGGGGAAAAAAGGAGGAGGATTGGCAATGGATGTTAGCTCAGGGCTTATTTTTCTCACACACACACAAAAAAAGAGTTTATCCTTTTGATTGCCAAGTAGTATTGTAATGTACTGATGCATCACAGTTTCTTTCTCCATTCACCTGACGAAGGACATTTAGTTTATGTCCAGCTTTTGGCAATTATGAATAAAATGTCTATAAAGATTCCCACAAAGATTTTTGTTTAAACATTAGTTTTCAATTTTCTTCAGTAAATACCTAGGAGTGGGATATCTCAGTCATATAATAAGTGTACGTTTAGCTTTATAAGAACCTGCTCAACTGTTTTCCGAATGCAACTATCATGTTGCATTTCCAGTTCTAATTGCTCCTACTCCTCACCCCCCTCCTCATGTGGTATTTTCAATTTTATTTTTTATTTCAGGCACCTAATAGGGGTGCAGTATCTTATTGTGGCTTCTGCTTCATTTTTGAAAGTGAGTTCTGCTAAATATAGAATCTTGTGTTGACTTTGGGTTTTCTTTCTGCACTTGAAAGATGTCATTTTGTTGTTGAGTTGTCTCTTTTGTTTTTGATAATATATCATCCATCATTCACTTTATTTCCCCCTGTATGTAATGTCTTCCTCTGTATATATGTATTTCCCTGACTGCTTTCAAGAGTTTCTTTTTATCTTCGGATTTTAGTAGCTTGACTATCATGTACCTAAGTATGCTTTTATTTTATGTTTTATTTTGTGGGTTTGCTGACTTTCTTGGATCTAAAATTTTAGATTTTCCACCAAATTTTGTAAGTTTTATGCTATTACTTATTGATTTGCCTTTCTGCCTCATTTAATTTTTCTGTCCTTCTCCTCTCTGCTGGGGACTCAACCATCTCACAGGTCATAAGGCTCTCTTCATTTTTCTTCAAAATTTTTACTCTCTTTTCTTCAGACTGGATAATTTCTATTGCTGTATCTTTATGTTTTTTCTACTGTATCTAATCTACTGGTAAACTCAAAAGTATTTATATTATTTCATCTTTCTATTTGGTTCTTTTGTGTAATTTCCACTTCTCTGCTGAGTTCCCACATCTCTTCATTCATTATGGGAATCTTTTTCTTTACCACCATGATCATCTTTATAATAACTTCTTTCATATTCTTGACTGTTAATTACAACACATTGGGGAGAGTTTCTACTGCCTGCTTTTGGTCACATATGGATTACATTTTCCTGTTTCTTCAAATCTCATGCTTCTTTTAAATTGTGTACTGGAAATCATGAAAGATAGGTATAGAGGCTCCGGATTCTATTGTATTTCTTTGAAGAGTGTTGTTAGTTTTCTAGCAGGGAATCAACTTGGCTGGACTGAAATTCCAATCCTAGCTCCTTTACAGTGGGCATAGCTGAAATCCTAGTTCAGTTCTTTCATCTTCCAACTGCTGTTTTTACATTAGGCCTTCTGGGGCCTACCCTGTATGTGTGTTGTTCAAAGATCTGCCAATTTGGTGTGTGTGGGGGAGAGACTTACATATATATTTTGCGATTTTCCTCTTTGTGTCTCCCTCCCTTCCAGAATTTCTCCCCTAACTTTCCAGCTACTCTGCCAGCCCAAACATACATCCTCTAACTTTACAAGTAAGACTGTAGTTTTTCCCCTGTCTAGGCATGTACAGATTTTGGAATGCTTTGAGGCAACAGATTCAAGCTTGCAAATATCTCCTGGTGCAATTGCCATCATTTAAGGGAAGATTCCCTCTCAGTTCAGCTTGCTTGTGGAAGTGATTTAAACATACACACATATACACATTTATTATATGTGTTTTATATATAACTACACGAGTCTGTATAAATATATATAATATTTTGTGCAGATCTTATCATTGTTATCTGTGAGAGTGTTAGTTCAACAAGCTACTCCACCATTAGTAGAAACCAGACCTCGGTTTTGTTTCTTTCTTGGATTTTATATAAATGGAATTATAAAATATATAGCCTTTTGAATATAATTTCTTTTATGCAGCATTATGGTTATGATATTCATCCATGCTATTGCATGTAGCTAGTGTTTGTTCATTTGTTGAAAATAATTAATTTTTTAATGGTCATAAAATATGTTGAACATAAAATTGTAACCATTTTTAGGTGTACACTTCAGCGACATTCAACACCTTCACATAATTGTGTAACCATAACCTCCAACCATCCACAGAACTATTTTCACATTGCACTGAAACTTTGTTCCCGTTAAACAACTCCCTGTTATCCCTCCCTCTTGCCCCTGGGAACCACCATTCTCCTTTCTATTCCTATAAATTTGACTACTCTAATTACCTTATATGAGTGGAATCATACAGTATTTTTTCTTTTGTGACTGGCTTTATTTCACTTAACATAAAGTCCGCAAGGTTCATCTATGTCATAACATGTGTCAGAATTCCTGCCTTTTTAAGGATGAATAGTATTCCACTATGTGTATACACCACATTATTTTGTTAATTCATCCACTGATGGACACATGGCTTGATGCCATCTTCCGGCTATTTTGAATAATGCTGTTAAGAACATGGGTGTACATATATGTCTTTATACCTCTGCGTTCTGTTCTTTTGGGTGTATACCCATAAATGGTGTTCTCAGATTCACTTTTTCACATATAACAGGGTTCCCCACACCTCCAAGAAGCAATTCTTGGAATGCCACCTGGTTGCCAGATAATTCAACTCAATTCGATGCTGACAACCCAGAGATACATCAGATTTTACAGGTTGATGGCTCCGTCCTATAATTCTGCACACCCACCCAACCTCACCTTTACTTCAGATGCCAGTTACAAGCCCAAGTTGTTACCTGTACTTTTGACTTACTGGCTATAAATCAAAGGTTCCCACAACCTCCTCCTTGGGTTTGATTAATTTGCTAGAGTGACTCACAAAACTCAGAGAAACATTTACTAGATCACCAGTTTATTATAAAAGGTTATAATTCAAGAAGTGCCTGTTGGAGGTTGTGCATAGCGGAACGTATGGAGAGAGTACACAAAGCTTTCATGCCATCTCCAGGTGCACCACTCTCCAAGCAGTCCTTGTCATTGCCAACCTGGAAGCTGTCTGAACCGCCTTCTATTGGGATTTTTATGGAGGCTCTCTCACATAGGCATGATCAATTATTAACTCAGTTTACAGCCCCTCTCCTTTCTCTGAAGGATAAGGGGTAGGGCTAAAAATTCGAAGCTTCTAATCAGGGCTTGGTCTTTCTGGTGACCAACCCCCATCCAAGAGCCATCCTGGAGCCCACCCAGAGTTGCCTCAATAGAACAAATGATTCTCTTAGTGTTCTTATCACTGGGGAAATTACAAAGACTTTAGGAGCTCTGTGCCAAGAACTGGACGCAGAGGCCGATAAATATGTATTTTATTATTTCAGAACCCATAAGTGGAATTTTTAGATCATATAGTAATTCTATTTTTAATTTTTGAAGGAACTGCCATACTGTTTTCCACAGTTTTATAATCTCGCACTCAGAGCACAAGGGTTCCAATTTCTCAACATCCTTGCCAACACTTATGTTCTGATTTTGTTATAGTAACTATCCTAATGGGTGTGAAAAGGTAGCTCATTGTGCTTTTATTTCACATTTTCCTGATACTTAGTGATGTTGAGCATCTTTCCTTGTGTTTCCTGTTCGTTTTATATTTTCTTTGGAGAAATTTCTATTCAAGTATTTTGTGCATTTTTAAATTGAGTTTTTTTTATTGTTGAGTAGTAGATGTTCTTTATTTATTCTAGATATTAATCCCTTATCAGATTTGTAATTTGCAAATATTTTCAACCATTCCATGGTTTGCCTTTTTACTCTGTTGATAGTGTCTTGTGATACAGAAAACTTTTTCGTTTTCATGAAGTCCAATTTGTTACTTTTTTGTTACTTATGTCTTTGGTGTCATATTAAAGACATCCTTTTTGCAATGGCATTTGGACCCAATGACATACAGCTTTTATCATGTGTTTTCTTCTAAGGATTTTATAGCTTCAACTCTAACATTTATATCTTTGATTCATTTTGAGTTAATTTTTGTATATGGTGTAAAGTAAGTGTCCAACCTCATTCTTTTGCATGTGGGTATCCAGTTTTCCCAACAACATATGTTGAAAAACTTATCTTTTCTCCAATGAATGATCTTTGTACCTTTGTCAAAAATCATTGGACCATATATGCAAAGTTTTATTTCTGGGGTCTCTGTGCTATTTCATTAGTATAGTGTGTGTATTTATGCCAGTACCACACTGTTTTAATTACTTTATAGTAAGTTTTGAAATCAGGAAGTGTGAGGTCTCTAACTTTGTTCTTCTTTTTCTAGACTGTTTTGGCTATTCAGTGTCCCTTGAGAGTCTATATGAATTTTAGGATAGATTTTTCTATTTTTGCAAAAGCATCATTGGAATTTTTACCTCTTTGAGTAAGTTGATTCTTAAGTATTTTACTCTTTTTGTTGCTATTGTAAATAAAAATGTAAAGTTTTTAAATTTCTTTTTCAGATTACTTATTATTAATGTATAGAAGAACAACTAGTTTTTTCATGTTGATTTTGTGTCCCTCTACTCTGCTGAAATTACTAGTTCTAACAATTTTTTGGTGGAAGTTTTAGGGGTTTCAACATATAAGAGACTATTTGTAAACAATATAATATTACTTCTTCTTTTCCAATTTGGATGCTATTTCTTTCTTTTTCTTGCCTAATTGCTTTGGCTAGAACTTCTAATACCATGTTGAATAGAAGTGGTGAAAATGGGCATCCTTGTCTTGTCCCTGATCTTAGAGAAAAAGGTTTCAGTCTTTCACCCTTGAAAATGATGTTGTCTTTGGATTTCTATATATGGCTTTTATTATGTTGAAGTAGTTTCCTTTTACTCTGAGTGTTTTTTTAGTGGTTTTAGCATGAAAGCATGTTGAGTTTTGTTAAATGTTTTTTCTGCATCCATTGAGATGATCATGTGTTTTCTTCCTTCATTCTGTTAATGTGGTTTATTACATTAATTCATTTTCATATATTGAAACATCCTTGTATTCCAGGAATAAATCCCACTTAAAAATGCTGTATAATCCTTTTAATATGTTGATGAATTTAGTTTATTACTATTTTATGGAGGATTTTTATATCAATATTCATCAAAGATATTGACCTATAGTTTTCTTTTGTCTTAGTGTCTTTGGCTTTGATATCAGGGTAGTGCTAATCCCATAGGATGACTTTAGAGGTATTTTCTCCTCTTCAACTTTTTGAAAGAGCTTGAAAATTATTGGTGTTAGTTAATTAAAAAAAAGTCTTTGGGCCCAGGAATAAATTCAGCATAAAATAAATATAAATAAATATTTTTTAAAAATATGAAAAAGTTTTTTACTAAAAAAATTTAAAAATTTAGCAAGTACATCACTTATCACTTTGTTTCTAAAAAGTTTTTTAACCTACTAGTAAGCATGAACAAATTGTTAGAATTAAAATGACTCAAGTGTTAATTTTCTTCATTGCAAGTTTTCTGACAGAAGTATATGATGCCATCATATATGACATCTTTTATGAAAAAATGGTCATTTTTTGTAGTATTTGAGAATATTATGAATTTTCCCAGTGGCCTCTGACAATACTCTGATATGCAAAGTTATCTTTTCAACATGTATGTCTCATCATCATCCTTACCAAATTAACAAACTCAGGTGCTAATTAATCAACTACTTTTCATATGATTCAGGTTCTCCACCACCAACTCCCCTAAGCATCAGGAAATTCTACAACTTCTGCAAGATTAACGATTTTACCTTACACTGTATATATCTCATGTGGTTTAAAACATCCAAAAATCGTTGATAAACTGACCCTGCCCACATTAAAGCATTGTGAATTATAAAAGATGGTCTCTGTTAAGTGGGAAGGGATTTCAGGTTGAACTTAATTTTATAAGTGGTCAATTTATTACAGTGTACTGTTCTGTTATGTATTTCACTTCTTTTCTAAAAAAAACTGATAGTTGAGGGGACTTAGATAATAAAAATTTGAGAAAATAAGGAACTGATACACACTGTAAGCTTCAAATGTTTTCAAGCATAAGATACAATAAGAACTAAAACTACGAAATGACGACGGAAATAGAGATAAGGGGATGAAGTTGCAAAACTGAATCTATAACAATATCTCAATGGCTAGCTTTGTGGTGCCAAGAAGGTGGTGAAGTCAAAGAATTCATAAAGATGATAATAAACACACTACAAAGAAAAAAGACTGAAATTTTCATAGAGAGAATTTTTACAGTGATATGACAGATAGAGAACAGGGAAGAGAAGTTTGAGTGAGAGACTATCTGCTTCTTAAATTATTTCCACTGTAGAGAACAACAAACCAATTTGCTGAAATCTTTATTCTCCTCTATGACCCTATCTTTACCTGCAAAATCTCAGCCCTGAATTGATGTCACAGTCCAGCTTTTCCATCCCTGGAGAACAGAGCAATTTATCTCATATGAAACCTCAAGAGCTCAGGCTGTGAAACAAGGCCGGCCATCCATTCTCACAGAGGAGCCAACTGGAGGTAGGATTTTTGGTTCTGAATTCAGCTAAATATCTTCAAAGAATTGTATCTGGCCTTCCTTATTCAGGGCTATCAGTGAAGTGCTGGCTGGTTTTCAGAGAAGAGCAATTCACAGTCAATGGAGACATTTTCTGTTGAGCTCTCTAGAGAAGGCTGTGGGGCTTGTTAGTAAGAGTTGGTTTCTATGAGGATTATACTTTTTTATTTTATTCAGAGATTTATAAAGAAATTTACATGGTAAGAATTATTATCAACAAAATACGTTGTCTATTCTCTGGTCATTTAAGCAAAATCTTTCTCTCAGGGCCAACCCATGGACAAAGCCCAGATTTAATCTCTAAGAGTCTGCTAGGCACTCTGTGGTCCATGGGAAGCCCTCAAGTTGGCAGCCTGTTTCCTTGTGTGCTGTCCTGGTGTTCAATCTTCCATCTCTTCCCGGTACAACTAGACAGATGCCTATGAGATCATCAAGGGACTTGACATTGGAGAAATGTACTTTTCATTATCTTTAGACTTCTACACTTTTCAAAAAAACTCTCAGCATTTCCAGTAATTGTGCAGCAGTTTACCCAACACTAATGTTCTCACTATTATAAGTTAAAACAAATAAATTTTGAAAAGGAAAAAGTGATCTTTGCAATTTTGTACAGAATCTATATAATGGGTGCATCCTTATAAATGGAGGTGATGGTGCTCAGGGCAAGCTACGCCATTGGGCACCACCTTGGTGTGTGTATTGTTTCGAGCTGAAGACAATAAGGACTCAGAGAACTCAGGAAGAATATTTGAATTTCCCCTCCCAAACTGACTAAAGAATTTAAAACAAAAAATCTGTTTCAGGAAGGAGTTATTATCATGATGGTTGTAAAGATAACATGGGATAGAGGTTACAATAGGGAAGGCACCAAGCCCCTTTTATCAAAAACTCTATCTCTCCCTGACCACATTACCTATAGACGACCCTGAGAAGAGTTGTCAGGCAAACATTTGCATTTCTATCTCCATGTGAGTTGTCTTCTTGCCCTCTGTGGTCCTAGACCACTACCCACCCCCAACACCTTCCTTCTCTTTAGCTACAATATTTAAGCGGGCAGCTTAGACAGAGGGACGAGTTGTTCATTTCTGAGTTTCTCCCATGTATACATGTTATTAAACTTGGTATTATTTTCTCCTGCTAACCTGTCTTGTTAATTATTTGGCCATCCATGAGAAACTTAAGAAAAAGGAAGAGGAAGATTCTCTCACTCCCTCAACTGTTTTTGCGCCCAATGTGGGGCTACACTGGCTGACAAGTTGCATTCTCTGGCTGGAAGAAATGCCTTCTCCCTGGATTACTGCAGGGGATGAAATACGGGGACCCCTGAGGAAAGCCGGCAAAATGTAAGACTTCTTACCATGTCTGCCTCCCGGAATCTCTACCTGTGGAGTCCGGTGGAAGGAAGTGGTGAGAAATTTATTCTCTCGAAATTTAGATTGGCAGGAGAAAATATTTGGGAAACTAGTTTCTTGTGCTTCATTGACGCTGGTAAATTTGGTAGAGTACTCTTGGTTTTGATCTTGATCCATTTTCCTCCCAGAGATAGTCTCTGTTTTTCTCTTTTGTCTCTGTCTTTTGTATCATGTGTCATAAGAAGGAAATACCTTAGGGTAGGACGTAGGCATAGGTCCTATGAGCCTACTGTCCGGGCCGGCCCCACAGAATGGTGAGTTTGTGGGTCTCACAAGACTGGGGTCTATTTAGACAAACTTTGCTGTGGGTTAATATGCACATGAAGTGAAGGCCATTGCCAAGAGCATCTGGAAAGCCAAAAAGGCCGCAAATTTGGTGGGCACGGGTCGAGCAGTTAAGAGCCATTAGGGCTCTCGCCACTTTCAGAAGACTCCCGTGACAGGATAAATTGAGTCACGGAACGGGGTAGATGACACAGGTCCCCCGTGACTGCAAGAAAATGTCCATGCAACGACGAGGTACTCTGTAAAGCACACAATCCCCAACCCCGTGGCACCTCCCCCCCCAGGTATTATTCTGACTCCAAGATTCCTAAGACGTGGTTAAAGCTGTCATTGTGCACATAAGAAAAAAACCAGATGAGGTTTTTCCTTCTGTCTTGTTCTGTGTCCTGAGAAAACTTGGCTTTGTGACCAGTGAGAATATTCTCCTTGGTCTCCACCATACGGAAGGTGCATTTAGCGAGGTGCCCCTTGGTGGCCAGTTGAGTAGACTGGGGTTCTGAACTGTCTCTTTGTCTGGCTGTGCCAAGCTTTCAGGGGAGTTTGTCATAAAGGGCCCAGTCCATAAGGACTTTTGTTGTCTTAACCTTCGTTGCTTGTTAGTGCTGGAAAAATCCCATTCCAGTATTGCCTGCCCGGTGTCACAGATTAGCGGGTCTGTGACTGGAAGCGTCCCACACTATTGTGGGAGACCGGAGACACCGTTTTCACTACACCATCCTTACCGCCTGTGCAACGAAGGTCTTTACTTTCTCTGAATATCTTTGGGAGTGAATTCTGTGGATCATGGGGGCTACATCATCTGCGCCCTCACCAGGGACGCCTCTTGCGTCCATGGTAAAGATTTATTCTAAGCATGGGAAAGTTACCACCGGGTCTTTCCTTAAAAAGGCTTATTGGATCGAGTCACTATTGGAATAAATACACAAATGAAGATCCTACTCGTCAATGGCCCGACGACAGATCCTTTGAATTGGAAAACTTCTAAATTGGGGGAAAAAATATGTTTTGAGAGCTCTCAGGCAATTGTTTAATTGGTACCTTAAAAAAGGCCAGAAAAAGGAAGGGAAAAATTTAAATAGCCTTAAGACCTTGACTCAGGTTAGAATTGAATTGAGAACATGTAAAAGGGTAAGTGTTGATAAGATTACAAAGGTTAGAATGTTTGAGCTAATTTTATATAAAGAGGTTACATCAACTTTGCCTGTGTATGTTTTAAAATGTCTGACTGGGAATGCTTCCCTTGCCCAAAATTAGAAGACCATCACCTATTGATAAAAATCTTAATGATAACTATGTTTAAAGGTATAAGAGGTGATGAAATTTACATAAAATTTTGTACAAAAAACTGATGTTATTTCTATTACAGAACTGGTTACCAAAAATAGTAATTTAAATGATGGCTAATTTTATCTAATGTCTTATGAAGTCTTATAAGCAATCTAAATAATTATTGGGAACAAGTAACTAAATAGTTGTGAAAAAGATGAATGTTGGGTGAACTTTAAATAATAATTATGTGTTATGGTGGTTACAGCTTCCAAAATCTTTTTGATGACTTAAAACTTTAGAGCTTTGCTAAATTTTGTGATAAAATTTCACTGAGTATCATCATTTCCAAATAAGATAAGATATTAGACATTGATTACTAAACTTACGTTTGTTACGTTTGCCTTTTCATTACAGGAAAACTAAAAGGTGTTTTGGGTCTATTGGTAAACATGCGTTTTATTAAAAGATTGTACTATAAAGTAACATATTTCTAGAGGTTATGAAGTGTTTATAAATTTTCCAAGCCACAATATACTAATGTAAAGAAAGTTTATGAAGGTTTACTTAGTTTTTACTTACAAATTGGGGTTTCTAAGAGTTAAAATTTCTAATTAGTATATGTGATTGAAGCTACTAAATATTAAGAAAAAATATGTCTGTGTACAAGGAAAGTAAGATGTATAAAGAAGGAACTAAGAATGGAAATATTTTATTTGATTGATTAAGAAAGATAAATTTGTCTTCAAGTACTAGGAGGGAAAAGAAAGACATGGGACAAATTCTGGTTTGTGGAAGAGGAATTCTGGAAAAGGAGTTTTTGTATGGTCAAGTTGGCTAAGATTGAAATGAATTTAATAAATTAAATGAATTTTAATATCAGAAGGAAGCTGGTACAAAATTATAATTTGGTCTTCTTTATCTTAAAAGGATAATTTTCTTGAACTTGATAAAGAGGTTATAAAAGATGTTTCTTTACCTTTGGGTAAGTCTACCTAAAAGACAGGAAAAAAAAAACTGTTAAAATTATTTCCTGTGTTCAAAAGACTGAGGTCTCTCTATTAAGGTTTTTGGACTGTTAATGCTCTCTTTGCTTTAAACTTTTCTATTTTTGACAAGCTCCCCAAAATTCATATCTTAAATAAAGTCATTTTTTACTTTTTGTCTTTGAGAATTTTCAAAGGGCCCTGGAACTTCTCAAAGAATTTTGCTCTCTTCCTATAAGGGGAAAGATACTAAATTTACTAGGGTTATTCAGTATGTTAAATTACATGGAAAGCATTGTCAGACAAATGATGATAAGTCTGCTTAGGTGCTATTATGTGGGCAAATGTTATTACATAGGTGTTTTAAAATTGTATAACATTACTGAAATTCTGATCTGTCCTGATTATCAGTCATAATTCTGGTTATTATTATTTTAAAGTGTTGTATGTCACAAAATTAACCAAATTTCTCTGTCAATTGCCATTTTGAGGTCTTGTTGTTTACAGACTTATTTCTTTGCTCTAATGGTTTTGCAAAATATTTCAACTTCAGAAAAATTCATGGAAAGGACTCTGACATTTACACTGGAGTACAGGTTTCTGACAAACTTTCTGATCATAAAACTGAACTTGGTAAGAAATTACAGAAATCTGATGGAAAGACTGATAACTTCCTGAAGCTGCTAACAGAAAGACTGGGATCAAGAATGGATTACACAGGACTGAATGAACTGATAAGGATAATTATAATTTTTATGATTTTTTATTTGAAGTATTGTTGAATTTTTAATGTTTTGTTTTTTCAGAGTTAAGGAAAACTTTTTCTCTTTTCTCCTGAGCTAGCTATGACTTATAACAATTTGGTAAATGATATTTTTGTAAGTAAAATTGAAATATTTATCTTTTTCTCTCTATCTGATCCCTCGAATTTGGAAACCCTTAGTAAGTGAGTATTGTTGTTTTCATGGCAATATAGTTATTTGCATAAGTTCAATAAGAATCTGTTCTCCTTATAACAGAACACAATTGGAAACACTGGTTATATTACCAAAGCTTTGACTGGAACATCATATTTGTGATATAACCATACAGCTTTTGAGGAATGAAGATTGGACTTTATGGAATAAAGCCACGTGGAAACACTGGCCTGGTACCTTATGTTCCAAGCAGCACTTACCAGGATAAGTAAAGAATGTCACTTATCTGGCAAACACAAGGAACCTCGAAATATTTTGGGGGAACCTAGGAAGAAAGGAATTCACCCAAATCTGTAGGTATTACAGGCAAAGTCTGATGACAAAATCCTTGGCTTGGCTTTTCTGGCCTGGAGAGGCCTTTAAAGTTCAATCTGAGAGTCCTTATAAAAAGTTCCAGCAAGTCAAATTTAAAAGAGCCTATGTGATCAATTGCTATTCTTGCTGTACTTATGTAAATAAATAGGCCAACACTATTGGAACTAGGCTTATTTTGTAAACTAGTTTTAATTTGTCTATCTTTGATAAAAATGAGGGTGATCTTAGAAAGAAACATTATATTTCAGTAAAAACTATAGTGTACATTTGCGGATATTAGATCCTAGTTTTGTTAATTGTCTGCTAAGGTTTTTGTTTTATATATGTTGACTGGACTGGATCTTGATTTCTTCTAGTCTCCTAAAATATCTGGCTACAGATGTCCAAACTAAGGTTTTTCATTTTTTCCATCATTTTCATTTGGAATCACTAAAAACTGAACCTGCCCTTTTTCCTGAAGCCTTACAAACTAAAGCTGATGGACTTGATATAAACTTAAGAGATTACCCGGTGATATCATCAGAGACATTTTAAACTGCAAAAGATGCTTTGATGCTGACATCTAAAAATCTTCTTAACTAGCTGTCCCCTATACTCAGAAACTGCTTTACAACTTGCTCTAACCATTAACCTTGTTTTTCTTTCGTTTACATAGAAATGCTTCCATTAAATACTTGATTGCTTGCTTCCACAATATAGGTGTAACCTTGAGAGCCCACCTACATCACCACTGTCAGGGGAAGAGGGAGAATCTCCCTCTGCCCTTTTCCTTAAGGTTCTTATGACTGGCCAAATAATTAACAAGACAGGGTAGCAAGAGAAAATAATACCAAGTTTAATAACATGTATATATGGGAGAAAGCAGGGACACTGCGTTTCTCAACACAATAGCAGATTCTCGTCTTAAATACCATGTCCAACCAAAGACAAGGAGGATGTTGGGCGTGGGAGTGTTAGTTACAGGAGATTATCACTAAAGCACTGTAAACAAGAGTAAGATTTATTATACAGTTTTAAGGCCTCACCTTCTACATTGATAAGTCTCTAGAAATGAGGTCGTCCCTCCTCTTCCCAATACAGAGAGGGAGATACCTTTACAAATGGAGACTTCCCTTGTAAATGATTGTCTGGTAACTCCTTGCAGGGCCATCCAGAGCCTGTGGCCAGAGAGACAGATCTTCCGATAAGATGGGCTTGTTGGTGCCTTTTCTATTGTAACCTCTATCCTACATTATCTGTATAGCCATCATGATAATAACTCCTTCCTGAAACAGATATTTTGTTTTAAATTCTTTAGGCAGTTTGGGAGGGGAAACTCAAATATTCTTCCTGAGTTCTCTGAGTCCTTATTGTCTTCAGCTGGAAATAATCCGCATACCAGAGTGGTGCTTCCTGGGGTAGCTTGCCCTGAGCACCATCAGTTCCCTCCTCTGAAACTTCCTTAGAAGTTTCACATGTTTAAAGCTGAGCTGGTAACTGTGGAGAAAGAAATCGTGTTAGTATCCGAGTGATAAGAAGTCTGCAAAGAGAGAAAAGAACGCAGATTAGAATGAGGATGAACAAGCAGAAAAGAACAAATCGGAGCACATTTCCCCACACTCCATTAAACCAGTCCGCCAATCCTGGAAATAAGACAGTCCAATAAAATGTGTGAGCTTCGTTTATCTGATGAAAAATGTCAATCTTCTCTTTTAATAGATTTAAGTTAGATATTACTTGACGTGTTTGATTCCCATAAAAGCAACATTTTTCTCCAATGATTGCACATGCTCCTCCTTGCTGGGCAGTGAGTACATCCAGAGCACGTCAATTTTGGAGCACCACAGATGCTAGGCTGTTAATCTCTGACTGGAGTATGTTCAAGGTTTGCATGGTGGTGTTGAACTCTTGCCCCATTACCATAGAGAGATTTAAGATTGCCCTTTCCAACTCATAATCTCCAAAGCTGGGGAATAGGACTCTCAAGGCTCAAAAGAACTTGGAGTTGTGATATACAAGTGGATTTTCCACGATTTCTCAACTGACACGTTTATGTGGCACAACCTTATGAACAAACTAACCCAAGTTTGTAATTTGGCTGGCATTTCAGGTGGAGTGTTTGGTGACAGAAGGAGCCAGGTATCCAAGTCTGCATCGTCCTGACCAATTAGGTGGGAATCCTTTATACACTTTGTTGCCGCATAAAATGAAAAGACCGGTGTAGTTTAAAGACAAGGTTAGAATTGAGTCTGTAGTTTCCAGGATCTGGACTATTTCATGATCTGTGCCACTTGCACTGTTACTACCTAAACATCTCCATTTCCCATGAGCTCCTGTCAGTCTGCGAGAACAGAACAGATTGCAGAATAGCTGGTACAGGAGGCCTGTAGTCTGATTTTGGCAGCTATAAAGCCTGGTCTTGTCACCTGACCAGGTGAGTCCAGATTTTTGATCCACCCATGTATAGTCTGTGGCATTGGGCAGCTTAAACATGCGGATAGCTGCGATACCCCAAGTTGCACACGGGTGGCTCGTAAGCCATCCAGAGCACTTGGTGATTTGGCAAATGTCTGTGCCAGAGGGAGTAGTGATAGAGTCACTTACAATTCCCTTGAGAGTTCTGAAGATGCCACCTGCGGAATCAAACCACAGAGTTTGACTGCAATATTGTCTCGGTATGTCACCCAGGAAAGGTCCAGCGCCATGTTTACTTTCAATCCAGAGGGAAAAACTTTCACTTATTGCTTGTACTTGGGAAAGGGACAGTCCTTGACCTTCTAAGTAGTCTTTCTGGGGCCCAAGTGACTCACCAGGAGACGAAGCAGAGTGAAGTTTCCCTTGTTGCAGATACCATATTCTGTTATTCATCCATCTTCCGTACTTAGTCCACCAGGTGTTCATATCAGCAGGAACAAAGACTAGTTCAGGTTCTTTTGCACTATCTAGCTGTTGACATAACCAACAGTAAGATTGATTAGTTAGCGTGGCTAGGGCTTGGTAAACTGGCATAAGGGGGTGTTTGGTCTGTGCCCGACCTGTTGAAAAGGAGAGGGTTAGTAAAAGCAAGACACGGATCGGAAAAGAGCCCATAGCGGAGACTTAGAGAGGGGAAGAGGGACAGATAGAGACGAGCACTCTCCAGTCAGCTTTCTAATAAATGATAAAAAAAAATATATATATATATATCTCCACTAATAGTTTGTGTGTGTGAGTGTGTATATATATCCTGAGTTTTAAAGCAAGGGGTCCTCCCCCTTGGGTCAAAGTAGGTTTTCTTGATCCGTGATCTTGGGAAAAGCTGTCTACTTCGTGATGTCGGCTGCTTCCGGGGCCTGGGTTTTGGCCCTCGAAATCCTTAGTTTAAGGTCACCTGTGGCGATTATCTCTCAGTTGTCTTGAGAGCGATGTTCTGGGTCTATTTTGGTGTGGCTTGCATGGATCCAGGAAGATTTTTTTTTTATTTTGATGGCAGTGCAGGTCGTCGGTAAGACTTCATAAGGTCCTTCCCAGCGAGGTGACAGTGCGTGTTTTCTTCTAAAGACCTTGATGTACACCCAGTCTCCTGGTCAAAAGGGATGGCAAGGCTTGTCAGAAGGTGGGGGTCACGCCTCTTTTACCTGTTGACGATATGCTTCAAGTATACTAGTTAATTTTTGTATATAACTACTCATAGCATCAAATTGTTCACTTAAGTTCCCATAATATTCATTTAATCCAGGAATTGAAGGTTTAGAGACGCCAGTAGGCATCGGACGTCCAAAAACTATTTCAAAAGGAGTCAGTCCATGCCTTTTATTTGGAGTATTCTGAATCTTCATAAGGGCCAAGGGCAGAGCTTCTGGCCATTTAAGTCCAGTTTCTTGACAGACTTTTCCTAGAGTTCTTTTTATATCTAGATTTTTATGTTCCACTTGCCCTGATGACTGAGGGTGATATGGGGTATGAAATTTTAATGAATACCCCAGAGTTTTTGCAAGCAAGTGGTTTATCTCTGCTGTAAAATGAGTTCCTTGGTCTGATTCAATCTATAAAGGAATGCCAAAGCGAGGAATAACTTCAGTTATTAATTTCTTTACCACTGTTGTGGCATCTGCATGTCTGGTCGGATAGCATTCAGTCCACCTACTAAACATGCAGACAATAACCAAACAGTGAGAGTAACCTAAAGCTGAGGGCAAGTCCATAAAATCCATTTGGAGTGCTGCAAAAGGCAGCGTGGGCCTGGGAGGACTTCCTGGATCACACCGATTTCTCCCAGAAACTTGGTAAGATTTGCAAGTTGTGCACTGGGAGGTGATTTCGTCAGAAATTTTATGGCTGCCAGGGCAAAACCAATTGTTTTTTAGTTCTTTAGCTATCCCCCGTTTGCACATATGTCCCATTTGGTGGGAGATAAGTGCAAGCCAAAAAGTCAAAAGAAAAGGAGCTACTGGAAGTCCATTTGGTCCAATGTATAATCCATCTGATAATTGTTTGGCACCCTTTTGTATCCAATTGTCTTTTTCAGATGGTGGGGCATTTGTCTGATAGTTAATAACATCAGTCAGGGATAAAGGCAGGTTTAAAAATTGGGTGGAAAACGGATAAGGGGGTCCCTAGTGAGCTGCATGTTTAGCAGCTCTGTCAGCCCTGTCATTCCCTAAAGATATGACATCAGTCTCCTTAGTATGGGATGAACAATGAACAATGGCAATTTTTGAAGGAAAGTGAATAGCTTGTAATAAGGCTGTAATTAAGTGTCCATTAGCAATGGGAGTTCTTGCAGAGGTTAAGAATCTACGGGATTTCCAAATTGTGCCAACAACATGGCAGACTCCAAAAGCCTATTTGCTGTCTGTGTAAATAGTGGCAGTTTTTTCTTTTGCTAATGTGCAGGCCCTAGTAAGAGCTATGAGTTCAGCAGCTTGGGCTGATCTTATGGTGAGCAAAGAATAAGCTTCAAGAGTTTCATGTGGGGAAACTATGGCATAAACAGTTATAATGCTTCCCCGGGAATTTCGTTTACAGGAGCCGTCACAAAACAGAAGTAAGTCTGGATTGTCTAAAGGGATGTCTGAGAGATCCTCTTGTGGCTTTGAGACCGTTTCTATAGTTGCAAGGCAATCATGTGGAATGGAATGGGGCTCTCCATCATCAGGAAGGGGCAGTAAAGTAGCTGGATTTAAAGTGTTGCAACGAGTACGCTCTTCGACATCGGTCTTAGCAACATCTTTTCAAACACCACATCTGACCGGGCAAGAGAAACAATAGAAAAAATAAACAAATGGGACTACATCAAACTAAAAAGCTTCTGCACAGCAAAGGAAACCATCAACAAAACGAAAAGACAACCTAACAATTGGGAGACGATATTTGCAAACCATACATCTGATAAGGGCTTAATCTCCAAAATATATAAAGAACTCATGCATCTCAACAACAAAAAAACTAACAACCCAATTAAAAAATGGGCAAAAGACCTCAACAGACATTTCTCCAAAGAAGATATACAGATGGCCAACAGACACATGAAAAGATGTTCAAAATCACTAAGTATCAGGGAAATGCAAATCAAAACTACAATGAGATATCACCTCACGCCCGTCAGAATGGCTATAATTAACAAGACAGGAAACAACATGTGTTGGAGAGGATGTGGAGAGAAGGGAACTCTCATAGACTGCTGGTGGGAGTGCAAACTGGTGCAGCCACTATGGAAAACAGTATGGAGATTCCTCAAAAAAGCAAGAATAGAACTACCATATGATCCAGCTAGTCCACTGTTGGGTATTTATCCAAAGAACTTGAAAACACCAATTTGCAAAGGTACATGCACCCCTGTGTTCATTGTAGCGTTATTCACGATAGCCAAGACTTGGAAGCAACCTAAGTGCCCATCAAGGGACTAATGGATAAAGAAGCTGTGGTATATATACACAATGGAATACTACTCAGCCATAAGAAACGATGAAATCCAGCCATTTGTGACAACATGGATGGACATGGAGGGTATAATGCAAAGTGAAATAAGTCAGAGGGAGAAGGTCAAATACCGTATGATTTCCTTAATTAAGCAGTAGATAATAACAACAATAAACAAACACATAGGGACAGAGATTGGATTGGTGGTTAACAGAGGGGAAGGGGGGAGGGAGGAGGGTGAAAGGGATAATTCGGTACATGTTTGTGGTGATGGGTTGTAATTAGTATTTTGGTGGTGAACATGATGTAATCTATGCAGAAACAGAAGTACAATGATGTACACCTGAAATTTTTACAATATTATAAACCAATGTTACTGCAATAAACAAAAAAATAAATAAATAAATAATAAATAAATAAATAAAAATAAATAAATAAATAAGTAAAGTGTTGCAAAGATGTAAGATGATGGAAGGGTTAGTTAAAAGAGCCTGCTCATAGGTGGTCTGTCGCCGTGTAGAGAGGTGTTGTGTCCTATGAACTTGCAAAATAGCTGACACAGAATGTGGGACATAGAGGTGAATGGGAGAGCCTAATGTAAGAGTACTGACCTTATCAATCAGGGTGGCAGCTGCAGCCATCGCACGTAAGCATGGGGGCATGCCTGATTCCACAGGGTCTAGTTGGCATGAGAAATATCTTATAGGATGTGTTTGAGAGGCAAAAGATTGCCCTAGAAAGCCTGTAGCAATTTCATTATTTTCATGACAGTATAGATGAAAAGGCTTGTCAAAATTAGGTAAACCAAGAGCAGGAGGCATGGACAAAGCTATTTTTAAGGCCTCAAAGGAGTTTAATGCCTCTGAGGACCAGGAAATAGGCTCTGGGGCGATATTTGGGAGAAGAGAATACAGAGGTTTAGCAAGGGCTGCAAAATTAGGAATCCATTGGCAGCAGTAACCAGCAGCTCCTAGAAATTTACGTAGCTGTTTCTTTGTTTTGGGGAGACGGATGGATAAAATTGACTCAAGGCGTTTGGGGGTTTGCTTTTGAATGCCTTGAGATATCTCATGCCCTAAGTAGGTAACAGTCATTTGCACCCACTGAAGTTTAGACCTGGAGGCTTTATGGCCTCGTTCAGCTAGGGCTTTCAGGAGAATGAGAGAATCTGTAAGAGCCCCCTGCTTAGTTGGATTACAGAGTAAAAAGTCATCAACATATTGAACAAGAGTGGACCTTTGAGTAAAGACTACAGAATCCAAGTCAGGTTTAAGGACCTGGGAAAATATTGAGAGGTCTCACAATATCCCTGAGGTATTCCAGTCCATGTTAATTGTCTCCCTTTAAATGTAAATGTGAAAAGAAATTGTGAGTCAGGGTATAATGGGATTGAAAAGAAAGCTGAGCAGAGGTCAACTACTGTAAAGCAGGCTGCATCAGCAGGTATCCAGGTCAGGATGGCAGCTGGATTAGGGACCACAGGATGCCGAGGAATTACAAAAGAGTTTATGGCTCTGAGGTCTTGTACAAATCTATAGATTTGGTTCCCGTCTGAGTCAAATTTGCCTTCCTTTTTTACTGGCAAGATTGGAGTGGTACAGGGCGAGGAAGTAAAAGCTAGTACACCCTCTTGCAAAAGGGAGTCTATTATGGGTTGAATTCCTCGCTCGGCATCTCTGGAGAGCGGGTATTGGGCTACTGATGGAAAAGGTTTATTTTTTTTCCAAGTAACGTGCACGGGCTCAGCACTAAGCAACAATCCTACCTCATTTGCATGTGTAGCCCAAAGACTGGTTGGGACATTCTTTAAAGACTCATCTTCCTCAGAAGGATTTAAATCAGGACAAGTTTCCATCATGGAAAGTAGGAGACTTGGGGCTTGGTCAGAAGGCAAGGAGATAAAAACACTTTTTTCATTACAATTTATAGTGGCATTGAATTTACATAACAAATCTCGGCCAAAGAGGTTTGCTGGTGAACAGTCAGAGACTAAAATAGCATGATGAGTGTTAAGGGGGTCTAAATATATTGGAGTGGGCTTAGGTATGGGCAATGAAGTAGGCTGTCCAGAGACTCTAACAGCTTGATAGAATCAGAGGTAACAGGTAGAGATAAATCTTTTGAACGGATAGTAGAGAATGTCGCACCAGTGTCAATTAAGAAATCCAGTTTCCGATCCTCTATTTTAAGTTTAAATGTAGGCTCAGGGGTGCGACTAAGGATCGGCTGACCCCATCATTTGAGGGAGAAATGTCCCTCAGGTAGAGAAAAATGAGCCTTTTGGGGGTGCTGCAGCCAAGCGGGAAAATTTTTTAAACTTTCCCTTCTCTTAAGAGCGCCACATGCCCTTTTCCAGTGCCATGGTTTCTTGCAATACCTACAATTGTCCGAAGGCAAATAGGGAGACCTCTGAGTGGGCTTTAGTTTACTTTCAGGGTTGAATTTTTGCTTTTCAAAAGATTCAATTTGCAAAGCAAGAAGAGTTGTCTTTAATTCTTTTTTTTTTTTTTGCTTTCTTGCTGACAATTTTCAAAGAATTGTGTGTAGCAACCTCCATTATTACACTTAATGGTTGTCTTGCCCAACCAACCACACTGTTTTGAATTTGTTTCTTTATATCAGGAAGAAAATTTCCAACTAAAGCAGAAATTAGGAGATTCTTATGCTCTGGAGCTTCCAGACTCAATGCAGTGTGTCTTTGGAAAGTCTGAATAAACCGTTCAACAAAAGCTTTATGTTGTTCCCCCTCGTTCTGAGTGCATAATTCAATTTTTGACCGATTAAGTTTAGGAGGAAACGCCTCTAGAATCGCTCTTATTAAACCTTGAATATCAGCCTGTAGCTGTGCCACTTCCTGGTCATCTGCAGGAGGGCCTGGGAGAGGGTCTGGCCATCTATTTCCTCTATGAGGGGGGTTTTTCCTAGGGGGCCGTCTGGCCTGTCTGATAACTACAGTGTAGTCATGGGATGGAAGAACGCCCTTTAGCAGCCAGTCAAGGTCTCGGTGGGTGGGGCTATGAATAGCCACTAATCTTTCTAATTCTTCTCTAAATTTAGTAGGGTCTTCTGACAATGGAGGAGGGAGAGCTTTATAATTTAAGAGATCAGCTGCTATCCAGGAGACATGAACTCTCTGCAGCGGAGGTCCAGGATACATCCTCAATGGATACTGCATAGGAATGTCTGAAGCTGACAGAGCCTGATTACAGAGCCCTGGAAAGTAAGAGGAGTTGTAAGACACAGCAAAACGAAACTTCTTGCCGTTCCTGGGTGTTTCTACTAAATTTATTTCTTGGTTTTCAGCATTTACACAAGTGACCTGTATGCCCCTTGCTTGGAGGTCAGGCCTAAGCGCCCCCTGTAAGTCTTTAACAGTGAGAGAAGTTAAAACAAGCAGCTGAATGCCCTTCGGAGAAGTTGGAGTCCTGGGACCTAAGAGAACTGGTTGAGGAGGTGGCTGAGGAGATAAGTCTTGAGGGGGAGGATTTGGCACAGGGGTCCAGAAATCCAAAAGATCTTCTGGGGAGTCAGGGACAGGGAGTTGGAGATATAAGGGAGTGTAGGAGGGAGGAGACAGGGAATTTTCAGTAAATTTGACTTTCAATCTTTGTTCTAACTCCGACTTTTGTTCTTTCATTTTATTAAGAGATTCCCTAAGGCTAGCCGTTATACTTTTCTGAGTTTTCTTTTCAATTTGATCTTCCCATAAATACCAATAAGGCAGCTGCTTGGGATGAGTCAAATTTCCATAGAAAGAAAAAGGACTGGGTTTTCCAAAGATGCAACAAGAATGATCAAGTCCTGATTCACACCTAGATATCCTGCTCCTGTTCTCCATGAATTGTAAAATTGAAGTTAATTATCTCGTTCATTTGGTCTAAATCTATTGAGTCACTTTGGCACTGAGCCCCTAAACTGGTCCACAGCCTGCTTCAGCAGACACAAAACTCTCTCTCAAGTGGTTGCATTCATGTGCTGTGTAGGTATTGTATTTATTTAGATCTTATTCAACAAAAGATCTTCACTGATTCACTCAAGTCCTTAAGTATCTACTGTGTGCCCAAAGGTCTTGAAATGTTGGGGGTCTGCAAGGAAGACAGATATGTCTAAACAGATAAATTACACTACAGACATAATTTGAATGAAAGAGATATGAATAAACTGCCGTGGGACTCCAGGAAATGAACCCCCATGGGTTGACCTACAACTAAGAGATACAGCTCTGTCCTGGGGCTCTGAGGAGAAAAACAACTACCATGGGGGATGGACAGGCTTTGTACCATCTAAGTAAAGGAAAAGGAAGGGAGAGAAGATAAAGAGAAAACAAGAGAAACGGAAAGGTTTTCATCTTCTGAATGTTTCTGCCACCAACTTTTGGAGCACACTGCTTGCTGATGTCCTTTCTCGCCAGTCTTATCCTTCAGCCGACTTCTAGAGACTTCAACAATTCGATTGTAACGAGCTGGGCTCCTCCGTGCAGACAATGCCAACTATGGAGGGAGCCAGGAGGGGAGCCAAAGATTCACAGGACTCTGCAGCCCTTCTGCAGCTCACTGGTGGAGAGCGGCACCGAGGCTTCACCTTGGCCTCTGTCTCCAAGTTCACAGAAAGGAGGGTCGGTTCCTTCCTTGCTAGATGAGCGTGGAGAGAAACCTCCTTCACAGAAGGGATGATGGAAAAATTAAAGTGAGAGCCATGAAAAAGGCAGAGGAGGTAGCACCATGAATCTGAAGTAACTGGACATGTGAATTAGTAACCAGTAGGAAGAAGAGCTGAAGAGAAAAAAATAAAGGCAAAAAACCAGTTCTCAATTTTCTAAGATGGAAATGCAAGTCTTTCTTCTTTCAAAAGAAAAAAGTCATTGAACCCATTCCTTTAAAATAAAATTCAAAGGGGCCACATGTTGCACAGCATGGTTTGAACCATGATGTCGCTACACAATCATGTGTAGCCATCAGTTGTTAAGGGCACTGCAAATTGTTCATTCCTTAACAATTATGTTACTAAAGTTTGCAGTTGATATATATATACATATATATATATATTTTTTTTTTTTTAGAAAAGAGTAGAGTGTGTGCCAATTGCTCATTGTACTATTGACAATGTCACTCTTACAACTGAAAGCATGACTAGGAGAGAGAAGGTGGTGTGACCCTAGATGGCTAGAGTCACAGCAAGAAAAGTTAAGAAAGTGTCATCAGGTCATTTGGACAAAAGAATGCTATATGGCTGTTGGGTTTATAACAGATCCATTGGAGAAAAACAAGTCACTACATTAAACTATTTTCTACTTACCTGCATCACCCTCTCCAAGGACACTTATTTTAAAATGAGACAAGTTATTACATTCAGAATGACCGGCTCTGGCATTTGGAAAAGTACATCAAATAATGAAGTAAAAACTGGGTTACAAACATCCTGGTATCAATTCCAACTACCACCTTTTACCAAACTGAAACTCTAATGGTCACTAATTCACTTGCAATCTAGTGCTCCTCCCATATACAAAATCAACAACTTAAAGTGTCTCATAACTATTTTTAAATTTCCCTTAAATTTTAGAGGATAATGTAAATATATCTCTTGGAAAAGTTGAGAAAGGTGGAGACACTAGGAAAGGAAAAGATGGAAATATTACCCCAATCAATGATGTAAAACACAAGGCATGAACAACTGTTAAGAGAATTCTCTATGACATTGATCAATTCTACTATCTCTACACCTGGCTATTTCCCATCAGTCATTGGATACATAAACAAATAGAATAGTGTATTTCATGGGATCAATTCTTTTAGTTGTGTGCTTTCTCTTTGACCACTACATATGCTTTTATGTGTTTGCTTTATTTTCAGGTGGTGTGACATTAGAACACCTTCACCTCGGCAGATGGTTGCGTTAAGGAACTCTACCTTGGCCTCTGATCAACTGTACTCTGTGTTATGGTCAACTCAGAGCCCTACGTGGATCAGGGTTTCCTACCTCCTCTCTCCCGTGCGTTGTTCATGTCAGGGAGTATAGTCCAGCGAGTGAACAGTAAGCAGTGTTTCCAAAGCATGAGATATTAAAAGGAGGAGACGCAGGGTTGGGTGTGGGCCCCCATTCCGTGCCTCAGTGCAGACAAGAAAGAGGTCAATGCATCCCTAAAGAGACTGGGATAAAAACAGGAGGTTATGAGCACGAGGCTCCCTCTGCAGGCCTTGAGGCAGTGACCTGGAATCAAAGTGCTGACACCGTGGATCATGGTTGGTTTTACAGGGAACTCACGAGGAAGATAAGGACATGAAATAATGATAATTATAAGAAGAGAAACAAACACTGCTACGCAGCCAAGGACTGCACTCTGAATGTAAACAGACAAGAGGTGAACTGTGAGCCCACAGTGCTCCAGTCCCCCTCTGCTGTGGCCTAGAGGGAGGCTCCTGTGGCCTTGGCAATAGGGCTTTAGTTTAAGGATTCAGATGCCCCTTGACCTGGACCCTACAAAAGATTGTCTGTAAGACAACTGGCTCACCAGATCCCCCTGGCTCCCGGACCCCACTTCAGAGGCATCTTCTCCTGCCAAGATATCAACTTCACTTTCAGCCATTTCTGTCCCCCGCTCTGCCTATTCTTTCTGTACTTGGTAACTTCTGTTTACTCAGTTGTACTTCCTCCGCTCTCTGAACTTTGCATGTCAGGACGTTTCAGTGCAGCGTCCCTTAACCGACTCAGAGGCAATCTCATGGTGAACTCCTGGTTTGAGTCAGGAGACATCTTAGGTGTCTGCACTGCCACCTTGACACGTGGTGGATGGGGCCCAGGCCTGGCCCTGCAACCTGGTGCGCGACCTTCCTCCGAGCTCCAGCTCTGCCTGAGCGCCGTCCCCTCCCCGCGCAGCACACGTTTCCTGAGCATCTGCCCGGCTCGGCGGGCGCAGGGCGCTTTCCTGTGGCAAGGCCCTTTGCTTCTTGGCATCAGCCTGGGAAACGCTGGAGGGGTGGCGCCCTCCGCGCATCTCCAGGTAAGTCCTTCCCCTGTCCTGTGTACTCCCTTTGCCACTGTCCGTCGTCATCTCTTCCCTGGCCTTGTCGTGGGCGTTCCCCGCCCCCATCAGCTACTAGGCCACTCAGTCCCTGCTCCAGCCACAGTGAGCTAGATGGTAGCTCTTCCTATTGGCATTCGCTGCCAAAACCCCTGCAGGCGTTCCCCACTGTCTTCCACAGTGCATCCTCCTTCCCGGCTCACCTTGCTCCTCAGTGCTTCATCCACTTGAGCAGAGGGCTCCACTTGTGCTTTCTGATCCCAGCGCTGTTTCAGGCCTCCCTACTTTGCACGCACTGCCTCCAATGCCCTTCAGATGTCTGGCAAACTCCTAGTCATCGTCTAAGGTCCAGCTCAAGCACCTCCTTTGAACTTCTGTGAAGGCAAGAACTTCAGTTCCTTCAGGTTGTCCTCACCAATGTTGTCCTCCTACAGGTTGGCAGGTAGCCAAGAACAAGGGGTGCCCTCCTGAATGAATGACCAGGAGTCTGGGGCCCTGGGTTCTAGTCCTGGTTCTGCGACTGAATAGTTGTCTCCCTTTTCTGGATCTCCTGTCTGAAATGAGGGGACGGGTTAAAACAAAAGTCAATACATGAAATGCATTTTTGTAAATGAATGAGGTGTTTTGACTTTATGGTTTGTAGGATGTCTTGCAGCCGGTTATGATCACTGATGGGCATGGCCAAATACTAGCCCCAAATGCTGAGGGCCAACGCCCTCTGTCTTCCCTCCCTTGCTTCCTTCTCTCTCTTTCTCTTGATATTGCTGGATCCCTAGCAGTAATCCAGTTTTAATCTACTCCCAACACCAGTTCAGATTACTTTGTTGTCCTGGAATGTGCCTTGTATCCAGTCTGAAATGTGTTTTTACTGTTTCCTGGTGAAATGTGGTTGATGTTTTACTGTTCTGTGGGGCTGTTTTGCAGAGAGTGATCAGGGAAAACTGACTGATAAGATATGGTATCCAGGAGACTGCTCCTCGAAGGCCTCCACCTGCAGCAAACGTAATTAACCAAAGCTATGAAGTCAGTAGTCTGCTGAGCTATGAGATCTTTCCTCTGTTTGCACTGAGGTCGTGCTTCCCTTGGACTGCTCCAAATCAGTGAGTGAGACAGGTTTAGATACTCAGGCAGACCTGTTCCTGGGAGGCATGGACTCCTCTGCTGATCTGCTTGTGCTCAAGGACTCCCCAGTGGCATTCCTAAGCCTTCCTTAGACTATACAGCAGTGTAGGACACTTGGACCCATCCTTCCCTCTATCTCCCCCTCATTTAGAGTCAGACTTGCATCATGGCCTGATGGCTCTCCCACTTTGCCAGGCTCCCCCACCCCATTTTCTGTTACAGAAGCATCTCCCCTCGTAAAATCCTTGCCCGTTTAATCCTGTCTTGGTATCCACCTCTCAGAGGACATTTGAGCCAAGGCAGGAAGAAATGAAGAGTGAGTCATTTACACATCCTGAGTAGAGGTTCTAGGCAGAGGCTACCTCAAGTACAGAGGCACAGAGGTGAGAGACTTCTTGGGTGTGTGTGCTGCGAACCAGCCCAAATACCACCAGCTAACCCAAAATAGTCCTGCCCAACTTTTAGGTTGCTTTTGGTAGAGAGGAGAGCCAGCAAAACTTTGCCTTGGTAATGGTTAGCTAAGCCCCACAACCTCATTACCAGGTTATAATGCAAGTGAGTCTCACGTGAAATGTTGTCACATAAGACGACATTTACTTAAAAATATTCCTTAGGAATCAGAGAATGAAAGAACTCGTAAATCCTATTCTGTAAGCTCAGCAAAGTCTCAGCTCTCTGTCCTTTTAGATGAACCCACCAGCCACACGCTTGCAAGATTTTCTTTAGGCAAATAGCACATTCCAGAAACAGAATTTTTGTTTCCTTTTTCACAGCAGTTGGCATTAGGCTTGATAGAGCTGCTTGGAGATCAAACCTCAGGCAGACCTCTTCCTGTGAGGCATGGACCTCGTTCTGCAACCTCCTCTTTTCACTCAAAACTACATTGGAGATACTTTTGTAACAATTTGCTTGGACCTATGCCATTCTTTTTCACTGTTACATGTTAGTATGAGTAAACGACATCTCCTTTGACCGTTCTTCTTTTGGTGTACATTTGGGTTGTTTCTAGTTTTTGCTATTACAGTATTAAAACTCTTGTTTTAATTCTCACGTCAACAAATGTCCCTAATCTATGGAATGCTACGTTTGTTACCTTTTGTGCTTCTCCTTGGTGCTTTTGCTCTTTAGAATGGCCCTCAAACGTAGTGCTGAAGTGTTATGTAGTGTTCGTAAGCACAAGGAGCCTGTGATGGGCCTTTCGTAGAAAATTGTTGTGTTGGATGAGCGTCCTTCAGGCATAAGTTATAGATAGTGCTGTTGGCCTAGAGTTCAACTAATGAATCAACAATCTATATGAAATAAGGTGATTTTCAAGAGACACACATAAGACAAGGTTGTGCATTGAGAGCTTCCCAAACATGTCACGACCAGAGGCTGCAAAAACCTCACCTTGTCCTTCCCCTGGGAGCAGTGGTCCATTCTTGTTCATGCAGTGTCAGCGAAGAATTGACAAAACATAACTCTTCCAAATAAGGAGGGTCAATGGTAACATAATGGAGATATTTTCAAACCTCTCTTTTAAAAACCATATCTACAAAGCAGGTACCTTCTCAACTAACTGTTGGACTGTTGTCTTTACTTTGACAGGACAGAGTTTTTAACAGTATCCACTAGGATGCATATCTTTGATGGCCACTTATAGCAAAAACCTCAGCAAATTTGGGACGGTTGTCTTTTTGCAAAAGACAATGTGTACAGAATACATATATTAACGTCAAGACGGTAGTTACCTCTGGGGAGGAAAGAGAGCGGGAGGAGAATGGTGTCTTCCACTGTGTAATATTTCCTAAAAAACGACATCAATAAGGTGTGCTCTCAGCAAAGAGTAAATGGTTTCTGTTATCCTATTCTCATTCTAAGTATATTTAAAATAAATATGTAACTGGAACTGAGATGAAATAACACTACTGTAATAGATGCTATTTGCTGGAGTGCTCCCACCATCTGATGGTCAGCTCATGATGGGTTGGTGATGTCACTGACCCCATCTAAAGGTCAGGACACGTTGTTTACCAGCTGTGGAGCTAGAGAAGGCTCAGTCACCAGCAGCAGAGGCAGAGTTACCTCAACCTACAAAGTTAGAGCCACATAGCACCAGATCCTGCTCCAGCTGTGGACTAATGAGAACTCTGATGCCAGCTCTAGAGCTCAGTTGCGGCCAGCTACAGAACCAGAGCTTCCTCCAGCTCCCACACTTGACCAGCTCCAGAACAGCAGCCATTTCCATCACTAGCTCCCACACCAAGTGCTGGGACACCTCAGATGGGGCCAGGACCTCAGTGACAGGGACATTGTCCAATGCTCAACGAGCACTTCGCTGGTTCCTCCAGGTCCAAGGTGGAGGAGAGCAACGTGAGTTTTGACCCAGAGTCCCCTGATTTCAAGGAAAAGAAGGTGACTGCCCTACTCATTCTCTCTGACAGCCCATTCTCAGTCCCTTCTTGCCCGGAACCAGTGTTTCACATCCACACCCACAAAAGGGCCAAGAAGCCCAGGAGCTGGATGCCAGCCTGGGGTTTCCTCCCGGGTCCAGAAAAATCTGCTGATCATGCCATCCCCCACAGTTATGGAAATCAACCGCCCCCTGGTCCCCGATGGTCTCTGGTTTCATCTTGACCTCCAGCAGCACCTCTTCCTCCTCAGCCTCCACCACACCCGAGGCAGCTTTGGTCACACACAAGCGTTGTGTCTCAGGCTCTTCAACCATAGCTCCTCGCTGGCCCTCTCCGTCCACACGGTGGGCGATGCTGCATCATCCCAGTTCACCTGGAATAAACAACAGCAACGTGGACAGGAGCGTCTTGTTTAGCCCACTGGTGGGACTTGCCCTTGGTCCCATCATTCAGAGCTCTCAGAGCACAGACCTGTCCTGAATGGCTACTTTGACAAGAAGCCCTCTCTGGGCCCTCCAGGCAGCATGCCCAACCTTGGGAGGAGGTAGGCGACCGCCACAGTGCCCACTGTACATGGGAGGAAATGGAGGCAGCCTTCTCATCCTGTTGGTTCTTGGGGATCTGGGCTTGAGTGGAGGTGGATAAGGTGCCCACACCAATCTCCCTCCAAATCTAGGATCTAACCGCCAGAGGCTCTGATGAGACTGCTCGTTCACGTCCAACCAACCTGTAGTGAGGCCCTACTCCTTGCCTGAGTCACGGCCCTGTGTGATCTGGTCAAGACACCGTCCCCAGAGTGCACCCCTCACCGCACCCCACCCTCCCTAGAGCCTTCCTCCCCAAGGACCCTGCCAAGCCCCTGTCCCATTCAGAGCTCCTAGCCTGCAGTGCCGCTCCCCCAAGCCCCCATCCAGGATGGACTCACCTCTGTGCTGGGCTCACAGGCCACCTCCTCAGTCTCCTGTGCTAGCAGAGCCTTTAGGGTCCGATTCACCTGGGGTCAAAGCCACAGCTGGGTCACCTCACAGCCCTGTGACAGGCAAGGTCATGCGGTGTCTTCTCAGAGCCTCAGTTTCCTCCATGAAAAATGGGGTCAGTGACTCTGACCTCAGGAGGGTGTGTTGGGATTCAAGCAGGGAGAAGAAGGTGCCCAAAGTGCTTGGACTCAGGAGGTCGCCTGGCTGGGGGAGCCCCAACGCAGGACAAGGCCTCGATGGTCAATGCTGGGCTCAATGCTGGTGAAAATCAAGGATTTCTAATCCCCTGTTCACGTCTAGACTTGTTCACTTAGAGCAGAGTGACCTTGAATGCTGGGATCACTGGTCATCTGTAAAATGGAGTGCAATCACTCAGGACCCAGGGGGCTCCCTAATAACAGTAACTCCCTCTAATAGTTGCCCAGCTGGGCTCCCTTCAGCTCCTCCTACACCCGCCAAGGCTGCAGGCAGGGACTGGCTGGACCTCATGTGGCAGGGAGGGGGTGTAGAGGAGGAGGTAAAAGGGCGGCCTGGCCTTTTCCCTGTCCAGGGCCTTTGTCCACCACTGTCTTCATGTCCGCAGGACCAGCCAAGCATGGAGCTGGACTCTGGGATGCAGTCTTTGGACCAGGACAATGAGGTCGGTGTATATTTAGTAACCCTCAAGTCCCCAGATGTCCAACCTACCAACTGCGCACTGTGTGGCCCACCTGGCTTGTGTGGTGTGTTCCCGGGAAGTAGGGGATGTGAGGGTCACCGAGCAGTAGGCTGGGGGAGGGGACAGACGAAAGCAGCCATGTCAGGGGACCGTTGTGTTACACGTGTGTGCTGCGGGCTGTGTCACCCAGAAAGGCTGTCTGCAGGGTCCCTCTGTGTGCCTGACCATGGACAGGAGGCCTGGTTGCCCCACAGGAGAGAGGCCTGTGAGACCGTGAGGGTATCCCTGCCTCACTCATGCGGGCAGAGATCCCGGGCCATGTCCATGCTCATCGGGGCTGATGTTGCTCCATGTCCAACCCTCACAGGACAGTTGGGAAACTGAGGCCAGGTGAAGCAGGGACAGGCCCTGGGCCCACAAAGTGGGCAGAGTCTAGAGGAGAAGAGAGCATTCCAAGCTCTTAGGCCAGCCTCAACACTTCCAAGGGGTTTGCTTTGGGAATGAGAACCCTAAGATCCTGGCGGACCCCTGCCAACGTCCCCCATGTAGGGCCCTTTCCTGTACGCATCTCCACATGGACACACTCACACACACAAGCATACACACACACTCTGACTGCCCAGCCCTGTGTCAGAAGGGAAGTGCACACTGGGGAGGTGACAGGAGGAAGGAAGAAAGAGGTTGGAGGCAGCTCTGCCATGGGACAGGGGCATCCGGTCCCCTAGCAACATGCGCAGGCCCATAGCATGAGGGGGAGAGATGCCAGACTATGGGCAGGGGGTCCCGAAGGTGCACAGGGGGATGCAGGGGTTGGTGCCATCCCTAGAGCAGCCTGCAGAGAACCAGGTCTGGCGTCCTATGTCCATCACTCTGGGCACCGGGAACTAGGATGCGACCCCCTAGGGGGGAGGGGCTACAGGAAAGAGGGCCTGATCTTCGGCCTCTGTAATTGGGGTGCATAGATGAGGTGACTCTAAGGGTCCCACAGGCTTATAGAAGAGTCTATTGACCTTCGTTCTCCATCCATGACCCACTGTTCTCTGAGTCCTTGTAAAATGCATTCCATTCCCTCGAGGTCTTGCTGAGCAGAGGGCGGCCTGAGAGGTTGGGGACTGGGGCCCCGGGCAGTGCAGAACATGGCAGAACACTGGTCGACTTGTCTGGGGACCAGGGACAAGGCCATCCGTGTCGGAGCCTCGGGGTCCTCCTTTGAAAGTGAGGTGGAGTCATTGCCCTGGCTGGGGTGAGGAGGCCTTGTGAATCAATGGGACATGCCAGCACCAGTGTAAAGAAAGTGGGGAGCAAGAGAGGATTCTGAGGTCCCTCACGTCCCTCCTGGAGCCCACAGGTCCTGCTCCTTTTCGCCCTCGGCCTTGGTGGAACCACTACCTTGAGGACCCCAAACAAAGAAATGTGTGTGTTTTCCTTTCTGATTTCCTGCCTGCGGCTGCAAGGCTAGGGCTGACCACCAGGGGTATCCTGGGTCCACTCCTGCTCAATGGAGCAAGTGTAGCAGGGAAAGGATGCCCAGGGCTCGTTCTGGGTGTTCCCCTGTCCGAAGCAACAGGCACTTTTGATTACTGGCATCCACGTCCACAATAGGAGCTGCTCAGAGGCAGGAGGGGACTCTGAGAGCCTCTCATGATTCTGTCAGCTACTGTGGCGCCAGCACTCACCCTGAGCAGGGCCCATGTTAGTCCTGAGGGCAGTGCTGAAAGCACCCACATGGTCCCTGTCCTCCAGGAGCTCACAGCCTGGAGGTGGAAGGGACAAAATCATGAACAAATCCATGCGAAAAAGAAGAGCAGGTGCTACAGGGCAATGAAGCAGGGTGTTGTAGGAGGGAGGGCCTGGAGCCCCTAGGTGGATGTAAAAGGCCCTGCTGGGGACATTTGTGCCCTGAGCTGAGGGACAAGAGGAACCAGCCCTGCATCTATCTGCAAACAGCGTGCTGGGGGGAAGCTCAAAGGCACAGAGACTTGGAGGCAGAAGAGAATTTGACGAGAGAGGAGGTGAGAAAACAGCCAGTGTGGCTAGAGTGAGCTGGGGAGGAGAGAAGTGAGGGAGATAGGATGGCAGGGCCAGACCCAGGCTTGGAAAGAGGTACTAGCTGTCTATGCTGGGTGACAGCATTAGCCTCACTTAGCACTTATGAGAACTATTATTGAGCACCTGACAGTGTCTCTACCAGGGTCCAGGCTCAGGTCAGCTGGGAGGCTCCCCGTCAAGGTCTAGCAGGAGGCTTGGGCTGTGTTCTCAACTCAAGCTCGATAGAGGCAGGAGCCATCTCGGAGATCATTCACAAGTATGGGGGCAGTGGTAGGATTCAGTTTGGATGGGGGGTTTCAGGACTTTTCTGTCTGTGGGCCTGGACCCTCTGCCAGTTCTTTGCATTAGGGGGTGCCATGGGGATGGAAGCTCATAATATCTGATCTGGCTTCTCCTGAATAGTGGATCAGAGAGACAGAAAGAGAGAGAGAAAGAGAGACAGAGACACACAGAGATAGAAAGATGGGTAGGAGAGACAAAGAGAGGAGACACAGACAGAGACAGGGAGACAGAGAGCAGAGACAAAGAGAGAGACAGAGAGACAGGGAGAGACAAAGAGAGATACAGACAGCCAGAGACACAGAGACAGGGAGACAGAGACAGAGAGAGACAGAGATAGAGAGATAGAATGAACACAGGAGAGACAGAACCTGGCAGAAGTCACAGACCTTTCGTTAAGCCGACCGTGGAAGTGACATCCCATCACTTGGCCCTATTCTATTGGTTAGAAGCCAGCCGCAAAGTCCATTCTCATTGAGGAGCGGGGGTTACATAGGTTGTGTGCCTAGGAAGTGGGAACGCTGGGAGCCATTAGGGGGCTGCCCACCACATAGGTTGAGATGACCGCCACTCAGGCACGTGGACCTGACTCTAAACATAACAGGAGGCCCTGGAGGGTTGCGAGCCAGAAGGAGATGATGTCTGAACGTCATTTCATTTCAACCCTCCCTAGGGACACTGGGAAACAGGCAAGAGGGGAAGTGCCTCTCCCAGACGCCCAGCAGACCCAAGCCTCTTTGCGTTGTATTCTCTGCTACAGCCATCCCTTTCTGTAATCCTTGCACTGCCGAGTCTGTGCAGGAGCTACATGTGGGAGCAGCCCACGGGATTCACAGACTCTGAAGGGATCTCTAGGTCTATTCACCTGATGACATCCCTAGGAAGTAGGTGCTAGAATGACCCCCCCTACACAGAGAGGGACATGAACACAGGAGAGACCCTGAGAGGGGAGGCCCTGAGAGGCGCAGGGTTGTCCAGGGTGACATCACTGGCAAGAAGCAGGAGCGGGACTGAATTCAACTCTGTGTCCTCAAAGCTGGGGCCCCGGTTGCGTCCAGACCTCCCCAGAGGCTGTGGGGTGGACTGTGTCGGTGTGATTGTGTCTGGACAGGGTATGGAGATGGAGAGTGAGCAGTCAGCAGCCCAGGGTGCCCTTAGGAAGGTCTTGTGTGAGGAGGAAGCTTAGGTAAGGGGATCCCAGGAAGTGACCTCACAGAGCCCACAGAACTTGGAACCCTGGTAACTAGGCACCAACATCCTAAACACAGCCCCCAAGCGAGCTCACTTGTCTAGCACTTGTCTAGAAGGAGCAACATGTTTAGTTGCTGCTTCCCAATGACCAGGGGCCAGAGCCCCAGGAAAGCCCCCAAAGACCGATGCAGATGCTGGTGCCCCTCTCACGGCAGACAGCTCTGGCCGTTTACCCGGAGGGACGGAAAGGTAACACCAGGAGGCCCAAGGAAGGCCATTCCAAACCAGGCTACCACTGTGGTCCCATCTGGGCAGCCCTACAGCCCCTCCCCATGTGTGCCTGGAAGGGCGGGTTCATGTGGGTAGACCACCGTGAGCAGGAGCAGGAGCAGGAGCAGTCGGTGAGGTGTTAGAAGCCTGGGGGTGTCGGTCAGGTTCAAAGCCCAGGTCAAGGCCGGCTGGGTGGGACGTGGAGTGCTGGGGTGGCACCCTTCTGCCTGAGGTTTATCCCAAGCCCCTGAGGTGTAGGTCTTTCCTCAGGGGTAGAATACTGTGCAGACACAGATGTGTGCCTGATCTGGGAGAATTAGGTCCAGAGGGCAGAAGCAGCAGCAAGGACAGCTGGGCAGGGCTCTGATGCCTCTGGGACGGAGCCAGTCACTGTCTTTGCAGAGCTCCAGACAGGAGACAGCGTGGAGCTGGTGGAAGGGGATATTCCATCCATCTCCCCGATGGAGGCGCCGGTGTCCCAGAGGACTGAATCAGCAGCTACCGTGAGAAGGTCTGCAATGACAGTGATAAAACCTTCAGAGCCAACAGAGGACCCAACTTCAATCCCGGGAGAAAAATTATATCCACCATGTCCTGCAGCAGACCAGGAGGCAGCTGAGGCCCCAGCGTCCGTGCAGGAAGTGCCATCCCCTACCCAGGCTCCTGTAGGATACCAGGAGACAGAAGAGGTCCAAACCTCTGTGCAGGGAGAGCCATCCCCTGCACAGTCTCCTGCAGGAGAACAGGAGACAGCTGAGGCCCAAGCCTCTGTGCAGGGAGACCCAAGCCCTGCACAGGCTTCTGGAGGAGCACGAGAGGCAGCTGAGGCCGCAGCCTCCGTGCAGGGAGAGCCATCCCCTGCACAGGCTCCTGCAGGAAAACAGGAGGCAGTTGAGACCCCAACCTCCGTGCAGAGAGATCCATCCCCTGCACAGTCTCCTGCAGGAGACCAGGAGGCAGCTGAGACCCCAGCCTCTGTGCAGGAAGAGCCATCCCCTGCACAGGCACCTGCAGGAGACAGGGAGGCAGCTGAGGCCAATCTCTTTGGCCTGGGGGAGCTGGCTCGGGAACCTCCCTCATTAGCACCTCCAGTCCCACCTGTTCCACCTGCTCCCTTACCACAAATTTCCTTCCCTACCCTGTTTATTGTATTTGTTTCCTTCCTGGTTCCTTTCATTGCTTTGTTTTTATTGTCTATATCTTGAATATTTAAAATAAATTTAACTTTCATCTTTTAACAATTTATTGTTTTTCATTTTAAATTGTACACCTCATGAGCATCAAGTACATTCACAATGCTGTGCATCCATCACCACTGTCTGGGTTCAGAATATTTCATTCTCCAAAAGGAAACCCTGTTCTAAAAGCACTCACTCCCCATTTCTCCCTCAGGTCCTGGTAACCCCTAATCTGTTTTCTGTCACGGTTTTTTTTTTTAAATCTGTTCTGGATGTTTCCTATAAGTGAAATCATGCCGTAGGTGGCCATTTGTGTCTGCCCACTCATTTTCACATGGCCTGATAGGTGTTCCTTTTCTGTTTTTATTTGAAATAGAATTTCTCTAATTTGATAGGAAAATCCCAGATGAGTCTAAATTTGATGTATCCAAGAAAGCCCTTTTGGTACATATGTGCATAATCTTGGGGTACAGACTGTTGTTCTAAGTCGGACACCAGGGCCAGAAGCCACACAGGAAACGCGTTGCTCTTTGTGTGGAAAAAACAAAAACAAGAAAAGGGTTGAAAGCTGGAAAGAGAAACCATAAACTGGAATGTATTTCTCATAACACAAGGCCAGGGAAAGGTTACGCATCCTTGTGGTCTAAAAAAACGCTCGAAAGTCAGAGTTATAAAAAGAGATAAAGAGCAAACACATTCAACGCCAACGAGAGGCGATACACAGGGGCAGCATGTGTCAGAGATGCGCGAGTTCCCCGAGGAGGAGACGGGCACACGGAGACACTGTGGAGAGGGCACTGGTCCCCATCAGACGGGCAGGGTTCCAGTGTGGTGATGACAAGCCCTGGTGACAATGTGAGGAAGCAGAGGCCCCAGTAGACCCCTAGAGACAAGTGTGAAAGGACACTCCTCTCTGGAGACCAGCCTGCAGGACCCATCGCTGTCCCCAGGGGCACGCCTGTGCTGGCGGTGCTGATCCCAGGACTTCATCCCACAGAAATTCCTGCCCAACTTTTCAAAGATGTATTTTCCAGACTATTCATCACAGCACTGGTTGCAATAGCAAACAATTGGAAGGAACGCTACTGTCCATGGCGAGGTGATGGGATCCATCCGTCTCATCTGTAAGACCACGTATATGTGATATCAGCCAGGAGAGACGCATCTGTGAAAATGAATCTGTGTGTGAGAGAGAGACAGAGACAGACAGACAGATAGAGAGAGACAGAGCCAGAGAGATACGCACCAAATCGTCCATGGGCTTCACCACTGGGGATGGGAATTGCCACTCGCTTCTCTTCTACTTTAGGGGCCTGCGTGATGTTTCAACTTGATAGAATGTGCCTCTATTCCTCTTATAATTCTAACAAGATTAAAATCACATGGTTAATGTTATCCATTTATCACTCATCTTTGGACTGAAGTACATTATTTAGGTTTTCTTTGTAAAGGTTTTTATTACAAAGACAATGAACGTTTATTATAGCAAAAGAATGAATTCTAAGGGAATTAAGAATTAAGTGGAAACTGAGGAGTGCCCTTAATAGGCAGTGTTCACCATTTCAGTCCTTTGCCTTTGTATGCACGTGTGTGTGCACGTGTGTGCATGTGCCCATTCAGCTGTGTGCATCTGTGTGCACATGGGTATGTCTATGTGCAAATGTGTGTGGGTGTGCGTCGGCCTCAGAATTTCCTAAGAGCCTCTGCTGGGCAACACGGATCATTTCTGATTTTTCACTCCAATCAGTGTGCTGAAAGGAACACCTGCATCCATAAATCTCTACTTCTTTAGGACCGATCGCTAGAGGTGGAGATTCCGGTTCATAATGTAAACGTGATGTTAAGGTGTTGGTCACAGTCTCTGACACCCAAGGTCTCCTTCTACCCTGTGATCTTGTTTGGGAACAGGGAGTGCAGAGACCCTGAAGCAGAGACCTGAGGGAGGGAGGGAGAAGGAGGAGGAGCTAGGATGCAGGGGATGAAGGTACCTGGGGTGACCTGCCCAGCTGGAAGGCCCGCACCTGTTGCTTCTGTCCCTACCACTCCCCTCACCCCGGGCCCCGCCCCTACCACACCTGACTCCGCTTTGGCCTTGCCCATGTCCCTCCTGCTCCCTAACTCACCTGAGCTGAGCAGCCTGGCCTGCCATCCAGGACAGATGATGATGAGGGTCTGGACACTCCTGCCTGCTCCCTCTCCCTCCAAGCCGAGAGCCCCATCCTCAGTAGGGAAAGCACATCTAGGGCAGTGCAGTGAGTCACAGGGACCTCCTTGAACATGCTCCCTCCAGGGGGAGTTCTCAGTTGCAACAGCAGGACCCACTTGAGCTTGTGTGAGCAGAAGTGACTTTGACAAGACACAGTGGAGGTGTCATAGAAGGTGCCAGAAGGTCAGAGCACAGGGCTGGAGGCTTTGGAGAAGGTCATTGTGCCCAAAGTACACCTCAGGGTCTTACAGGAGTGATGGCTGCCTCAGGCACTGTGCCACCCCCAGCCCACATATCCAGCAGATTAAGCCTCTGTGATGGAGGGGCCCTGCTCAGTGGGGATGAGCGAGAGAGCCCTGGTGACCTCGGAGAGGCACTGCCATTGGAGCCTCGGTTTCCTCACCTGTGAAGTGGGGTGGCAGCCGACCTTTCATGGTAGTGTCAGACAAGTTCGCTGAGGCTACACCTGGAGTGCCCTGCACCTTCTCAGATCTCAACAGCTACTAGCTCTAATGAAGAGGAATCACGGGACGAGAGATGGGGCTGTGTCCTGGATCCCCACCTGGCTGGCTGACTGCCGTGGGACGAGATGGGGTGGAGAAAGGCATTCCAGAGGAACAGCGGAGTCAGAGCGAGTAGGGCATGCCTGATGGGAGATCAGAGTGGGCAGAAGCGAAGGGCCCCAGGGGGCTCTCAGTGGGGTGACATCAGCAGGAACAGCTCACGGTGATGAGCACTTACCGGGGCCTCTGTTCTCCTCTTGAGCTATCTCCTTGAAGCCTCCCCACAACTCCTTGGGGAAGGAGCAATTATTGTCTTCATTTCACTGATGAGGAAACTGAGGCTCAAAGAGACTTGCCCCCTCTGTGCTCTGCAGAGTGGCAGAGCCAGGATTTGAACCCAGTGCCTCTTAGACCCCATGGGGCCTGCCTGAGAAGGGCTCCCCCATGCTGAGGGAGGGACCACTTTTCCCTAAAGTTCTGAGAAATTTTGGTCCAGATGCCCAGAGAGACCTATCTCTGCGGGGGGATAGGCTGGTCCTTGGTAATGGGAGAGCCCACAGCGCCCACGGCTGCCATTCCCTGGCCACCATAACCAGCCCCAGGCAGACGGAGTGGCCCTGTCCCTTTAGTTCAGTGATGGCTGGAGGGCAGAAGGGTGCAGGCCCCAGGGAGACCAGGACCCCTGAGCCCGAGGAGGCCGCAGTGCAGGACAGTGGTTTAGAATGATCCAAAGTCAGAGAAATAGGGGTCCTAGTCCCTGCTCAGCCTCTTTCCAGCTGCTGATGCAGGTGAGGCTCTCAGCATCAGTTTCCCCTTCTGTACAATGAGGAAATAACTTGACCTCCCGATAGGCTGTTGGGAGACTTCCCTGAGGAATGGCTTGAGCATCTCTAGCCTGGTGCCCGTAGCGTGTTAAGAGCCCCCTGCCAGGCTGTCACAGTGGTCCTCCAGGGCACAGTGTCTGGGAAGTCCCTCCTCAGGTTCCCTTCCTGCTGCCCTGCTCCCAGGAACATTCAGCAATTTTTGAGGAGGAGCTGAAGAAGATCCAGAACCACACTGTGTTGAGGGTGACAGAGGCTCAGCGCTGGAAGGACAGCTGGACATGCTCCATGCCACCGTCCAGGGCTTGTGCTGTGACCCCCTGTGAGCCCGCCACAGATAAAGGCTCCTCTTGTGTGGATCCAGCTTCTGTGGTTTATTCACTTATTGCTTCATTCACTCAGTCGTTCCTTTACTCATTCCTTCACTCACTCACTCCTGCACTCATGTACTCAATCATGCATTCGTTCATTGTTTCTCTCACTCATTCAGCCAATACGATCTGGTCCCTGTCAAGGGCTGAGCACTGTAACTTCACCAGTATGACCCGACGTGGTCCCTGCCCACCTGGAGCTCACATCCACTGTGTGACCTGAAAGAGAGCTGTCCCTCGGGTTAGTGGGGGTGATGACCACCAGGAATCCACTTCTGAAAGTAGAGGCCACCCATGCAAAGAGAAGAATGGAGTAAACCCATGCTTGGCACGTCATCGGCAAAAAAAATAATTAAAAGTTAATAAAAATAAATATATCCTATATTTAACAAAATGTGGGTTCTAATCACAAGTGTGCACTCAATCCTACAACCAATGAGAAGTAATCCAGAGTGGACTGGGTATTTGTAACACATTTTTCCAGCCAATAATAGCATTTCAGTAACCTGTTCCAGGGCCTCACGATTTTCCTAAGGCCTCTGTGATCCTCCAACACTTAAATCTTTCTCCTTGGAAGCCTCTGCCCTGTCACCCTCCTTGTCGAATGGCTCTTCCACTGTTCGGGGGTCTACCCTGCACGTCCACACTCGTCAGTGACTCTCCACGTTGTTTGGACAAGCTGCCCGCGTTCCTCCCTCAGCCTCACGAGCTCCTGTTTCTTTGGCAAGGTTGGTGTTTTCACTGGGTGATCACTTGGCATCCTTCTTTGCAGCGGTTTGCATCTTCCCATGCTGTGTCTCCTCTGATGACTCCGGGAGGCAGGTCTTTTGTCCCCATCTTACAGGTGAGGAAGCTCAAGTCCAGAAGGCTGGACGACCTGCTCCAAGTCACAGCCAGCGTGGAGCCTCGGCAGGGTTTGAGCCCAAAGCAGACAAGGATGTATGGCAAGTGGTTTGTTTGCAGGTGATGGAGGAGGCCCGAGGGAGGCCAAGGGGAAGGGAACATGGAGGAGGAGAGCCAGTGCGGGGCCTGACGAGGGAGCACTGAGGTGAGCATCCAACCTAATCCTGTTGGGAGATGAGATCCCACCCGGACTGGCTCTGTCCCCGTGGGTGGAGGGTTTACCCCGGGGTCGTGAAGGCTTCTGTGCTACAGGCTGGCACAGGCTTGCAGGAGAGGAAGCTCCCGGTGCAGGAGAGGGCCCTCAGGCAGAGAGTGGATGCAGGTGCTCCAGGGGGACACTGTCGGCCTGCTGCAGACTGGCTCCCAGGGACTGCAGGGACTCAAGTGGGCTGAGGGAACTGAAGGGCAGCAGCAGCAATGTCTGAAAGAGTGATCTGCACACATGTCCCACACTTATGCACCCAGAAAGGCTGCTCTGCATGGCATTTCTCCTCCCAGATGCATAGTTGGCCCAAACTGCCCCTCCACTCCACACTCCCAATTCTTTTCCACTCATCTCAGGTTACTAGAAATTCAGAATATTTTAGTTGCTGTTGGAGTCCAGAGACTTTTGTTTGTCCTGCCCATGTTCTAACATTGCTGGCTTTTTAAAGATCTCAGGGCTTTGACTCCAAAACAGCAAGATGCTGAAGATCCCAGACAGCTTTCTGGAAACAAGACTTTATGCTTTGCAATACTGCCATCCCACCAGCTCTTCTCAAAGTCCCTCCAGGACACAGACTCACAATCTTGGGTCCTCAGATTGCTGAAAGGACGCGCCTTCAGAAAGTGATCGGCGTGGGGCCGCAGGACACATCAAATTGTGGAGTGAGGACTTCAGCCAATTCTCTTCCCGGAAGCCATGATCACACCGGATGCGCTCTCAGAAACAACCTCTGGGAAGAGACCAAAGACATACAACCAACTGAGGAGCATTTGAAGCTGAGGGAAGAACAGTGAGATTCATGGTGATTTTGTTCGGGGCAGGTCCCATCCCCACCACCTCAGAGTCACGGCCCTGTGAGCCACGCAAGCCTGAAGGGGGGTGGCTTCACTGTCAGAGGTTGCCCACTTGATGTCGCCATGGGTGGACAAAGCCCGGCCCCTAAGCATTTCTGGAAACAGTAGCCATCTCAGTGGCAATCTGACGTGGAAAGTCAACTTTGCAGCCGCCTGAGGTTGGATCTAGAAAACGGCAGCGAATCAGCCAGGAAGGTGAGACGCACAACCACACAATGAGACAGACACAGTGGCCTTGATGGGCTGCACATAACCCCAGGGGCTCTGAAATGTTGTGTGCTTGTGCAGGCCTGTGCCGAATCAGGAGAGACCAGGAAGATGGGCATTGTGGGGATGCTTAGAGACCTGCCACCAGCCTAGGCCCTGCCCCCAGGGGTTGCTGTCTCCCAGGAAGTCCAAGTTGACTGAGGAGACAATGCCCAGCCCTGTCGAAGGTCCCTGTCCACTCTGGGGCTCCCATGGAGAGAGTCCTTCCCACCTGCAAACTTCTCCCCAGGTCTTCTTCAGAGGTTGAAACGAGGTGCTCTCAGAGCAGAGAAGATGGTGAGCAGTGAGGAGAGGCTCCTGAGGAGTTGGCCCACCTGGGGAAGGAAGCAAATGAGCTGGGAGGGTAGAGTGGTCCCTGCTTGCTCTGGCATAAGCCCCCTCAATGTACCTCTCCCTCCTGGAGGGGACAGGAGCCCAGGGTACCCAGGAGAGCACACCCGGGCCCCGACGAGCAACGCTCCCAAGGAAGAGGATCTGAGCTCAACGTAGGATGATCCCAGGTAGGAAGGGAGCCTTTCACCACCAGGACAATCGAGTCAAGGTCAACATGCCCCAGCAGGGATGATCTCCCTGCTTGTTCTATACGTCCCTGTGGACCAATGACAGCTTAGGTATTGGCTTCTGACCAGCAGACCCAGCACAAGTGACAGGACGACCCTTCTCAGATTCCACCACCGAGGCTGTCATTCTGTCTCACTCACTCTCTTATGTTCCCTCGACACTCTCCCATTGCTCCCCTCTCTCAGTCTGTCTGACCCCTGGACCTGGGGAAATACATGGATGTCCTGAGCTCCCCTATGCAGAGGCCCACACAGAAGAAACCAAGGGAGTGCCCTGCCCAACAAACAGAAAGGAGCCGGGCTCTCAGTGAAGCTGCTCCTGACAGAGCCCACAAGAGTTAGCTTGACAACACATCTCATCCTATTCCAGCTTCAGTGGAGGCCACAGCCCCAACCTGGAAGACGCGATGAGCAGAGGCTCCAACTCAGTTGTGCAGGATTCCTGGTCCACAGAGATGGAGAGAGAGTGAATATTTGCGGTTTAAAGATGCAGCGTGGGGAACAGTGTTGTCAGAGAGGAGGAGACACCCCACACCATCTCCTAGTTCCCGGGTCTGGCCTGCCCTTCTCTCTCCTCTCCCTTCCAGGCTCTCTGCAGCCACAGTGCCCACCTCTCTAACCTCCTCTGGCCAAACTCACTTCTGCCTGGGTGTCTCCACACCAACAGTGCCTTCTCCCTGGCACGCTGATCACAGGTGAGTGCAGCGCTGGGTCCTCCTGTCATTCTGGTCACAGCAAATGTCACCTCAGTCAGGCCTTTCAGACCCTCCTACCCAGTGAGACCCCAGCCCTCCCTGCAGGACACTCTTTATTTTCATTCCAGTTCATGCTCTTCTCTTTCACGTGTCTCTGATTTTGTGCTTTTGTCCATCTGCCTCCAGACTGAGCTCCTGGTGGGCAGGGAACACTGGGTAGATTTCAGCACCATCCTTGGGCCCACCAGGGCTCCTGGCCCAGGGTGAGGGCTTGGCACGTAGCTGCTGAATGAACAAATAGGGGCATCTTGGATTTCTCTTTCCTGCTTTTGCTCCACTCAGATGGTGAAGAGGAACACTAGTAATAGGAAGTGCAATTGGGTCCCGAGGCAGGCGGAGGGTCAGCATGACTTCTGCATGACTCCTCCTTTTTCCAATTGCTCCAGCAAAGCTCAGTGGGCACCACTGACACAGGAGGCTGCCACCTGATGGCCAGCACAGGAACTGCAGCCTCAGGCAGGGACAGCACAGCACAGCACCAGGCAGGCATATGTTTCTTGTGGAGAGATGCCTATCCAAATGCATTGTCTATTTTTCATTGTGCTATTTGTATTTTATTGTTGAGAGGTGAGAACGTATTATATATTCTCAATAGTAGAACCTTATCAGATATGTAAAGATCTGTAAACATGTTCTCCCCTTTTGTGAGTCATCTTTTCACTTTCTTGATCATTTCTTTCAACGTACTCAAGTTTTACTTTTGATGAAGTTGAATTGATCTGTTTTCCCTTTGGTTGCTTTTGTGTTGGTTGCCATAATTGCAAAAACATTGCCTAATCCAGGGCCATGTTTTCTTGCAAGAGTTTTATAGTTTTAGGTCTTACATTTACATCTTTGATGGTAAGAAGATGTAACTTTTTTGTATATGGTGTGAGGTAGGGGTTCACCTTTATTCTTTCACATGTGGATATCCACCTGTCCCAGCACTACTTGTTGAAAAGATTACTCCCTCCTCATTGTCTTGGTATCTCAAATAATTCTAGAATCTGTGGTTGTTGCAGGTGGTGTGACTTACAGTTACTTAGAATTATTCTTTACACGAAGGTTGCTTTTCTCTGGCCTTGTGGACTTTCACCCACTGCATACGTAGACTGATCATTAGCGAAATAATCATATCACGTATTTTGACTAGTTTTTTCTTTGCTTGCGGTGGGTATGTAAGTCCACATCCTGTTAGTCCCTGATGGCTGGGTGGACCACATTGCACCATTGTTCTGGCTTGGATTATCGCTGTATCCTTCTAACTGGTTTCTCTGCCTCTATATTTGACCTGCAATCTATCCCCAATACACCAATTGGAGTGACCCTTTAAAACCAGATGTCACACCCTGACATTGTGAAATCTCTCAAGGGGCTCTTCATTTCTCTCAGGGGGAAAGTTCAAGTCCTTATGATGGACCTCAATCCCCATACAGTTGGTCCCACACTCTCTCTGACGTCATCTTTGGCCAGTCATCCCCTGTACCTCTGCCCTCCATTATGCTCCTGGTACATGTCAGGCACTCTCCCACCTGTAGACTTGCACTCTATGTTCCTTCCACTTGGAATCCTCTTCCACATGATGATTTCATGCCTCATATTCTTCACTATCTTTAATTCTGCGTTCAAATGTCATCTTGGTGAGGCTGTATTGAACATGTCATTTAAAATATAAACTATCCACTTGTCCTGACACTCCCTATCCAACTTGTTCCCCTTTCATTTTTCCCCTTAGCACTAACACAGTATAAAATAATATATAATGATAAGAATCAGTGTTCACTCAGGACAGGGAAACCAACCAATAGATTGAGCAGGGACAGTTTATATAATGGACAATTAACCATAAACCTTTAAAGGGAACTATAGAGAATAACCCAGAATTACAGTAGAGTAGTTAAGAAAGAAACAAATTTGGGAGAAGACCCCCTCACCAAGGCTGCCTTCAGGCCTTGTTGGAGAAGGAATGATTACAGCACAGGGATAGTGGAGAAGATTGTCATGTTTCCCAAGGCCAGTACCGGTCCCTGATCAGGGCAGAGCTCAGCAGGTAGGGAACAGCAGGCTGAGACTGGCAAACAGGAAAGCGCTGTCCCCTCCCAGGGGCAGGTAGGCTGAGGCTGGGATGCCTACTGGATTCACTGGGATTCCACTTTCAGGGGTGCCACTCATTCTCCTTATTAAGCCATCCAAGGGGATCCACTAAATCCACTGTGGATCACCCACTGTGGGTGAGTGCCTGTAAACACCCCTGAATTGTGCCACTGCTGGTTGTACTGCAGGAGAAAGAAAAAGGAAAGAATGGAAGCACCCTGGAATTAGGAAGGAAGGCCCTTTGCCCTAAATTTTCTCTGACAAAGCTTAACCCCTGCCAGGTGCAAAAGAGAAATGTCTACTGGGTGCAGCTCCATTATTGCAGAACAGACAACAGAAGCCAACACTCTGATGTTGTTACACAGGGGCAATCCATTGATAACTGGCACCATAATTCCCTTATTATTTTGTTTATGTATTCCATGCTTTCACTTCCAACTTGCCTCTATTGCTTTATTTGAACTAAGATTTTGAAGACAGCATATGGTTGCATCAAGGTTTCTAAAAAAAGGTATTTTGACCCCCCAAAAATGCCATTATTAGATCAAAACAACAGAAGAATTAAAAGTACAAAGTAGCTATACTATCAGTATGTGCCTTAAGTAAATAGTATACTGTCAAATTCCTCTTATATATGAAAGCACCATGCAGTTTCATTTTAATGATGTTAGCCTCAATAATCTAGTATAATAATAAACTCCTTTGTAATGAGTAACTATATAAAATGAAGTTACAATAATTTACAATTTACGTGTGTGACATGACCCAACTACTCTCTACAAGCACCACTGAAATCTTGATTGATGCTTGGCTACCTTTTTCTACTAGAACTAATGCGAATATTTCACTGCCAACAAATTCTGTTTACCTGCTGTGTAGTTTATAAGGGTTGAATTCTTCTCTACTTGAAAATCACCATTTTCATCTCTCCATATGGATACCTGTTTATCGGCAGATAGCTTTGCAGCGAGTATAGTTTTATTCAGGAGAGTCTTATATAAGAAGTCATAAAAAATGAGTATAAATAACTTACACTTAGGCAATTTTTCTTTTTCTTTTTTTTTTCCCTGCTTGGAAAGATTTGCCCTGAGCTAACATCTGTTGCCAATCTGCCTCTCTTCTTTCTCCCTTCCCAAAGCCACAGTACATAGTTCTATATTCTACGTGTAAGTCCTTCTAGTTCTTCTACATGAGCCACCGCCACAGCATAGTCAATGAGAGACGAGTGGTGTGGTTCGCTCCTGGGAACTGAACCTGGGACGCCGAAGCGGAGTGTGCCAAACTTTAACCGCTAGGCCATCAGGGGTTGCTCCAGGAAATTTTTCTAGAAAAAAATTGGAATCAAGATGTATGATTTATTTCTAAAAATTTCATAACATACTTTAAAACATGAAATGCTCAACATGTTTAAAAGCTCTTTACCACTCAGTTTACCTTAACAAAGATATAGCAAACATTTTGAGAAATATACTTTCAACAGGAAAGTCCAATTGTAGCTTTATGCTTTTGTAGACCACTCCCAATAACGTGGCTTAAAAATATAACTGTAAGATTCTCTCCAGAAAATGTATTTCATTTCTATAAAAATCGTTCTTTACAGTGTCTCAATGTATGTTTCCTACTAAGCTTCTCAATGTTCTTTAGGCTTAACAATATAGTAGAATCAAGCTCCTATAATCTAGCTTTCAATCCCACAATCCGGAAAGCTCTATCTCAAGGTCATCAATGACTTCTTAAATCACCAAATAACATTATTCCCATTTTATAAGTGCAAATACTGGGTTTTAAAGAAGTTGAGTTCATGCCCAATATTGTTTAGCTAGTAAGAGGCAGAGCCTAGATATGACTGACTCCTGCTGTCTGATTCTAAAATCCATAAGCATAACCTCTAGGTATACAGCCAAACATAAAACTCTGTATTCTTGCAACAGAATAAATGCATTTGCTTTTTCCTTAATGTCTGTAACACTGTTCTTAACTATTCCCATACATTGGTTTCTCCCTTTCTGTAAATGAGAGTGTTCTTCAAAGTACCTTCCTTCCTCTCTGCTCTTCTCTATACGCTCCCTACACTCCCAGTGCTTGAATTCATTTAACAAGCATTTATTTTATTGAGTCCATACAATTCCAGACCCCATGGAAAAACAATGAAAAAAAAACAGTCCCTGGCCTTGAAGGATTTACAGAACACTAGGGGAGAAAGCCCTATAAGCAAGTCCAATACTATTTTCAAAAAAAAAAATAAGTTTGAGTCTGCACAAACACAGAAGGCTTTCTGTGTCACACAGCACGGGTTTTCAAGTCTTTTCTGAGGAGGACTACAGTTTTTTAAGAAATAGCGTTTAAAATTTCCAAAAGAGCACGCAAGACCTAGAACTTCCCTGATCCACTGTCCCCTTCCCACTAGAAGCCATGTTTTTTCTAAGACTCTTAAGCACATCGTTTGAAAACCACTATATTCTAACATCTTAATAGTTTTGCCTTTCATGCCTAGGTCTTTAATCTACCTGGAATGGATTTTTGTGTACGGAGTAAAGTAGGGTTCCAATTTGAATTTTTTCCATACTGATATCTAATAGTCCCAAGACCACTTAAAGAAACGCCCCTCCTTTGCCCTCTGCTCTGTAAGAGCACTTTTATTAAAAGAAATCAAGTTTCTGGATACACGTGGAACTGGATTTGAGTTCTCTACTGTTTTCCACTGGTCTAACACTGTGCTAATACCAAAGTGCTTTAGTTACTATAGCTTTATATATAATAAATCAGCATATCTCATAGATCAAGTCTTCTCACCTTGACCTGCTGCTTAAAAAATATCTTGGCTATTCTTAGTCCTTTGTATTTCCATATGTATTTTAGAAACCACACGTAATTTTGAGCTCTGTAATTTCCTGGCAAACTGGTAAAATACCCACAAAACAAATCTAGATCAGTGGTTCTCAACAGGGACAATTTTACCACCCCCACCTCCCACCCCAGGGACATTCAGCAACGTCTGGAAACATTTTTGGTTGTCACAAAGTGGGGGGTAGGTACTACTGGCCTCGTGAGTTGAGGCCTGGGAGATGCTGCTAAGCATCCCACAGTGCACAGGACAGCTGCCACAACAGAGAATTATCCCATTCAAATTTTAATAGTGTCACTTTTGAGAAACCCTGTCCCAAATAAATCAAGGGGCAAATTTGCATGGGCCCATTAAAGGCCAGGGGACATCTACCAAAAACAATAATTTAGTTTTAGAAAAACTGAACTGCCATGTGCCAAATGAGATTTACCCCAATTCATTAAAAATAAATCATATTATTTGCATAGACCAAAAAGGCTTATCTTCCTGTTCTCTATAGCAGGGACATTTGCAGGAAGCTTATTGGAGGGGTTAAGTCTTTAAAATACAAAGTTATAAAGAAACAAGACATCGCCAGAAGATATTAAAAAAAAAAACTCATAGAAATCAGTAAGAAACAACCCAATAGAAATATGGGCAATCTGAATAGGCAATTCATTAAAAAGAATATTCAAATGACCAATAAACATATATGAAGATTCTCAAACTCACTAGTCACCAGAGAAATACCAATTCAAACTCACGAGAACACCATCCATGCACCAGAATGGCTAAAATTTTAGAAAACTGGACATATCAAGTGTTAACAAGAATGCTGAATAACGTAATTCTCATATACTACTGGATGTAGTGAAGGGGTTGCATAAACTGGTTCAACCACTTTGGAAAATGTTGGCAGTCTCTACTATAGCTGAACATATCCATACACTATGACCAGCAATGCCATTCCTAGGGATATATCCAACAGAAAATACTTACCTATTTGCAAAAGAATGAACAAGAATGTTCATAAAAGCATTAAAAGCCTAAAGGAGAAAACATCCAAATGTCTAATAACTGCAGAACGGATTAATAAACTGTGATATGTTCATAGAAGGAAATAATATACCACAACAAGAACTACTACTATATGCAACAACACAAATGAATCCCCAAAATACAATATTAAGCAAAAGTACGCAGACTCAAGAGTACAGATATCACTCCATTTCTATAAAGAGGCAAAACTCATCAATGGTGACAGAAGGGAGGAGAGCAATTACCTGCGCAGAGAAAGGACAGTGACTAGAAAAGAGCATGAGAAGGGGCTGTAGGGTGTTGGTAATGTCCTATTTTTATCTAGGTGGTAGATACACGAGTGTGTTTACTTTGTGAAAATTCATCAAGCTATACACTCAGGATTTGTATGCTTTTCTGTATTTAGCTTATATCTTATTAAAGAATTTGCTTAAAAATATAAAGAATACAACCCTGATTTACCGCGTCCGATGCTTCAAGAGACTATTCTAAACAGCCCTAACTCACGATGATGTTAAAATGCAAGTTGTGTATATATTGACAACTGATTTTTTACCAAGGCACAAAGGCAATGCAGTGGATAAAGGGTAGCCGTTTCAATAAATGGTGCTGAACAATGAGATATCCATAGGCAAAATAAATGAACTTGGATCCATACCTCACACAATGTACCAAAAATAACTCGAAATGGATTTTAGACTTAACGGTAAAACCTAAAACTATATTTGATAGAAAAACACTTGTATTCAAAATATATAAAGAACTCTCAAAACTTAACAATAAGAAAACAAAAGAGGCAAAGGATTCGAACAGACATTTTATCAGAGAAGATATACAGATGGCTAATAAGCACACGAAAAGACGCTCAACATCATAAGTTATCAGGGAAATGCTGATTAAAACCACAATGAGATACAACACTACACGCCTATTAGAATGGCTGACAAGACTGACCATACCAAGTGTAAGCAAAGATGTAGAGAAATGGGAACTCTTGGACACTGCTGGTGGGAAAGTAAAATGGTATAATGTATAAACACTTTGGGAAAGAGTTTGGAAGTTTCTTAAAGAGTTAAACATAAGTGATCCACTCACTCCACTCTTAGGTATTTGCCCATAAAAAGGAAAGCACATGTCCATAACAAAGACTTACATAAAAATGTTCATAGCAGCTTTATTTGTAATAGCCCAAAACTAGAAACAACTCACATATATATCAACACGTGACTGGATAAACACTTTGTAGTATATCCACAGAGCAGAACATTACTCAGCAACACAAAGGAACAAACTGTTGATACACACAACGTGGGTGAATTTCAAAAGAATTATGTTAAGTGACAGAAGCTAGACAAAATCAGTGTACAAATTGTCTGATTCCATTTGTATAAACTCTCGAAAATGCAAACTAATCTATAGTGATAGAAAGCAAATCAGTGGTTCTTTGGGAAGAGTAAGTCACAGAGGGGTGGGAAGGAGGGATAACAAAGGTGCATGAGAAAACTTTGGAAGATAATGGATATGTTCACTATCTTGACACTGACTGAAAGTTTCATAGGAGGTACACTTTATGGTGGAGGTCATAACTTATCAAAGCATACCATTTAAGTAAATGCAGTTTGTTTTCTCAAGTATATTTCAATAAAGCTTTTCTAAAAATAATACAGGTTGTATATAAATATTGTAAACCAGATTTCTTAGAATTACCTCAAAATCAACTCCATTCATTCACACAACAAATATTTATCTAGCACCTACTATATGCCAAGCACTCTGCTAGGTTCCAGGGTTACAATGGTAAGCAAACTGACATGGTTCCTGACCTCATGGAGAACACAGTCTGCTAGGGGAAGCAGAGATTAATAAAAGATGCACACAGACACATGGATAATAAAAACTTCACAGACAAGTGCTGTCAAGGAGACAAACACAATAAGATGACACAAAATAACAGGGAAACCAAATCTGAGCTAACGGAAAGGTCAGTATGGCTCCCTCAAGGAAGCGACATTTAAGCAACACCTAATGGAAGAGGAGGATAACAAGTTGAAGATGTAACTTTCCTCAGAAGAGACACTAACACAAGCAAAGGCTCTGAGGCAGAAGAAAGCATGACCCTTTGAAGGAATGGAAAGAAAGTCAAAAGGGCCAAGGGTCAAAACAGTGTAGACAACACTATTGCTCACCTCTCCAGAAACTATTCCATCTCCTCTTCCTCACTCCTAACAGAATCACACTTGGGTTCCAGCAGCCACCGTCCTCCACACATAGTCATGGGCTTTAGAGGAAGATGACTCCATTCTTGATTTTAGGAAGTGGATACTGTTGAGACTTAAGTCAGTCATGGCCACCTCTTTTCTCCCTGCCAGTGATTAGTTAAAGAATGGCATGAGTGAAAGCAGGAAAAGAAGTTATTGCATGCTCTAAACAAGAGATGGTAGTTTGGACCAGGCAGTTGTCAATGGAGATAGAGATTTGCACGAAGAAATAAGGTAGAGCAACGTGTATAGGATGTCTCCTAGGTTTCTGGCTTAGGCAAATAACGATCAATCTTTTCCATATAGTCAAAGCCAGAGAAATAATTTTTAAAAATGAATAGTCTTATGTTAGTCTTAATATATTTCTCTTAAATAAACCTAATTAGAACTAGTCAAGGATCATACCTAAAACATATCTCATCCTCATGCAGGATACTGGCTTCAGAAGTTCATGCAAACTTATCAAGAATGAATGAGGCTAACTAGATTTTGTCTAACAATACAAATCAATGTTTTCTAAAATTCTAACCTATAATTAACAATCCTGCCTACAAATAACATCAATTTCTGAATATCATTTATTTTGCCTTGCCTGCTTCAAAAAATGATTTAAGCTGGCAAAATGTCCAAATCAATTAAAAGCCAAGCCAAGAATAAAGTAGTCCAAGGATTTCTGACCACTCTTGTGTTCTCTAAAAATAATTCCAGAGAAATTAGATGGAGGTACCTAATCAATTATGCTCATCAAATTTATCAAATTAGGTCTCATAACAACAGTAATGAAGGTTCCTACTACAGATACCAACAGACCCAGGCAAAAATATAACCTACCTTGACAAGTTGATGAAGTGCCATTTCTTTCAGAAGGTGGTGTACTTGGACTGTTGAAATGACGTGAAGTTCCTCGGTCCTCGCCATCGTTTGTAAAATTCTTTGAATGGCACGTACAACCACGTGACAATGGTACTTCAGCTTTTTTGCTTAAGCTTTCATCCGCTGGCTTCCCTAAAAGTGAAAGAACCTCTATTTATAATATTTCTAATTCAAAAAACATTAATCATCCTCTGCAGCTACAGTGAGCAACCACTCGAATTTGCCCAGGATTGGGAGGTTCCCCAGGCTGTAAGATTTTCAGTGCTAAAGCTGGGAAAGTACCTGGCAAATCTGGACAAGTTGGTCACCCTATCTGTAGCATCAAATTAGGACAGGAGAGAAACACTTATGATGTCAGAGACATTTATAGAGAAATTATCATCAATTTGCATAACTTACAAAAAGATAATAGTCAAAGATTAATAATGTAATAAAGGCACAACCATTTGAGTATTCGTTTATATTGAGACTTATTAAAATATCAAGCGGGGAGGATTAAAAGAAAGACCAAAAGTATATTCTTAGTTACTGCTATTTCTTTAAATGAATCATTCTGGATAAAAAGTACTTTATTATATTTTTTTCAAGTCCCAATAATCAACCTGAATATATCAACCAAATACTTACCACAAAGAAGAGACTGTTGCCACGCTAAAGCAGCACAAAGTAAGACTAAGCTTTTCCCACTTTCTGTAGGGCTCTCCAACAAACAATGCTGCTTACCTTTTAATCCTCGGACAATCTATTGACACAAAAACAATAAAAAAAAATCAGTAAACAATTTACTTCATTAGGGTCTGTCTCCATCACAAGTACAAACACAACAAGAAGTAAGGTTGTACTTGAGGGAACATAGCAATAGCAGAAGGGAGAATTAGTATTTAGTTCAATCTAGACCTTATGCCTTTATCTTTCTCCCTAAAATTATGTTGGACTTAAAAGCATATAGGCATAAAAGAAATGAACAAAGCAATTTGTGCCTTAATGATGCAAGCACCGTCATTTCTGTAAAACTAGAGTACACTAATATCTTGGATTAAAACTTAATGGAGGATACTGCTAGAGGGAGTGTAAATCGCTACAGCCACTTTGGACAGAAATTAACAATTTCTAGCAAAGTTGAAGATACCCAACACCAGGAAGTCCAGTCCTATGTATATATCCAAAACCTGTCCCACAGGAACATAAGGAAACATGCATAAGAAAGTTCATAGCAGCATTGTTTAGAATTGTAAAAGAATGTAAACAACTTAAATGTCTGTCAAAAGGAAAATGGATAAAAACTTCTGGTATATTCATACAATGGACTACTACACAGCAATTAAAATAGATGAACAATCAATAAGGTTACTTCTTAAAAATAATGTTAGGCAACTAAAAACACTTCTAAACAAATATAGGTACAGTATCATATCATTGTACAAAGTTTAAAAACAGGTAAGGTAATGCTCTATATTGTTTACGGATACATACATATGTAACAAAAGTATAACAACACGTCTAGGAAAGAAAAAGAGTAAATTCAGCATACTAGTAATGTTACTTGCAGACAAGGTATAAAGTAAATATGGCAAAATATTAAGATTGAACAACTCTGGAAAGTTGGCTTACTCATTTGTCTATTAATTTTCTATATGATTGAAACGTCTCAAAAATATGGTGAGAAATATAGTATTCTGTGTAAAAGACAGTAAATACTTTGTAGAAGGTAGTAATTCCGTAAAGTAAATAGAAGTGCCAAATGAGCTGAGAATAGTTTTCAGAATATTCCCCTTTGCCTCCTAACCATATACAGTTTATAGCAATCAGGATTATTTTTCGAAAGGTTACATGTTCTTCCATGAACCCAGCAAATATTTTCAATCCATTTACTATCTGAGAAAATGAATGTAGTCACAGATTCAGTATACGTTATGAATTATCAGCATCTTTATCTTAATGAAGACTTAACTGCTGAAAAATACTTGCAGAATTCATTATAGCAAGCTATGATGGACAAGCTTTACAAGGAAAGTTCATCTTCACCCCACCAACGGTACATTCAGACCATATTGAAGAGTCATGCTTTCCTGTTTACTTAGATTCCTAACTGCAGCAGAAACGAAAATCAAGACTGAAACAATGCCATGCAAAGAAAACCAGATACCCAACTAGACTAGGACAGAAGTCTAGAAATAAAAAGGGGATTCCTAAATGTATAAATAAAACAAATGCAAGTAAAACAATTTCCTAGTCTTAACCATCACAGTGGTTGAGAACATGTCTCAGAATCTGACAAATCCGGATTTGTATCCCTACTCTGCCAAAGCTGTGGACCAGGAGGTAGAAGTACGAGTTCTAGATCAGGTTCCCACAACTCAGATGTGTTTCCTTGATCATGTCTTCCTTATCTGTAATAATCCCTAATTGAAAAGCTGTTGTAAGGGAGAAAATGCCTTGGCACACAGTAAGTGCTTGATAATTCTGATTTAATGGTCAGAAGGGTATAATGAAAAGAAGATGGGCTTTGGAGTAAAGCAAGCTTAAGTGTGAGTCCCACTGTGTGAATCACTGAACCTCAGTCTGTTTCTTCATCTGTGCAATGGAGATAAGATTATCTACCTGATAGAGTTTTGACGAAAATTAGCCAGGCATTGAGTTAAGAATTAAGTAAGGTAATGGATAGAACGTGCCTAAACTCCAGTATTTGACACAGAGGAGGTGATCTACTTTAATCCCCACCTCTTCTAAACCACCTATGCTTAATCTAGGATCCAGAGACGGAAGTCAGAGACTGTGCTCTCTTGCTATTGCGTGCAGAAGTTTTGGTACATGACTGCGTTTCTCTGAAGAGAAAGTCCGTGGATTTCTCATTCTCAGAACTATATCCTAATAAAATAACTGAAAACAGAGGGGAGACTGATATGCACTGTTATCAACTGAAGACTTCCTTGCAATAGTGAAAAAAACCGGCAAATTCGACCTGGGAATGGAGGGATGGTTAAAGGGGTAATTCAACAGCTTATGAAGCCAATTATACCCCGACCCCTAGCCTGTGTTCCAAAACAAGCTAAGAACCACTATTCTGAGGAATTTCCCAGTTCTAATATTCTGTGATTCTATCTGTGCAACTCTTGAGTAGAGATTTGGTGGACTCTCACCCCTTCACCCCAGCCAATAACGCAACGCCGGCTAGTTCCTCAGATACAGCCTAGAAATCCATCCCGCCCACAGTCGTCGCAATCCCCCAGGGGATAAAGCACGAGCCCCCGATCCGCCTCCCGCCGTCGTCCCCGCCGCCACGAGTCAGCGGAGGGCCGAGGGGGCTCGGGGCCTCTCCCCGGGGGTCGAGACAGGCTCCCTCCATCCTCCGCGTGTTCAGAACCCCGAGGCCCTGGGACACGGTCACCCCGACGGCCCGCATGGTGGCCAGGCGAGAGCAGAAGGCTCTCTTAGGGCAGGCTGCGCGCCGCCCCAGGAGAGACAGGTTGGCCTGTTCTGAGGAAAACCAAGACAGAGCTGCCTGGGCTCCGAGTCCCGGGAGAAAAGGAAATGGTATCTGCGAGCACACGCTGCGGAGCCTGGCAGAGAGCAGAGGCCCCAAACCTCTCGCCTCCTCACGAGGCTGCCACTCCCTGGCCGAGCGCGGACTCCGGCGCCTCACCCGCTCCCTCCTCCGCTCTCTCCAGGCCGCGCACAAGCGCTCTTGCAGAGGAATTGCCGCCTCCCGCCCCCTCGACTCCCAGCACCCAATCACCCGCCAGAGCAGAAACCAAGCAACCAATCCCGGCGTGAGGTTAGGGGGCGAGAACGCTGGCCCCCGAGGGAAGCCTCCGCAATAAAAACCAACGCAAAGTATTTCGTGGCCCTGAGGCGAACGCTTGAAGAGGGAGGGACGCGAGCAGATCGCAGGGTTTAAAGGAAAAGTCTTCTCCGTTTTGAGATTTTGAAACCGGCGACTTAACCGTGCAACCGTTTCCTTGGAAACTCGCAGTCTCATTCTTCAGGTCTGTAGACCAACCGAAAGAAAACCCTTTGAAGCCTTGCCGGGTTCTTCCCAGAGCGCCCGTCAGTGCCGCTCAGCTCACGTTTCCGAACTTCACGGCGGCCCGGGTGTCGCACAGACGGAGGCGGGAACTGCCAAACGCCTGAGCCCGGCCAGGAGACAAGGCTGGTTGACGAGTGGCCGCAGAACCTCAGGATGTTCCAGGCTTCCCGGGATAGCGAGTTCAACCAGAGCAACGCTGTAGAGTGCTCCCACCCCGGTCACTTCTGCTCCATCAAGGCTCATCTGCCTTCTGTCCCTCCTAAAACCGGGTTGTTATTCTTTGCCATGAAGTACACTTCAGTTTCCTCAAAGGTAGGGAGTTAATCGTGATCTCTCCAAATTGTGATTTTTGTCAATTTCTGAATAGCCTAAGCTTGGCTCCGATACTAGTGTCTCAAAAAAGTAAAACGTGAGACAGTTTCTCAAGTTTGAGCACCTAGTTTGGGGAGAGGTTTGCTGCAGGGGGAGCAGCGAGAGGAGAGTGGATTTGTTAGCTTCCCTGTCAGTTTTACTGCATCTTCCCCAATTGCAAAATGCACAGTGCTAAAAATAAATTCTACCTTTTAATTTAGTAATCTCAGGCTCAAAAATTTATCCTAAAAGAGTAATCCAAAAGAAAGAAAAAGTAAAAATACCTAAATTGATAACATTGCCTATTGTAATCCTGAAAAAAGTCATCAACCTCCCGGTCTAGTAATAGCACCCTATGCGGTTATGATACATCAGTTTGATCATTAGGAAGCCAATAAAATAATTATCAAAAGTAAACAACTTGCAAAAAAAATTTCATATAAAGTTAAATGAAAGAAAGCAGACTCCTTACTGGGTATTATGAATTCCATTATGTGAAAATATATATGCATAAGCAAAGATGGAAAGTATAAAAAAATGTAACTTAGTGTTAAAACAGTGGAATGAAGGATAATTTATCAATACTTAAAAATATCTTCAAATTTTTATTCTGCTTTTACAATTTTTTTAAATATCAAATCGTTTAAGTAACTGCTCCAGGGAAACTACTACAATTTTCGATTTTCCTCCGCTCAATTCCTAAGGCTCTCAACCGATTCTAGCCTTGTATGGCCATTTGATGTGTGTGGCGTTAACAGAAATGGATACACGTAGGCCCTGGAACCAGACAGTCCTGGATTCCAGTCCCTTGAACTGTTCCTTTCAGGTGAACAGTAGTGAAAGAAAACACAAAAAACTACAAGTTCATTTGATAAAGAATATGAATGTTTATAAACCAATATTCAAAATAGCTGCACACATCTGTTTTCACTTGAATAAAAAAAATCACATTGTGACAAATTTTGTAAGCTTAACTTAAAATACATGAATATTAACATTTACTAATATAGTTACACATTTTGTTTACATCATCAACGAATGTGATGAAAAACAGCATGTTGTTATTTAAACACAGCAGGTTTTGACCAGCCTTTGAAAACTGATCCAAGAATGTGCGCTGCATTTAGTTAGAAACCATTTATTTCAACCTTTTTTGAACTCCTAGAGGTTTCCTACTCACATAAAATCTTCCAAAGCCTCAGTTTAAAATAAAACAAAACAAAAGAACACAGGACCGCTGTATTTAATCTTAGAAGACTACAAATCTGCCTTGTTTAAAAATATGAAAATTCTTAAAGTATTTTTTAAGTGTATGCTTTTATTTTTCACATCGAAATTACTTGATTGAACATTAAGCATCTGATATCTCAGGGAAGGCCAGCCCAGTATCATGTTTTTCAGAGCTGACCAGGTGTTTCTGATGCAATCTATGGACCAGCAGAGACCCATTTGACTAAAGAAGAAATAACTAATCAAGTGTTCTCTAAACATTGCTGCATAATGGAATCAACTGGGGAATCTTAAAAAAAAAATACTAACGCCTGACTCCCAACCGCAGACATTCTGATTTAATTGGCATGGGTTACAATTGGGGATCAAGAGTTTTAACAGCTCTCCAGGTGATTTTAATGTGCAGCAAAATTTGGAGCCACCACAATGATGCAAGACACAATAGTGATCTAAATCACAATTAGCCACAAATGACAGATGCCTATAGAGGAGAACTCACTTTTAAAGAAGTTTCTCAAGTTGGAAATACTTTATAGTTTCTCTCTGTTTCTTAAGATCAAATTTATGCTTTTTCTGAAAGTTATAATGACTCTTTAATTAGTAGTCTTCAGAGGGGATTTATATCGTTAAACACTCAACAATTTTTTTCAACCATTCAGTTTAGGTTATTGTATATAATCACTGCTATACACTTATCTATTACGTGTAACGATACACTGAAATTACCTTCTAGGCGTCACGGTATTAAGAACCATCCATAGTTGATTGACTGTTTGAAGCATTCTCCACAGAACCCCTGAATTCAAAAGCTGGTTCATATTGGATGTTAATACTTCTGCCTATGGTATAAGTTCACTGGCAGAGAGTAGAGTCAAGCGTTCTAGAATCTGTATCGTATCCAAATGTCTTACTGGGACAGCTGAAAATGCTAAAGGGGAAACTTAGCAGTCATAATCTAAATTCTATACAGCTTACCAAATAAGAAGTAACATTGCTCTATCAGACTACAGGCCAAACAAATCAAGAAAACAATGTTGCTCTAAACGTAAAACTTTCAATCCTAGCCATAGTTTTGACCATACTTAAAATAAGGTCCTTAAGAAAAATTCACAGTACTGGTGATACCCACAAGAGGATGCATTTGTCTTCCTTCAAGAAGGGTTAAGGAAGCTCCAAAGGAATGGGAAACCTTCCTTTTTGTAAATCAAATGCTTGTTTCTAACCTTTTGCTTATACCATGGTTTGACTATTCATGACTATTATTGTGTAATATCAATAATGAGAAAGTAAATGATGATATTGTAAAAATGCCTATTTAGATATATGAGATGTCACTATGCTAAGTGCTTGGCACATAAATACTTCATAAATATTTTTGTTACTATACTACTAGTATCGTTATCAGAGTCGTAATTGTAGTAGTAATAATATTAGTAGCAACAATGGTACTTTAGATACAATCATCAAATTCTCATGCAACTTAAATCAAATCGTACCAGTGCTTAGTCCCAGTAGGGATGGTATCTGCTTCCTTTCTCATAGAAACTGCTTAAAATTGATGTTTCTGTTTAAAAAGACACTGTAACAATCAAAAGTGGTATAATTTTAAAGTTCAAAAGTCTCAATGCACAAGTATGTGTACAGTGAATACTATCCCAGGGCCGGCACCACAGCATAGTGGTTAAGTGCGTGCGCTCCACTGCTGGCGGCCTGGGTTCGGATCCCGGATGCACACTGAGGCACCACTTCTCAGGCTGTGCTGTGGCAGCGTCCCACATAAAGTGGAGGAAGATGGGCATGGATGTTAGCTCAGGGCCAGTCTTCCTCAGCAAAAAGAGGAGGATTGGCATGGATGTTAGCTCACGGCTGATCATCCTCACAGAAAAACAAAACAAAACAAAACAAATTTCCAAAAACAGTCATACAAGTGACTGCTTACAATAGTACAAATCAATCTACATTTCATAATCTCTTCAATAAAACAGTTCCCAAATGCTGCCAAATACAACATAATTTCTTTGTAATTAGATTATGCAAAGATACGAGTAAATAAATGAAGACACCTGGCTGAAGATGACCAAAGAAGGTTCATGTTCCTCCTTGAAACCAACCATAACACAGAAAGAAAAAGAAAATTCCAACTTCAAGGAAACAAACAAAAAAACCCACACTCAAACGTTATTAAAAAAAGGAAAATATTATTAAAAAAATTAATATTTCAAAAATATCACTATTTCTATGACAGTTTTACACTAAAACTATTATAGTAATTCTATGCTGTGGAATATTATAGAGCAATTAGAAACAATAAGGTAGATCCACATGTACTGTCATGAAAAGATTTCCAAGAAATATATTAAATCTCCAGACCAAAAGGAAAACGACAAGCACCCAGAAATCAACGCTGAAAGCACAGAAATATATAACCTTAATGACAGAGAATTCAAAATAGCTATCATAAAAAAGCTAAATGAAATATAAGAAAACAGACAATTCAATGAAATCAGGAATTTTTTCACAAAAGAGATTGAAAGTATAAAGAAAAATCCATCAGAAATCTTAGAGCAGTTAGTTAGTCTTCACTAAGTGCTTTCAGAGATTTGATCAGTTTTAGAATACGTAGCAGGGATCTTCCCATTGCACACCCCTTCTTTTCCCAGAGTGTGTGTGGCATGAGGGTGGAGGCTGCACGTGCAAGCCGGTCATGGGAAATGTCACTTCAGCACTGGTTTCTGGGCAGAACTGCAAGATTTAGGGTGGAGTTATTTCCTTCTTTCCTCCTTGTCTTCTGGGGTGCCTCCTTCTCCCCACAGTCCCCCAGGTGGGCTCAAGCACCCAGGATGGCAGCTATGATGATGGGTGACCTGAGTTCACTTTTGGTTGGAGAGGCCTATAAAAGGCCAGCAGCAGCCTTTTGTAGGCCACACTTCACATGAGGTGCCTCAGAGAGTCTTTGGAGCCGCAACAGCACAGAACATCTGATTTCGCTTGTTTTGGTCTCAGAGAAACTGATACATGTTTTTTTGCATGTAGTAGCATCAAAGGGAATTTGTCCTGCAGTTCTGAGTGTGCCCTGCCCTGCCTGGCTCTCGACTCTTCATTTTTCTTGCCACATCTGCATCTGTGGGTGCCATCCACCTGTCTTTCTCAGCACCTGAAACTCAACGAGAAGCGTACACTGGCCTTGCCTCCCTGGAGTCTTCAAGGGCGCCCTGCTCTATGATCACGTCCTTTGGGGCATTAGCTCTAAGTAGACTGTCCATGGTGGCTATCTGGCTGGTGGCTCACCCTGCCTGGATGCCAACCTGGTTTGCACCCTTCTCCTTGAGCGAGTAGTGGACACCCACCCCAGCCTGCAGAGACTCCTGCCTGGGCTCTGCCAGTGAGCCTGGGGACCACAACTGTGAGTTTTGCAGGAAGAAGAGAGGAAGTAGTCCAAGCTCATACCCAACTATGTCTGGCCGTTACTCCTTTCCAATCTCTTCAGATACTTAACCTGGTCATTTCCTGGGAAAGTAACAGGTTTAAAACATGATTCCAGGCCGATGCCCACACCAGGGAGCAGAAGAACAGTCTGTCCCCATTAGTCCTGTTACCAGAGGGGCAGGAGCTGGGCAGGGAGCAGGACAGATGGAAAGACCAGTGCTGCTGCAGCTGCTGTACTTGTCCCTCACCCACGTGTACCAGGTTTCCAAATGAGCCTGTGGGGCCAACACAGGCCACAGAGGAAAGGCTAGAGAGAAGCAAAATCCTTCTTGACTCTTCTTTTGGGTGCCCACTGGGCTCAGTGGAGGTCCAAATGCTTACCCCATTTCTAAGGAAGTGCTTTTGTGGGTCTTCAGACCTAACCCCAGCTGATGGTCTCTGTCCTCAAGCCCCGGACAGAGGTGATGGTGCTCTGAGCTGACAGCTTGTGACAGCCCTTCAGGCCTGGCCTCTGAGGTCCTCTCTCATCTTAGGCAGAGTCCCCCTGAAGACGGTTCAGCCTGGGCCTCCTCCCAGCATTCATGCCTGGTGCTTGGGAAGCATGCACAGCCTCACACAGCTCCTTGTGGCCCTGAGGACCTGGGAGTTGGCCAGTCTCTGCCTTTAGAGCCTTGGGACAGGTGTCGGGTACCAGTCTCTGTGAACTTTGAGCCCCAGGGATGCTCCACATGCCTCAGCTCAACCTCGCCCAGGGAACACAGAGGCACAATGCAGAGACACTGACAACTCACTCAAAAAACAATCTCTCTTTTGGACTTCTGAACCCATAGGCAAGGTGGGACCCCACAGCAGAAGAACCTCTCCTGGAGGGAGGAAACACACTACTATGGTCTGGTAGCTTGACAACACAAGAGTTATCTGGAGGGGAGAAAAACGTGGAAAGATCAGATGAGGGTGACTAAAAGCTGGTGTCTAATGCACAGCTCATACACGTTTACAAAATTAACATGTCAGAACAAATTAGCCTTGGTTCTTACAGCTCCTCACATCCTTCTGGGATTTACTTGCTGCTGTGGCGTCCAGGTGACCATCCAGAGCCCAAAGGCAGCCCCGCAGGCTGTAGACATCAGACTGGAAAACCCTGCACCCTGGCATGGGAGGGCCACCGGGGGAAGATTTGAGCCCCTGGAGCCATTTAAAATTTAGGAGAAACCAGCCATGAAGACTTGGACACCATCCTCAAGGGCAGTTCCTTGCCTTGGTCTGTGTGGACGCACGGTGAAGGAGCGTGCTCCTAGACCCCAGTGGGTGTCAGAGTCCCTGGCGCACACCAGGTGTTGTCCAGCCCGTCCCCAACACCTCCACTGGGCCTGATGGAAGAGGAGACCAGCAACCAGTGGGGTGCTTACCTGCTCCCCAAACCTGCTGGTCCAAGTTGCACTGCAGGGATTCCAAAAGAACAGAGGATGTTTTGGGGGGGAAAATAACATCTTCCATCTGTCATTCATTGCTCCTGACTAGACGCATTTCATCTTTACAACTGAGACCAGATGTATGGTGAAGCAGTCCTGAGAGGAGAGGGGATGTTGGAGATGCATGACAGCTATTGCTGGGTTAGCCAGTGTCAGCAACACCAGAGCACCCTTCCTGTGACCCCATTCACTCCCATTCAGCTCTGGGCTCTCTGAAGTCCCAGGGAGCAGGGGCCAAGGCTGGAGCCTTAAGAGTCAGACGGGCCCGACCAACTATGTGACCATGGGCTAAGTGCCTCCTGGATAGGGGGACTCAGGGAGACATAGTATGTGCCGATGCTCACTTATTATTCTTCTTCTGATTGCTGTTGTCTTTCCCCACCCCAGACGAGACGCTGGGCTGGATTCAGTGCACCTGCATCTATGGAGTGTCTGCCTGTGGCAGGTGCCAGAGGGGCAATGATGAAAAGGATGCTAAGGAATACTTTAGACCCATCGCAGACACCACTCAGGAGGCGTGGGAAAGTAGAGGGTGGAGTTCTCAGGAATGGATTGAGTCTTTAGAATATTTGTCCCCAAATGTCCTTAAATAAGACAGACTTTTGGTGTTAACGTGCCGTATTATTAAAACAACATGACAAAATAACCCTGTAGGAATTGTGTTCACGGGTTTCCATATTTGAGGGTCTCATCTTTGCAGGGTCTTGATCGAGTGCTGGGCCTGAGAAATACCAGAATTGCTGCCAGTGGCTGAGGACCCAGATGCCAAGATGTGGGGCTCTGAGCCTGCTGGCTGGACAGGACACACTGCTAGCCCGGGCTGTCTATGGGCATCCGATTCTTTCTTGACCTGCTTGGTGTCAACGCCCATACTCTCTACGTTTGGGGTGGGACTTTTTCTAGCAGTGACAAATTGGCCCTCAGCTTCAAAAAGTATGAACCAAAGCATATGCTTGCCTTTTGAAATGCTGGGGCCGAAGGCTCTGTGGCCGCCCCATTTGGCCGCACTCTTCATTCCCACACTGGAACATTCACGCTATGTGTGCAAGAACAAGCTACTCCCTACACATGCAATACAGCAAAGCCTTTTTTCCAGGAACACACATGACATCCAGAGAGCTCATCATGGAGACACTGGGACCCCAAGGGGTTTGACCATGTAGAGTTCATCTTTCCTGCAGACACAACATTTCTATTTCTCCCTTTCTACTCCTGGCGCCTTTTTTTGGTTTCTTACTCAGTTGGGTCCTTTGGGAAGTGGCTGCTGAGCTGTGTAGGAGAGCGAGAGGGGTGTGGGGGCTGATGCCTGATATGAAGGAGAAGGAAGCCCAAAGAGGCAGGAGACCCTCCCAGGAGCCTCACTGGCCCAGCAGGGATGTGGGAGGCATGGCTGCCCCTGGAGGAGCCTGCAGAGTGGAAAGGGCAGCCCAGCGCCCGCTCCCCAAATCTCCCCATGTACTCCCTCCTGGGGCACTGCCACTGGTGACCTTCAGCCAGCTGCTGGTCTTGCAGCTCAGTGGCGAGCTCTCTTGTGAAGAGGCTCTGAGCGGTGCTCTGTGAGGACAACACAGCCCATCTGCCGTGTCATGTGTGCAGGTAAATGCCCCTGCTCACCTTTGGGGAGCAGATTCTCCGGGTCCAGGAAATGTCCCTCCTGAGGGGACACTCAGAAGAAGGAGGTCAGTGGTCAAACCACAGCCCCGACCTGCTGCAGCTGGTCCTGGGGTCAGTCTGACTGTCACTGCCTCCCCTCAGCTTTCCCTTCTCAATTCTACTCACCCTGAGACCCCCTCATCTCAGTCGTTCCCCGGGTGGGTGATGCCAGACTTCTTCCTGCTCACACGCTGGTCAAGAGGGCGGTGCATGTCCACTCATGGTCACTATGCCTAGAAGCAACTGGTCTGCACATACGAGCTGCCTGCCCACTGAAGTCTAGTTACGAAAGTGTTGGGAAGAACCATCTGGAGCAGGAGTCGCGCTTGTCTCCTCCCAGAGGAACTCAGTTTGAGTCTGCCCAGCAATTCAAGGCCCTGCCATCCAACTCAGCAGAAGAAAATGACCCACAGCCAAGAAGCTGGCCCTGTGGGGGCTCACTGACCTCAACCATAACCTTGCTGGAGTCAGCCTTGAGGGGTCCCAGCCATAGGTGGGGGTTGCAAAGGCCACTAGGCCAGCTAAGGTTGCTGATCACTACACTTTTGCTCCACATCAAGTTCAGAAACTCCACTCAACTCCTCCACTGCCCCTTCTGAGAGGCGCAGCCCCCGGCCACACCTCCTCCATCCACTGTCTTAATCCAGAATACTTTCATCATCCTATAAAGCTTCCTCATGCCTATTAGCGGTCACTTTTCACTCCTCCCTCCCTACCCCACCCCCTGACAAAGACCAATCTACTCCCTATCTCTATGGATTTGCTGACTCGGGACATTTCTTATAAACGGAATCCTACAATATGAAAATACCTAGCATGATGTTGTCAAGGTTCATCCATGTTATAAGTGTGTGTCAGAACTTCGTTCCTCTTTATGGCTAAATGATATTCCATTGCATGGAGAGACCACCTTTGGTTATCTATTCTTCCGTTGGTGGACAGTTGGGTTGTTCCCACCCTTTGACTATTGTGAATAATGTTGCAATGAACATGCTCATTCATGGACTTGTCTGAGTCCCTGTCGCAATTCTTTGGATCATACAAGTTTTGTAGGCTCTCAATGCACCTTCCAGGAGTTTTCTATTTCCCTTCACAAGCTGTACATTTCATTGTCCTATTGTCTGGCAGACCCAGTCCAAGGACACTGGAAAGCTAGTTTTGCCATTGATCTCAAAGTGCAAGGGTCACAGGGGTGAATTTTTTCTTTATGAGCATCTGGACCAATGAGGGTAATTGACTACAAATACCAGAGTAAACTCTAGCTAATGTAAGCAGAAATAAACTACAAGGAGATGATCCTGTAGTTCAAAGAATTCACAAATATCTGGACAATCGGCCTGGAGAATGTGCAGGAAGCAGAGGGCAGTGGGACACCCCAGCCCCACCCTAGGAAGAGCCCAGTCAGTAGGCCACCCTGGGCCTTCAGACATGGGGCTGAGGCCACAGGTATCGTTCATTGGGATCTGCGCTGTGTTAACACAGCTCCCTGACAACACCTTGATTTCAGACACCTGGTCTCAGAACCGTGAGAGAATGTTTCTGTTATTTTAAACCACCAACATTGTGGTGATTTGTTACAACAGTCCTAAGAAACTTACACACACACACACTCACACAGGCCAATCTCATGCACAGGGGCAGTGCTCTCCACCTCAGGCTGAATCACAACCCATTGAAACACCCACTTGAAGACTGGAGAACAACAACTTCCCATGGTCCTGCAGGGGCTGGGCCAGGTATCTTCACATAGACACACCTCCTGTACCTTTTCTGTGCAAACCAGCCGTGCCTCCTTGTCTGCTGGACAATGGGACGCCTTCTTGACTCAGCTGAAGTGATGCTGCTCAAATCACCAATTTCAACAGACCAGTGTTGTTTTTCTAATTCATGCAGGTTCCCTCTGGAGGCCCTGGGGAGGATCCATTTTCTCACCTTTTCCAGCCTCTAGAGGTCACTGCATCCCTTAGCTCCTGGGCTCATCCTTCAACTTCAAGGCCGGCAGTGTCCATCAGAGTCCTCCTCACATCACATCACTCTGACTCTGCCTCCGTCCTCACGTCTTCTCTACTCTGACCCTCCTGCCTCCCTCTTCCACTTGTAAGAAATATGATTACTCTGGGCCCACCTGGACAATCGAGGATGGCTCCCATCTCAAGGTGAGCTGACCAGCCCCTTAGTCCATGAGCCCTTTCATGTCTCTTTGCCTTGAAACCTAACATATTCAGAGGTTCTGGCCCTTGACTGGATGGGAAGGGCATTGCATGCAGTGTTGTTAGAGAATCAGTGAGGATCAGTCTCTCCGACATGAACAATTCCAAGGGCCTCTGCGTGGGGCAGTGCACACAGAATGCAAATATACCTTCCTGCCTACAGCAGTCATGGATGGAGTCATTGGTGTGTGAGGAGCCATCAATGAGGGACAAAACAGGATGGCTGACCCTCCTCAGGAGCAGCTAGAAGACGTCTCAAAAAAGAGAGCCCTGAGCTTTGTGGTTACCATATGCATGATGCACCCCAGCAGGGGTGCAGCATGGTTGGGGCTAGAGGGTTCACAGAAAGTTATGGGGTCTGGTAAAGTTGGATTCACGCACCCCTTGGAGCAAGAACTTGGTAGCAGTGGGAATGTTCTGGAGCCTTCCCCCTGCCATGCACTGGCACACACACATACACATGCACTCACACACAGACACATATGCAGCACAATATGCACAGAGACACATACACAACTCTGCACATGCACACACTCGGAAGACACACATGCACACATGCGTCTACGCACATACACATGGATATGTGTGGGCACAAAAGACATATGCACGTGTACACATGCTGCATACAAATAGAAAGAAACATGCACAGAGAGACAAGTGTACACAGGCATACCCACATGCACACAAACACACAAATGCACCCACACATGCACAGGAACAATATGATGCCATTTGCATTTGGTAGAAAGTTCTGGGAGCAGAATGGAGGAGGAACGAGGGACAGGGAAAGCAGAGACCACTCAGGGTGTGTCAGTCAGTGCAGTCACCACAGTACTCACAGTACTGGAACGGGGGAAGGGCAGCAGTAATGGAGGAGGTGGATTAGGGGCGTGTGTGGGACCAGCAGCCTTGGTGGTAGGGGTAGCAGACTTGAAGGTCAATGTGGTCTTCTAGGGTCACTGGGGGCACTGATGGGAATACAGAACACAGGAGCCAGGGTATATTTGAGGGAAAGGAGATCAATTCAGCCTGCAAGGGGTGAAGGGACTGCAATGGGAGCCATGGGCATCCTGGTGGGGGCATTTAGAGCAGGCAGGACACTTTGCTTGTAGTTCAAGAGGTCTGGTAGGAAAGGGCGGGGTGGCGACATCAGCTCCAAGGCTGGAGCTGGATCCTGGACTAGGACCAGCTCTCTCAGCGGAGCTTGGAGTGACGGGGGCCGGTCCAGGATCCCTGGGACTGGGGCAGCAAAAACCATGGGAGTAGGGGGTACATACAAGGAAGCCATTGCTTTATCTTGCTAGCTCTTAATACAGAGGTGTACTGCTTCCCATTCTGATAACATTCTCCCTTCCAGATAAGCTTTCTCAGAAGAAATCAAACCCAAGAGTAATGATGGCTAATTATGCAAAATTAAGAACATAAATTCACAGGATCCCCCCCAAAAATTATTTAATCACCACCTACCAGTCAAAATGAGGGGCCTTTATGAAGATGAGGGAGGGGCAGGATCCTGTCTCCAGGTCAGCCCAGGGCCAGACAAGTGAGCAGGGAGCAGGTGTAGGGTCCCCCACTCAGCCATGCAGCTGTCCCTTGTGACTGCTGGACTGAGTCTGCTCTTCATGCTGTGAGCTGAGGGACCCAGTTTATTCCTACCCACACTGTGGAGGTCATTTGAGAGTCTCTGGGAGGGCTGGGCAGTGGGCACGTGTGTGTCCCAGGTCAGCCACCTGCACTGGGTTAGGGTCTCAGTCCTGTTGTTCAGAACCCCAGGTGGACTTGGGCCAGAATTTGCTCTCTTGTGTCTTTGATGGTGTCTCCCAGGCAGAGCGGGACATCTTCCTGCCCAGCAGGGGAGAAGGGAACTCAGTGAGGCCTTGGACAGATTTCCATCCACAATGGGTCCCTGCTAACCCCTTGCTCCTGGTGAAGTTATAACCAAGTCAGGTAGCCTTTCTAAGACATAGTTTCCTCAGAGGCCAAAGTCATGTTTTGGAAGGAACTTTGCATATTATAAGCCCATCTATAAATGTGAGGACTGTTGTCCCTATTATGTGTTTGTATTTTGCAAGACTACTGCGCTGGGGTTTCCATTAAAAATCAAACACATCGTTACAAAACGTGTTATCAACTTCAAAAATCCATGGTGCTGTTGGAACAATATTTGAGGTCTGCAAATGTCTAGGTGCCACCCAATCCCTATTCACTACCTTCCCACAGGGACCGTCACATCCTCACCACCTTGGGACCCCTCTGTGCCTCGTGTTGGTACTTATGGGACCTGGACATCTCGGACACTCAAGCCCGGGCTCCAGGCATCCCCAACTGTACAGTACAAGGTTCCTGCCCCCTGTCTGCCCACTTACCTCCCTATGCCCACTGTCCCTCTCTCAGAGCTGGTCAACTTGCCGGCCTCAGTCTTGTCCACCCAGGCCTCAGGACCCAAGTTCCCCTCTCTTTGCCTTTTCCTTCTTAAATGCCCATGTCTAGGTCCTCCCTCTCCCCTACCCCTGAAAAGACTGGTCTCATTCAGTCCTGAGAGTTGTCCTCAGCCTCTCAAGGAAAGTGAGTCCCAGCAGACCCAGGAGTGAGGTGGGACCCGGTGCTGGCAAACCAGATCCTGGTGGTTGGTCACACCCAAAACCTGGGGAATATCATGCAATGTGTGCTCATCATCAGAATGAAACTGTACTTGATTTCAGGGGAAACGGTTTGGCAATAGTAATGATTAGAGGAACTGAGGCCTTCAACGGTGTCAGGAAAAAGGAAGGTCTGTACACATAATCATCATAATTTTCATCCCATGTTCCTCAATTAAATGAATGATCGGATGGATGCTGGATGGCTGGATGATGAATGGATGGATGAAAGGGTAGTTGATGCAAGGATAGTGAGTGGATGGGTGAATGGATGGATGGATGTGTGGGTGGATGTGTGGTTTACAGTTGGATGGATGGATGAGGGATAGATGAATGGATGAATGAATGGTGGATGGATTGATCATGGGTGGATGCGTGATGGATGGATGGATAGATGGATCAATGGATACCTATGAGGTCAGGATAAATAAAGCACACATGGACACCTCTAAAGTAATGGGGTCTAGATCCACTTGATCATCACTGTGAGCTCATGCACATTTGCTCCATCCTCTCCTCTTGCTTGCTCACACCTTCCTTGATCTGGATTGGGGGCATGTCCAGTTCTGAGAGGGATCCAATTCCTTTTGGAGTTCTCCTCTCAAAGGTCCCATTAACTGCCCCTCCTCTTCAGGATCTTAGGGCCGTGGCAGCTCCTATAGAAATCTTACAGGACGTTTCCTATTAGTGTCAGCTTCCTCTGCTGATCAGATGGAAGGGTGAACCCAAGTGTGGGGACACATGGCTGTTTGCCTCCCACAACTCCCTCAACCATTTGATCTCTCTTTCCCTATTTCATCCAACTTCACAGTCCATATTCCTTGAGCTATGGACATCTGCTCCGATGTTAGGTATTTTAGAGACATCTGGGCTCAGTTCTTTCAGTCTTTTACATTTTTCTCCCTAAAGCCCTTATTACAGACATCCCTTTATTCCAGCTTTGAGGAAAATGGTATAGAAAACCCTCGACTAGACCAGTAACCTTGAGGAAAAGTGGCATCAGCCCTGCTGCCCTTCAGCTTCACAATGAACTTCAAGATCGTTTGGTTTTCAAGATGTTCATCATGTGGGAGTTCTTCCCTCCCCTCCCACTTCCAAGCTCCCCAATCCTGAGCCTGGGGTCCTGGAAACAGGCCTCACCCCCCACCTGTGCTCTGGAGCCAGGCCGCAGCCTGCCAAGTTGATCCAACATCCTCTACATTATTAATGTGCTGGTTTTTCTAGCAGACTCAACACAACAAAGATGGTGGTGATGGTAACGAACGTAATGGCGAGTCACCATCGTGTACTGAGGACTAATTCTGGGGTGGTTCTCTGAGAAATGCTTTACCCACCTTACCTCATTCACATCTTGCAAAAGCCCTGAGTGGCGGGTGCTTGAGGCAGGGGAGTCTTTGTACTTCTCATGTGAGCTAGAAAATCGATAGATTGATAGGTATTGGTGATCTCTGAGCCTGGAATATAAGCTTTGGACTGGCTTCTGTTGAGACAAGGAACAGAGGTCTCTTGTCTACAGGACAGGTGGGCAAATAGGCAAGGGGCAGACAGTACCACTGTCATCCTGCTGTAGCCGGTGGGGCCCAGGTAGGCTCACCTGTCGGCTCAGCACTGTAAGTGGGATGGGTGGGGGCGATGGTAGGGATATTCCCCACAGTAGGCTGACAGCCTCTTCAGGATCCGGTTGGGCGCTGTCAGCAAGATGAGTTTTATGAGTCCTTAGAATAGGCCTGAGGGGGCAATTCTGAAAGTCTGTTAATGAAAGGCCAAAATTCCCATCCTTCAGGGGCAAGAGGAGTTAGTCAGGTGGTTGAATGTTCCGTAGATCATTCTCTCCGCCCACCACACTTGCTGGGTGTTGTTTTATAACATCCTGGTCTCTGGAGACACAAAGAGAAATCAGATGGAGTCTTCAGCCTAACCTTCACCGTCTCCTTGAGCAGCAGATGGACCAGCTTGTCCCAAGAGGAATGACAGTCTTGCCACCTGCAACCCGCAGCCTCATCATGCTTGAGATGGGAGGACTTCACCAAGGAGTGTGTTCCTGGCTGAGATTGGGGGAGGAAGAGTTTGCAAGATTCATTGGACAATCTCCTGACCATTCATTCTATGTGGCCACATTGCTACTTCCTGGGGACATTGGTGGGAGAGGTGATGGGGGTCCGTGAGCTCAGAAGATCATGGCAGTGGAGGATGATGAGAGTTGATGGAAGGGTCTACAGGATTGACCCTATCGTTTAATTTTGTTTGAGTAAAGATGGTGCAGAACCCCAGGCCAGGCAGGGGCTGGGCCAAATGGATAGGCTAGTGGTGCTTCCCTGGGTTGGGAGAGGCAGGATGGGCGTTGAGTGAAGAATGAGGAGGGAGGAGGGTGCCTTTTGGTTTCAACAGTCGGGGCTCACCCCCTGGAGACCTTGGGATGCTTCCATCACCAGAACAGGGCTCCAAGGTGGCTTCTGTTGTCCAGGAAGCCCTGCGGATGCAAAGTATTTAAAGTGTCCTTTGTGGAATCATCACTTCGAAATTCAAAACCTGTAAGTGGCCACTGGCTCAGCTGCATGGAGTGCCTGGGCTTCCAGGGGGCAGCATTTCTGCAGGAATGTGCCAGGTGACCACCTAGACTGTGAATTTGGATGAGGACTCATGTGATAGAGCCCCCCTCGTCTGTCCCTTGAAAACCTCAGATCATCACCTCGGGAGACAGTTTTCCCTCTACTGCTCAGAGCCATCAGTCATCCCGGCTGGTCCTCACACACAGCTCGTGTTCTTTCCACACCATATCCACGAACCGACTTTCTCTAGTTTCCCAAGCCCAGACACTCTGCTGGCCACCCCTCCACCTGTGAGCCTTTCTCACTGAAACTGGCCCCATCCCCAGGGACAGGACACCTGTGCTTCCCCTACCTCACAGGGTCATCACCCTCAGGGGACACGACACCATGCTGATACAGTTGCATCATCTTCTCTTATTCCATCCAGAGACCCAGTAAAGAAATTTGGGGTTCAGGTCAGCTGCTCCTGAGCTCCCTGCAGCATATGGGAGTACTTGTCCAAACAAGCCTCAGGGAGCCTTGGCTGATGGCAGAGATCTTAGGCCTGCAGAGAGACCTGGGGTGGACAGCATCCCTGCCAGCCACCAGAAACGTATACTCTGTACTGCTGGAGATCTGAGCTTGCATCCCTCATGACCTCGCAGCTCCCGGCACTGGGGCCTCCCCCACTCTGTTCTCCCTCCTTCAGATATTAAGACCCTCCCCAACTGCATGAACCCCAACAAGTCCAAATGGCCCTAGCCCATGTCGCTTCCAGGGTGGAGACCCATCATCAACACCTGGTTCATCCTGGAGAGGGACCATGGCATCTCTTACTTCCAAGACAAGATAAATAACCAGGACATGCAGATGATGAAGCTCTTCAGTGGGGGTCTCCACAGGGCAGGAGGGGCCTTAGAAGCAGTGGTGTGGCCACACAGAGTGGGATGCCTACCTGGGCCAGCACATCTAGCAGCTGCACTGAGCCTGTGGGCCAAACTGCACCCTGTGCACTGATGGGGGTGTGTGTGTCTGTGTGTCCACCCGTGTGTACACTTCGAGGTGTGGGTGTAAGGCCGCACTGTCTCTCTCTCCACCACCACTGTGAACCGACCCCTTTTGGTCACCCTGCATCCACCCAGATGATCTTTCTGACATCCTGGACCCTCAGGCCCTGTCCTACGCCCACCTTCACTCAACTCCCACCATCCACTGCCCTGGCATCACGACGCATTTAACCATCTCCACCATGACCGACACCCCCATTTACGGCCAGCCCATTCTAGCTAGTACCCACCAGTGTCTCTCCAGCCCACCCACTGGAGGTTCCCTCCCCTGATGAGTCCTCAGCCCACTGGGTCTCCGTCTGCCAACCTTGCTCCACGTTCGCTTTCCTTCCCCTACGTCACGTCCTTCCTTCCTCTGCACACACTGACCTCCAGGACAGCCACACGCTCCTGTCCTGCAGCTCCGTCCTGTTCCTTCCATGGTCCTGGCATGGTGAAATCCACCCTGGGACCCAGCTCTGCACTTTCTCAATGACAACAATGACAGCAATGTTGTTTTCTCCTGCAGAAGACCAGTAGGCAGCTGAGGCCCCAGCCTCTATGTAGGGAGAGCCATCCCTTGCACAGTCTCCTGCAGGAGACATGGAGGCTGCTGAGGCCTGGAGGCTTGGATGCTGGATGAAGGGCTGCATTTGCAGAGGTCACCCCCACTGGGTGATTGGGGACTCTGGGACACCTGAAGTCACAGATGCAAGTGACCCGCACCTGGGAAGGTGTGAGGGAGGTGCACAGAGTGCAGTGCCTCAGTAGCAGGCAGGGATTCATGCCCATGGGCAGCACTCCTTGAAAAAGATCAGCTACTCCTTTGGAATCTGGAGAGCAGAAAGCACCTAGGGCTACCAGTGGTCCACGGGCGGCCAGGACAGCCTGCTGACTGGCAGGCATCAGGCCTGCAGCACGAGAGGTTCAGGGTGAAACTGCTCCTGGGTAGCCTGGGCCAGCGGGTTGGACAGAAAAGATGACCACCTGGTTTTTGTCACTCTAGTCTGTACGTGCTCGTCTCCCCAGCTAGCCAGACCCTGGGGAGGGTGGCCCTGTGGCTGAACAGCACTAGGGACTGAGGAGAAGGTGCCCTTGGCAATATCGAGTTCCTCCTCTTCATGTGAGGCCAGGTTGAGCTGTCTCCATGCCTGACCTCACCCCCTTGGCGTCGGTGGGCTTCTTCAAGTCAAAGTCATACTAGGCTTTGGGTTCATGGCACTGAACACATTGGCATCCTCAGGGGTCTTCAGCATGAGGGTGAGGGGCCAAAGGAGGGTTGGCTATGCTCAGGACAGCCACACCAGTGACAGGGAAACACACAGAGACAGGAAGCAGATCAGTGCTTGTCAGGGGGTGGGGGAGTGGATATGGGGGCATGGCTGCTTCATGGGTACAGGGGTTCTGGTGGGGCGAAGCAATGATCTGGAACTAGATAACAGTGACGGTACACAGCATAGAGAATGTAGTTAATGGCCGGCCCTGAATTGTACAACTTTATGTGATGAAAACATTAAACTTTATTGAATCTAAATTTGAACACATAAAACATAAAAAATCATAAAACATAGAAAAGGGAAAAGACATCCTGCCCTCACAGGCAAGCTGAAGGACAGCTCTGGTGTGGAGCTGGAGCCGGCCGGGCCTTAGTTGCTGGTGATGAGTGTGGTGCTGCAGCTGCTCTAGCGCTGGAGCCACTGCTGTGGCTGATGCTGGAGATCCCACCAGCTCTGGCTGTGCAACTGGCCCAGGAGCTGGACCTGATATGGGGCTGGAGCTGGGTCTGTCTCAGGCGATGTTGCCTGACCTGCTTCTAGTATTAGTTCCGGTCCTGAGACGGACTCTAGCTCTGCATTGTTGACAGATTTGTTGTGGGAGCTAGTGATGGAAATGGCTGCTGCTCTGGAGCTGGTCAAGTGTGGGAGCTGGAGGGAGCTCTCGTTCTGGAGCTGGCCGCAACTGAGCTCTAGAGGTGGCATCAGAGCTCTCACTAGTCAACAGCTGGAGCAGGATCTGGTGCTATGTGGCTCTAACTTTGTAGGTTGAGGTAACTCTGGCTCTGCTGCTGTTGACTGAGCCTTCTCTAGCTCCACAGCTGGTAAACAACGTGTCCTGACCTTTAGATGGGGTCAGTGACATCACCAACCCATCATGAGCTGTCCATCAGATGGTGGGAGCAAACCAGCAAATAGCATCTATTACATTAGTGTTATTTCATCTCAGTTCCAGTTACATATTTATTTTAAATATACTTAGAAGGAGAATAGGATAACAGAAATCATTTACTCTTTGCTGAGATTTAACAGAGCACACCTTATTGATGTCGTTTTTTAAGAAATATTACACAGTGGAAGACACCATTCTCCTTCCTCTCTCTTTCCTCCCCAGAGGTAACTACCGTCTTGACGTTAATATATGTATTCTGTACACATTGTCTTTTGCAAAAAGACAATCGTCCCAAATTTGCTGAGGTTTTTGCTATAAGTGGTCATCAAAGATATGCATCCTAGCGGATACTTTTAAAAACTCTGTCCTTTCAAAGTAAAGACAACAGTTCAACAGTTAGTTGAGAAGATACCTGCATTGTAGATATGGTTTTTAAAAGAGAGATTTGAAAATATCTCCATTATGTTACCATTGACCCTCCTTATTTGGAAGAGTTATGGTCTGTCAATTCTTCGCTCACACTGCATGAGCAAGAATGAACCACTGCTCCCAGGAGAAGGACAAGGTGAGGTTTCTGCAGCCTCTGGTCATGACATGTTTGGGAAGCTCTCAATGCAGAACCTTGTCTTATGTGTGTCTCTTGAAAATCACCTTATTTCATATAGATTCTTGATTAATTAATTGAACTCTAGGCCAACAGCACTATCTACAACTCATGCCTGAAGGAAGCTCATCCAACACAACAATTTTCTATGAAAGGCCCATCACAGGCTTCTTGTGTTTACGAACACTACACAACACTTCAGCACTGCATTTGAGGGCCACTCTAAGGAGCAAAGCACCAAGGAGAAGCACAAAAGGTGACAAACGTAGCATTCCATAGATTAGAAAAAGGACATTTGTTGACGTGAGAATTAAAACAAGAGTTTTAATACTGTAATAGCAAAAACTAGAAACAACCCAAATGTACACCAAAAGAAGAACGGTCAAAGGAGATGTCGTTTACTCATACTAACACGTAACAGTGAAAAAGAATGGCATAGGTCCAAGCAAATTGTTACAAAAGTATCTCCAATGTAGTTTTGAATGAAAAGAGGAGGTTGCAGAACGAGGTCCATGCCTCACAGGAAGAGGTCTGCCTGAGGTTTGATCTCCAAGCAGCTCTATCAAGCCTAATGCCAACTGCTGTGAAAAAGGAAACAAAAATTCTGTTTCTGGAATGTGCTATTTGCCTAAAGAAAATCTTGCAAGCATGTGGCTGGTAGGTTCATCTAAAAGGACAGAGAGCTGAGACTTTGCTGAGCTTACAGAATAGGATTTACGAGTTCTTTCATTCCCTGATTCCTAAGGAATATTTTTAAGTAAATATCTGCTTATGTGACAACATTTCACGTGAGACTCACTTGCATTATAACCTGGTAATGAGGTTGTGGGGCTTAGCTAACCATTACCAAGGCAAAGTTTTGCTGGCTCTCCTCTCTACCAAAAGCAACCTAAAAGTTGGGCAGGACTATTTTGGGTTAGCTGGTGGTATTTGGGCTGGTTTGCAGCACACACACCCAAGAAGTCTCTCACCTCTGTGCCTCTGTACTTGAGGTAGCTTCTGCCTAGTACCTCTACCCAGGATGTGTAAATGGCTCACTCTTCATTTCTTCCTGCCTTGGCTCAAATGTCCTCTGAGAGGTGGACACCAAGACAGGATTAAACGGGCAAGGATTTTACGAGGGGAGATGCTTCTGTAACAGAAAATGGGGTGGGGGAGCCTGGCAAAGTGGGAGAGCCATCAGGCCATGATGCAAGTCTGACTCTAAATGAGGGGGAGATAGAGGGAAGGATGGGTCCAAGTGTCCTACACTGCTGTATAGTCTAAGGAAGGCTTAGGAATGCCACTGGGGAGTCCTTGAGCACAAGCAGATCAGCAGAGGAGTCCATGCCTCCCAGGAACAGGTCTGCCTGAGTGTCTATCCCTGCCTCACTCACTGATTCGGAGCAGTCCAAGGGAAGCACGACCTCAGTGCAAACAGAGGATAGATCTCATAGCCCAACAGACTACTGACTTCATAGCTTTGGTTAATTACGTTTGCTGCAGGTGGAGGCCTTCGAGGAGCAGTCTCCTGGATACCATATCTTATCAGTCAGTTTTCCCTGATCACTCTGCAAAACAGCCCCACAGAACAGTAAAACATCAACTACATTTCACCAGGAAACAGTAAAAACACATTTCAGACTGGATACAAGGAACATTCCAGGACAACAAAGTAATCTGGACTGGTGTTGGGAGTAGATTAAAACTGGATTACTTCTAGGGATCAAGCAATATCAAGAGAAAGAGAGAGAAGGAAGCAAGGGAGGAAAGACAGAGGGCGTTGGCCCTCAGCATTTGGGGCTATTATTTGGCTATGCCCATCAGGGATCATAACCAGCTGCAAGACATCCTACAAGCCATAAAGTCAAAACACCTCATTCATTTACAAAAATGCATTTCATGTATTGACTTTTGTTTTAACCCGTCCCCTCATTTCAGACAGGAGATCCAGAAAAGGGAGACAACTATTCAGTCGCAGAACCAGGACTAGAACCCAGGGCCCCAGACTCCTGGTCATTCATTCAGGAGGGCACCCCTTGTTCCTGGCCGCCTGCCAACCTGTAGGAGGACAACATTGGCGAGGACAACCTGAAGGAACTGAAGTTCTTGCCTTCACAGAAGCTCAAAGGAGGTGCTTGAGCTGGATCTTAGAGGATGACTAGGAGTTTGCCAGACATCTGAAGGGCATAGGAGGCAGTGCGTGCAAAGTAGAGAGGCCTGAAACAGCGCTGGGATCAGAAGGCACAAGTGGAGCCTTCTGCTCAAGTGGATGAAGTGCTGAGGAGCGAGGTGAGCTGGGGATGAAGATGCATGGTGGAAGACAGCGGGGAAAGCCTGCAGGGGTTTTGGCAGCGAATGCCAATAGGAAGAGCTACCCTCTAGCTCACTGTGGGTGGAGCAGGGACTGAGTGGCCTAGTAGCTGATGGGGTCGGGGAACGCCCACAACAAGGCCAGGGAAGAGATGATGAAGGACAGTGGCAAAGGGAGTACACAGGACAGGGGAAGGACTTACCTGGAGATGCGCGGTGGGCGCCACCCCTCCAGCATTTCCCAGGCTGTTGCCAAGAGGCAAAGGGCCTAGTGACAGGAAAGCGCCCTGCACCTGCTGGAGCCAGGCAGATGCTAGGGAAACGTGCGCTGCGCGGGGAGGGGACGGCGCTCAGGCAGAGCTGGAGCTCAGAGGATGGTCGCGCACCAGGTGGCAGGGCCAGGACCTGGGCCCCATCCACCACCCTGAGCATCGCGGGTCCCCGGCTCCGCCCAGCCCAGCCACCCCCCTGGCTGCGCCACTGGGGGCCCTCAGGCCTCTGCCTTCAGCCAATAGGAAACCCGGTGGCAGGCGCATTCGCCAGGGCCTGGGGTTAAGGGTCACACAAGTTGGCCTAGCCTGGTGGCCTGAAGGAGTGAAGGGCCAATGGCGCCGGCGGCGAGGGCCTGGCTGGGGCACCAGCTGGGCTGCCCGGGGCCGGGGCGAGGGCTCTGAACGGCGGCCGTGTGCTCGTGAGCCGGCAGGAGGCGGCCGAGGCCGGGGCCTCGCCGTGGGCCTGTAGGTTGGCGAGCGCGCAGCCCGTGCCTACTGCACTCTCGTGGGGGCTGCAGCTTTTTGGGGCGCAGGTCGCCCCCCCTTCGTGCTGCCCAGCTCCGGGCCGAGCCCAGCCCCGGCTCGCGGCCGCGCCGCCGCCGGGTGGAGCCGCTGCCATCCCGCCTGGAGCTGGAGCGGAAGGAGCGGGCGGCCCCTCCCTCCGCGCGTTCCGCCCGCCACCGCCACTGCTCCTCCCCGTGCCCTTGGTCTCTTGAGAAGCTGCCACGCTGGAGGGTGAGACTCCGGGATTGCGCCCCTGGAGCGGCCGCAGGCACGGGAGGGGGAGGCGACTGGGGCGCTTCCCGCCTTGATGGAGGCGCGGAAACGGCGGGTTTGTGGCGGCCCGCGGCATCCGCACCTCCCCGGGGGGTGGGGGTTGTCCTCACAGGTCAGGGAGCAGAGGGAGGCTCAGACAGGTCAAGGGACAGGCCCCAAGCCCCACAGCTGATAGTGGTATGTACAGTGGAATCCGCACTCGGGCAGTCGGCCCCCGAGGTTCTGATGTTAGGACAGCTGGCTGCAAAAGCTCCGGGACCTTGCGGGCCGGCTGGAGTCGGTGGACCAGTGGGAAAGGAAGTGTCAACAGGAACAAGTACAGGGATGAGCGAGGAGGAGCGGAGGTCCGCACACACTAGGGTGTTAGCACAGGAGGCGTCTGCCTTGACTCAGGTTTGAAAAGATGGCAGCAGAGGGCGACCTGCGGCAGCTTCTCTTGGAGCCAACAGTCAGAAGAGCAAAACGAGGTGCTTGGGATAGGTTCTTGTTGGGGATGCTTGTGGGAATCTCGATGCGGGATGAAAAAGCAGCAGATTGGACCAGTTTGGCTTCTGACTTGTCTGTCAAGGGTAACAAGTGATCTTGAACTGAAAAGGGGAGATCAAGAGAAACGGGGCATTGAAGCTCCAGAGGAATGACAAGTTGCATTGTTTTTTCCTTAATATTGAGTTGTAAGTTTTATTTATGTGTGCTGGATAGAGGTCCTTTATCATGTACATGATATGTGCAGATATTTTCTGCCAATCCACAGCTTTTCTTTTGTTTTTCTTAAGTGTCCTTTGAAGAGGCAAATGTTTAAATTTTAATGAAATTCAGTTGATCAGTTTTTCTGCTGTGGATTGTGTTTTTGGTATGTGTAAGAAGTCTTTGCCTAACCCAAGATCACAAAGATAGTTTTCCTATATTTTCTTGTAGGAGCTTCATAGTTTTAGTTCTTCTGTTTAGGTCTATGAGCCAGCCATTTGAGCTGGTATTTGTGTATGGTGTGGGGTAGGGGCCTTTCTACATGTGGATATCCCATTGTCCTAGGATCATTAGTTGAAAGACTATCCTTTGCTTATTGAATTGTTTGGCACCTTTGTCCAAGTCAGTTGCCTGTAACAGTCAGTGTTAATTTCTGAACTGTCAGTTCTGTTCTGTTGATCTATATGTCTAACCGTATGCTAAAATTATGCTCTTTTGATTACTGTAGCTTTATAATCAATTTTGAAATTGGGAAATGTAAGTCCTCCAGCTTGTTCTTGTTTTTAAAAATTGTTTTGTCTATTCTGAGTCTTTTGATTTTCCACATAAATGTTAGGATTAGCTTGTCAGTTTTTGCAGAAGTACTTGCTGGGATTTTGGTAGGGATTATGTTGAATTTGTAGATTGATTTGGGCACAAATGCCCTCTAAAAATTATTTTGTCTTCCAATCCATGAACGTGGAATCTATCATTTAAGTAGGTCTTTAATATCTCTCAAGTATGTTTTGTAGTTTTCAGTTTACAAGTCTTGCATTTCTTTTGTTACAGTTATTCCTAAGCATTTTATCCTTTTTGATGGTATTTTGAATAGAATTGTATTCTCAACATAATTCTTGGAGCTTTCCTTGTTAGTATATAGAAATACCTTTGGTTTTTGTATATTGACCTTCTATCTTTTGACTTTGCTGAACTTGTATATTAGTTTTATATGTTGTGTATTCCTTAGGATTTTCTACATACAAGATCGTGTTGTCTGGTTGTCTGTGAATCAAGACAGTTTCACGTCTTCATTTCCAATTTGGATGCCTTTGTTTCTTTCTCTTTCCTAATTGCACTGGGTAGAGCCTTCAGTACAGTGTTGAATTGAAGTGCTGTCCGTGTTCTGTTCCTGATCTTAGGGAGACAGCATTCAGTCTTTGACCATTGCGGGTGATGGGAGCTGTAAGGTTTTCACAGATGCCTTTCCTCAAGTTGAGGAAGTTCCCTTCTTATCCTACCTTATGCGGAGTTTCTTTTCTTTTTTAAAATCCTGAATAGGGACTAGATTCTGTCAAATGCTTTTTGTATATCTGTTGAGGTGATCATGTGATGTTTGTCCTTTATTCTGTGAATAGGATATATTATATTAGTTGACTGTTGGATGTTAAACCAGCTTGCATTCCTGGGAGAAATTCCTCTTGTTCTTGGACAATAAATCTTTTTCCACTAGGTTGGTTTTGCTAACATCTTATTGAGGATTTTTTTTCGTGTGATGTCTTTGACTGGTTTTGGTGTGAAGATAGTCCTGGCCTCACTGAATGTGTTTCTGGAAAAGTTTGTGAAGAATTGGTGTTATTCCTTAGGTAAATGTTGGCTTACCAGGGAAGTAAGTCATCTGGGTCTGGACTTTCCTTGGTAAGAAGAGTTAGTTTTATTACTAATTTAATTTTTTTAAGCTTGTTATGGGTATATTAAAATTTGCTGTCTCTTCTTGAGTCATCTTGGGTAATTTGTGTCTTTTCAGGAATGTGTTCTTTCCTTGTTAGTTATCTAATTTGTTGGCATAAAGTTGTTTGTAGTATTCACTTCTGATCTCCCACAGTTTTGTAGGTTGGTAGTGATCTTCTCTCTTTAGTTCCCGATTTTGGTAATTTGCATTTTCTCTTTTTTCCTTGGTCAGTGTAGCTGAAGATTTGGCAACTTTATTAATATTTTAAGAGAACCAAATTTTGGTTGAATTCATTTTCACTATTGATTTTCTATTATCTGTTTCATTGATTTATAGTTCAATTTTTACTATTTCCTGTAATGCTTGCTTTGGGTTTAGTTTGCTCTTCTAGTTTCTTAAGGTGGAGAGTTTGGCTAGTGTTGAGGTCGTTTTTCTTTTGTAATGTAGGTATTGGAAGACATTACAAGCTTTAAACTTCAGTTTAAAGCTCAAATTATGAGTTTGTCTCTAGGCACTATTTAGCTGCAGCCCATAAATTCTGATATGTTGTATTTCCTCTGTCTTCATTCACCTTCAAGTATTTTTCAGTTTTCTTTGGAATTTCTTCTTTGACCCTGGATTTATTTAGAAGTGTTTAATTTCCAAATATTGATGGTTTTCCTAATTTCTTTGTTGTTTGATTTCCAATTTCATTCTGTTGTGGTTATAGAACATACTTTAATTTCAATCCGTTGAAATGTATTGAGGTTTTGTTTTTTCGCCTAGCATATGGTCTATCCTGAAGAATGTTCCATGTGTGCTCTAAAAGGATGTGGATTCTGCTGTTGTTTGGGTGGAGTGTTCTAGAGATGTCAGTTCAAGTTTGTTGATAGTTTCTGGGTTAATCTATTGTTTGCTCCTACTATTATGCACCACCCAAGCAGCTTCAGTGTTCCTCATTAGCCTCTCATTGTTTTCAACAACCATCCCAGGAGGAAAGGCTGTTTGCTCTAGGCGATATCTGCATCAGGTCAGAAAAATAGAGCCTTGTTAATGTGGTCTTGCAAAGAACCACCAGGCAGAACAAATGCGAGTTCTCTGGGAGTGGGGCTTTGCAGTTGTTCCAATCCTTTTCTGCCTCCCCCTGTGGCTGCCAGATTGCAGATTTCCACTGAAATTGTGAGCTGTTGGTGTTGAGGGCTCCCGCAGAGCTGAGGAGAGGTGGATGGGAATAGGTCAGATTAAAATGCGACCAAGCTTGCTGTTCTGACTGAGAGTCAGCTGCTTTCCTGGAGTGAACCTCCCCCAGATTGCTTGAAGTCTTTGCTTCTTTGTCAGAGTTTTGAAAAGTGGATTTTGACAGTTTCCCCGTGTTTTGTTGCTCCGCTATTTTCACTGACGTTGCTCAATCCATGTCCTTTGAATGTAGTTACGGATGTGGTCGGATCACATCTGCCGTTTTGCTGTTTGTTTCTTTATGTCGTTTTTATCTCTCTGCTCTTCCTTTAAGGCCCTCTTTTGTGGTTAATAGGTATTTTTCTAGCGGACCTTTTAAATTCCTTTGTTGGATGTTTTACTATATTTCGTTTGTTTTTTTTAGTAGTTGCTCTTGGGATTAAAATATGTGTCTTAATTCATCTCAATCTATTTCCGGTTTTTAGTGACCTAATCCTGAGGAAACTAAGGCGACTTTGTTCCAACATTGCTCCATTTCCTCCTCTCTCTTTTGTCTGGTTGTTCTGATATATACCACATCTTTATACATTTGAAGCTCAGCAAAGCAATTTATAATTATGATTTTGTGCGATTGTGCTTTAAATCTCTTAAGGGATGAAGATAGACAAAATATATTTGTGCAGTGTTTTATATTTACCTTTATAATTACTTTGACTGATGTTCTTCATTTCTTCTTGTGATTGTTACTGACCATCTGCTGTCATTTCCTGTCAGCCTGAAGGACTTCTTTAGTTCTTGTTCAGACACGTCTGCTCTCAGTGAATTCTGTCAGTCTTTCTTTGGTCATGTCTTTATTCCAGCTTCAATTTTTTTTAAAGTGTAATTTTGCTGGATATAGAATTAATGCTTGGTTGACAGTTTTTGTCTTTCAGACTTTGAATATGTCATTCTATTCGTTTCTGGTCTCCATAGTTTCTGATGAGAAGTGAGCCGTGAATGTGATTGTTGTTGCCTTGTACCTGATGAGTCCATTTTCTTTGGATGCTTTCCAGAGTTTGTTTTTTAACGGCTTAACTGTGTTTTGTTGAGCATCTGTGATCTGTAGATTTATGTTTTTCATAAAATTTGGTGGGTTTTCTGCCATTCTTCCATTCTTTCTGTAAGTGTTTTGTTCTACTTTCTTTCTCTCTTGCCCTTCTGAGACTCCCATTTCCTGAATGTCAATTCACTTGATGTTGTGCCACAGGTCTCTGCAGCACCATTCATTTTCTTTTTCAGTTTTTTTTTTCTATTTTTCAGAATGAATACTTTCTATTGGTATTTCTTCAAGTTCACTGATTCTTTCTTCTGCCATCTCAAATCTGCTGTTGAGCCTATATAGTGAATTCTTTATTTGTTTTTTTGCTTTACAACTTTAGAATTTCTATTTAGGATATTTGTGTTTGTATTTCTGTATTCAGCGTCCATATTTGTCAAGTCATTGTCATCATGTATTCATATGTTTTTTTAACATGGTCTTAAAATAGTCTTTGAACAACAGTTCATTGAAATCTTTGATAAATCTATCATCTGGGTTAACTGCGTGTCAGTTTCTGTTGGCTGCTTTTTTCCCCCCGGTATATGTCACTCTTTCTTAATTATTGTATTTTTTTTGTTAAAAATTGGAGTTTTTCATGATATATAATAACAACTTTGGATTCTGATATTTTTCATACTGAGGTTTTTTTTTTTTTCTTTTTTTGAATTTTTATTGACTTGATTTATAGCCTCAGCCTCCTGGGCTGTGCGTGGCCACTGATGTCTTTGCTCGGTTTCTGTTTTGTCCCCCTCCCTCTTATTTTTTCAGCCTGACTTCCTGAGGGTTGCCCCCAGTCTGCATCTCTTTGAGGTCAGCCGATGATTTGGGTTGAGGTTGTGCTCAAACATCTTGAGGTTCTAAGGTTTCTACCATCTACCTTTGATTGTGTGTAGGTTGGAACCACATCAAAGTTCAGCCTGTTCTCCTGTCTCCTCATCTTTACTTTCCACTGGTGCTCCAGTCTCATGTGTCCATTGGTTCAGTTTCTCATTCAGCCGTGGATGTGGGCAGAGGCTTCTGTCGCTCTCTCCATTCTAGCATCTTCCCATGAAATTTCTGGCTGGTCTGCCTCTCCTCTTTCCCCAATCAGGATTGCAATCAGGCTCATCGAGGTGTGCATTGTACTTGTTTGGTTCCTACTAGTTTGCTAATGGGCATGAGTTTGCACCTTCCAGTTTCAGCGTCCAATGTAAGTCTGTGCTTTCTGGCAACAAAGCTGAAGGTTTTCATGGCCAGCCCTGCCCCGTTCAAACTTCTGTGCTAACTGAGCTGGGGCGGACGGAACAGCACAAGACAAGAAGTCTGAAGACTCCAGCTGTTCTTACCTGTAGTTCTCGCAGTCTTCTGTGAATAATTCCTCAGTTTATTTGTGTTTTATTGATTTATCAGGCTGTGAAGTAGTGTTTTTTAAATAATTTTGTCCATTTTTGTAGTTCTTTTTTGGTGAGAGCTTCACTAACCTCTTCACTCCACCATAGTTGGAAGTGCTCTGCTCGCACTTTATTATAACACACATTACTGAATGTTGACTCTGTGTCAGGTGTTGTTCGAAGCCTTTTCTCATACTAGCAGATTTAATAACACAGTAGGTGCTCACCAAGTATTTGTTGAGTGTTGAATCAACAGCTACTACAAGCAATGAGAGAAAGCATAGGGTGCTGGACATCCTTTGTGGACTCGTTTCTTTTCTATCTTTCCTGCCTTGTGGTCCGGGGCTGTCTCCAGCCTCCCCAGTGGGTCGTTTCTGTGGAGCTAGAGCCGTTCCCAAAGGCCAAGGAACTGACCTTTTTGACTCACACAAGGATGCATGTGTATATGTTCCCTGTGAATGTGAGGAGAGAAAATATCACAGGGCAAAAGGAAGGATATGTCACTTTGGGATGACTTGATTAAACAAGTCACCAACAAGTCAGATTTAAAGGAAATATTTAGCTAGCTTTCTTCAGGCCATGATGCAATTAAAAAAATAATCTTTTTTTTTTTTTTGGCTGAGAAAGAGTCACCCTGAGCTGACGCATGTGCCAATCATCCTCTATTTTGTATGTGGTTCGCAACCCCAGCCTGGCCACTGACAAGTGGTATACGTTTGCATCCTGGAACCGAACCCAGGCCACCCAAGGAGAGCGTGCCAAACTCACCCACTGGGAACTAGTACACAGGGCCGGCACCCCCGCCAAGAAAATTCTTCACATTTGTTCTTTATTGGTCAGCTGGCTTTTCCTAAGGATTAGGTTTATATATAGTCTCTGAGACTGACTACAGAGGCCTGTGATAAACTGTAAACAGCCAACAGACAGTGGGGCGTCATTTGGGTTACCATAGATTTTGTCATCCAGTTTGTTCGAGAGTGAACTTTGGGACATCAGGTGTAAGCTAGGACTATCCCAGGCCACCCGGGAAGGTGCTCACTCTGGGTTTTATAGGAAAGGAGCCGATTCTAAAGCCAGGCTGCCTTTGGCTTCAGCCCTACCGAATCCTCAGTTTCCTCAGGCGGCCCGTGAAAGGGAGGATTGATAACATCACATCGCATTTGGTTGAAACACCCAACAGAGTCACTGGGCTGTGAATGTGTCACTTTCGCTGTGGCTGTGGTATGAATACTTCTTCATGGCAGGTCTTTGAGAATGTCACAGTGCAGCATCAGGGTCAAGAGGGTGCATTCTGGAATCAGACAGCCTCCACTTCTTAGCTGCGTTACTGTATTAGGCAAGTTACTTAATCTCTAGGAGCCTCGATTTTCTCCTCTATCGACTACTCCTCTTACTACCACCAGTAATGATAGTGAGTACGTGCCGTCGCTCTTACACATGAAGTCAGGTACTATTCACTGTAGGGGCTTTAGCTCTATTAACTCATTTAGTCCTGACAGCAACCCAATAAGAGAGATATTATTCTGAACTCCAGTTCACATAGAGGGAAACCGTCAAAGAGAGGTCAAGCAGTCTGTGTCAGGTCACACAACTGGCCAGAGTCTACTAGCTGTAGACCCTCTGGTGTTGCGAAGATTAAAACGAAGGTTATGTTCAACTTTACTGCTTTGTGAGACTGTGTCTTGGTGAATGGGCAGGATCTGATAACTAGATCCTTGGGTGAGTGTGAAGATGAAATGAGATAGTGCATCTCAAACACTTAGCATGTAGCAAACATTCCATAAGTGTTGGTTGCTGTGTTAATAGTGTATGTTCTTGGAATGGGTAAACAAGTTGCCATTTATTGCTGAAAAAACTGGACTTCCCAGACCAGTGAATGCTTTATGGGAACTCTTTTTCAGATTTCACCTGCCGCCTGTGGCCATGGATTCACACTGCTGTCCTCTAAAAGTAAGGATGGGACGAAAGTTTGGGGGATGGAACTCAACAGAGATTCTCACTTTGGATTTGACAGGAGCCAAAAAGAGAAAATTGAGGCTCTGACCTTGGCTTTTTCTGCTGTGATTCGCTGAGGAAGCTCCCTCTGATTTTCAAGAATCTGATGACATAAAGCAGACAGTAACAACAACATAGATTGAGTCTTGAAAGTCACATTGTTTGGAACTATCTGGACTAGATTATTTTCAGCCTGTTTGGTAAAGGTTCTTTGCTGATAAGTAGGGATGTTATTTTTTGGCCCCAGAGTGATGACCTTTGTTTCCTAACTTGAGATATCCTGAGACACTCTACAGTGCCTAGAATGTGGTCTGGGCAAAATATTCAATGAAAACCTTAAGATGGAGGCTTTATTCCAGATATTTGAAATAGGATTATAAAATGTTAGAAATGATTTATGATATTTTCAAAAGTAGACACCAGTCAATCAATATTATGAGGACAATGAGGACAATATGAAACATTTTTTAAAATAAAGGAGAATTACCCAGAAATACATACTGGACAAATCTTTCTTTTCATTTTTTTCCCTCTTCCTTCATTTGTATGCAAATGTCTGTTTATAGAATTTTGATCACAGTGTATATTTTGTTTCCTGCCTTTTTTCACTGAATTTCATATCAGAATCCTTTTACCCTTAGTATTGAAGTCTTTATTGGCTCTACGATGCCAAATGACATTTCTTTTTACCTTTTGTTTCGAATGATTGTAAACATACGCAGAGTGGATGGAATAGGATAATGCACCCCATGGGCCGTCACCAGCTTCCACCATCGTCAGCTCATGACGATCTTGTTTTACTCATTTCCCCCATGTGATCCCTCAGCAAATTTGGAGCAAGTCATAAGAAAATTGATTTCATTGATAAATATTTCAGTACATATCTAAAAAAATAAGGACTGAAAAGAGTGGTAAGTATAGCATCACACCTAAAAATAATGAACAGTGTAATCCCTTAATATCAAATACTTTGTCAGTGTTCAAACTGACAGTTGTCTCATAAGTGTCAATAGATTTTTATGTTATTTTAAAAATTTATTCGAATCCAAAGCCAGATAAGGTCTAGACATTGCAAGTGGTTGAGAAGACTTTTATAGTCTTTTAAGTCTGTTTGAATATTTTTTCCTTGAAATGTGTTTAACGAAGAAATGACATTGTTTATTCTATAGAATTTTCCAGTCTGCAGTTTGTTAAATGAATCCCTGTGGTGCTGTTTGACATGATCCTCTGTCCTCTGTATTTCCTGTCAATTGGTAGTTGGAGCTAGAGCCAGTTTACCTTTCAATGTTATATAGTAACATTTCCCAGGCCCTTAGGGGTCTATGCAGATAGTAATGGGGGATGTGAATCACTTGTCAGTATTTTAAAGTACTTCATATTTTCAGCTACTAATATGAGCTAACAACATTGTCCATTTTCTTTGATTTTGCCTAGAATCACATCATCTCATTGTGATAAACCAGTTATTTCATGCAGATCAAAAGCTTTGTCTGCAAATTATATCAGTCACTGATGGATGGACAAGTAGATTATTATAACAGTCATAATGCCATTTATTTGGTAGATGAGATGTTTTTAAAGATGGGGATCATAGGAGAAGATAGAGGGTCATTAGGGAGGAGTATGTTGAGAACCAGTGCGCTCGCAGATCTTCTCCTCAACTCCAGCCTCCACTGTAAATAGTCAAAAGTTCATTGTTTAAGACCTGTCAGAGGAATTCCCTATGTAAACCAAACTGGCCTCTCCAGTAGGATTATAAAGAACACTACATTTCTTCTTTAAATCATTTATTTATTTATTTATTTTTTGTGAGGAAGATCAGCCCTGAGCTAACATCTGATGCCCACCTTCCTCTACTTTATATGGACGCCACCACAGCATGGCCTGACAAGTGGGTCGTCGGCGCGTGCCCGGGATCCAAGCCAGCGAATCCGATGCGCAGCGCACCCACTTAACCGCTTGCGCCACCAGGCCGGCCCCAAGTTTCTTCTTTAGTGTGACTTCTAGACAACATTCCCTCTTACTTGCTTATTTAAAAATTAAAATTTTCTGTTTTGAATACGTAACATATTTGCATAATTCAGAATCGTAATGGCGCCATAGAACATATGATGAAGAGTCTGCTTTCCACCTCTGTCCTCCCAGCATCATGATTTTTCTCCTTTTCGTTAACAGTTTCCACTTTATCCTTCTGGAGAGATGTAATGCATGTGCAAGCAAATGCATCTACAAATGTATTCTTTTTGCTTCCTTTTATTAGAAGTGGTGTCATATAATATGTGCTGTTCTTCACCGTACTGAGAAATCCTAGTGGCTATTGCAGAAAGTGGCTATTGCTTTTACTTTCCTGAAAAATTCAAATGGTGTGAAATGACATGTGAAGAGCTTTCTTTAATAAGACTAAGGATGCTTTTCAGTAACCCCGTGTGTCATGGAGGCAGTGTGGTGCAGTGGGTTGGACTTGGGGACTTATGTGGTTTGAGTAAGTCGTTCTGATCTCACTGTGTAACAATGTGGGGGTGGGGCAGTGTCATCTCTCATGTTAGAAGTGCTCTGACTCTGCATCAGTGCACTCGCCCTGGTTGTGTTTGTTTCAGCGAGGGGAGACGCGTGTGTTTTGGAGCTCTCACCTGTCCCACTGCCTCTGGACAGACCTCAGGAGACACAGGTGCTACAGGTCTCCTGCGGCAGAGTCCACTTTCATCCTGACAAGACGGTGAAGGATGTGAATTGACCTGTTCAAGATTGATGGAGGGTGGGGGGACCACTTTCTTGCCATAGGGCCTGAAGTGACCCATTTGATTGAGTCACATCTGATTGTGAAGCTTTGGAATTTCCCGAGCAAATCAGGAACATGGCTCAAGAGACTGTGTTGGGCAGACTTGGCTGACTCTTGTCTGTTCTCTGCTCTCTGTGGTTCTTGAGAAATCTCAGGTATTTATAAACATGACAGCGTACACCAGGCAACCTCATCAACGCCTGCCTTTGTTGTGAAGTCACTGAGCTGGGCTATGTGTGTAAATGGCTTTTCTACTGTACTGAGAGAAGCCTGTTTGCTAACACTTCCTCCAAAACGCGGGGCTTTCAGAGTCCAGGCTCTTGGGTAATCCCGACTGTCTCAAAAAAAGCGGTTATTCCAGGGAAGGCCAACTTCACGAAATTCATCACATTTCATTTTCTGACTTAGGGTGCTTTGTAGGAAAAGGCGAAGGTGGTGATTAGGAACTCTTTCCAGAGGGGCCTTGGCCTTGAGGGCAACCTGGTGACAGGTGCAAGGAATGGGGTGTTATGAGTGGTTCGGAGGATTCAATCAGAGACGTAAAAGAAACTCCATTCCAAACAAATGGACTGAAGGTATTTTTTATTATCTAGAGGATAGTAAAGGCGATAGTCCTCCAACAGATCTGAATAGGTCAAGTAATAAGAGGGAAAAACACCAGCTCGATCAGAAAGGGAAACACCAGATCGACTGAAGGGAAATGACACAAGTCAACGGGAAAGAGAAACACCAGGTTGACCGAAAAGAGAATACATCAGATCAATTACTTCACAATGAATCAATTACTCAAAACATCCACACCCCACAGCCGGGAGAGTCCTGTCAATCGACACGGCTGGTTGGGAATCATACATCCTGGGCAAGGCGTCCCTTCCACAGGTAGAACTCTCACCAGGCCTCGCTTTCCAGCTGTTTATATAAGCAGTTACAGAGTTTACAGAGCAAGTATTCAGTGTTTCAATGCACAAAATATTATCAGTGGTGTACGTGCACTGAGCCCCCTGGCTATTGTCGCAGCCCAGTAGTTGTGTATGTGCATTGTTTTTGTGGTTTCTTTCCAGCCCGGCACAGATGGCCAGTCAGCACCAGGCTACGGCGCCCGAAGGGCCTTGAAATTTTTACACATTGCAAATATATCCATCGGAGAATGGCCAGTTCCAACCATGCAGAAAGCAGCTTTTATATTTCTTTTTGTGCTGCTGGTTGTAGGTCAATGGAGCGGCCAAACATGGCTGTACTCATGTCAAGACATGGGGGTGCTGAGGCCTATCACAGGAGGTGCTGGCCTCTCATGGAATTCCTGAGAGGCAGAACGAGGGCCCAGAGAGGAAGCAGAGGGAAAGTACAGGTGGCCCAGCCTGTTGCAGCATGTCTGCACCCCAGCATGCCTGGAGGTGAGCCTGCACTGGTTGGAAATATTGGAGAAGGAAACCCAGTGGCAGTTGGGTGACCAGTTGGACTAGGACCGCTTTCCAGACCCCTTTCCAGTCCTGACGTCCTCAGATTCCCCAAACCTGTAGAACTGATTTCTGATTTCATTGGTGGTGGTATTCTTTAGTCTTCAGCCTGGGCAACAGCTATGATGGACAATGTGGAAGGAAGGTGGTGGAAAATGAACTTTACAGGTGAGTTCCCACAAGGACTACCCCTCTCCAAGTTGTATTGAGTATTAAACATCTCTGGAGTGATTACTATGTGATAGAGCCATAGAGCAGTACAAAGCCAGGTTCCTCATTCCTGAGAGGATCAGTGAGCGCTCCCCGGAGAGTTGTGGAGGGTGTTGTTCCATCTCAGGGGGAGATTCGTGCATCAGCCTGGTGGGAGGGAGGGCGCATGAGCATTGATTGGGATGCCTGGACCTTCTTTGGATTCCTTCTTTATTTTTAGCCAAATTGATTAACTTCAAAAATTCCTCTGTTTCAGTTATATTTCTGTTGGTCTTTAAAAATTTTCTCTCTAGTTCCTCGTGTTATGCTAGTTGGTCTAAACACCAGTCTCAGCTCTGGCAGCATATTAAAATCACCAAGCGATTTAGTTTGTATTATTTTACCTTCGTGCCTGTGTCTAACTCTGCCTTCTTTTTAACCTAGAGAGTTTCCCTAACAGTTACTGTGTGTGTGTGTGGGGCCACCAGTGAGGAATGACAGAGGGGAGGCCAGAACCCCACAGTGCTTACCATGACCATATCTCTTGCTTCTCTCCAGATTGCCCTCAGCCATTAGCGGAAGTCACAAAGTCCACAGAACGCAGGCCTTCGATGGACAGGTGGTCCGGGTAAGAGGCAGGGGCTGAGAGCCAATCATTCTGCACCCTGGGGCACTTTTGAAAGGGGGAAACTTGGGTGGGGTGTTGGGAAATTTCTTAGGGGGATTTTCTGAGTTAATAAATTTTTTTATGCAAATGATTGCCTGGCTACTGTAGACCAGGATGTACAGTACTCGAACATGGGGTACCAAGTTGAATAAGGTTTGGGGGGGATAACACTCTAGTGGGAGAGACAATTGAAAAAACTAGCTGTACTCGAGTGTGTCCTGGCACTGTGTGTGTTCCAGGCTGGCTTTATCTTGTTCACCATTTATTCCCATGCCTGGGGCAGTTCCTGGCACATGGTAGATAGCTATAATCAATACTTAAATACATAAATGAATGCATACAGAAAGTGCTATAAGAGTAGCAAAAGGGAGTCGTTAAGTCTTCCGTGGGTGGAAGGAAGGGACAGAAGACATCGTGAAGGAGGTGGCAGAGGAATTTACCAGATAGACTGGGGATGGGTGGTAGGAAAGTTTTCATGGCAGAGGGGAGGAGGCAGGTGGAGACTTGAACTGCTGAGAGCAAGTGGCGTGGCTGGAGTTTGGTATGCTTACAGGGGAGTGCTGTGGCATAGGCTGGAAGACAGGTGGAGAGTGAGCGATGCAGGGTTTTCTAAGGTTGGGGGGGAGGTGATGAAGGCCACTTGGGAAAGCGTGGGGAAAAAGGACATGTGGAGAGACATGTAAGGAGGATTGACAAGATTTAGGGCTTGATAAGAGGTCCAGGGAGTGAGCTAGAGGGAGTGGAGCCTGACTCCACTGGCAAATGAGTGGCTGCTGATGTTCTCAACCCAGATCGGGAGTCCTAGAGGAGGGGAGGCTTGGGTTGAGTGGGAGAGAGAAGCTAGGAGGAGGTAGAGAGTGAAATTGCTTTTAGTATGCAGTAGAGTATAGTGCTTCTTGCACAGACTTGAAAGTCCCATGGATGCGAATTCAAGTCCCTGCTTCCCCACATATTAACTGGATGACTTTGGGCAAGTTACCAACCTTCTCTGAGATTCGGTTTCTTATTAGGTGTTCTTGGTTATTGACTTAGCACAGTGCCTGGAATAATAAGCATTTAGTAACCGGTGCTTTTCATTAGGCAGTTAGAAAAGCAGGTCTGGAACTCAGTACAGTTGTTGGGATTGGAGATAACAGTGTACAGGTGACAGGGAAAGCCTTGGAAACGTATGCAACCTCCCAGGGTAGTGTGAAGAGGAGGAGAGAAGAGGACAGAAGACTGACCTTGGAGAAGGATTCCAACACTGAAAGGTAAGGAGTAAGGCTGAGCTAGGGAGCAAGACTGGAAGCTATTGGAGAGGCAGAAGTGAGGGATGGGGAAGAGAAAGGCTTGTGGAGGAGGGAGTGGTTCCTCAGGGATGGACTGGGATGGAGGAGCTCTTGGGTCTTCTCCTTAGGACATCTCGCCCTTTCCTTTAGCAAGAGCCACGTCAGTGGAGGGGCAGGCAGAAACCAGGCTGCAGTGGAGTGAGAAAGAATAAGAAGTGGAGGTTGTGTGGGGCAGCCTGCCTGGATCCGACCCCCTCGGGGCTCAGGAACAGTAGGAAATGCTCCCGTACTTTGGGTCCCTTGAACAGGACACTGGGCTTCCAAGGATTTCTTCTCATCAGCCTTCCCTCTGTTTGTCTGATAGGTTGCCAGTGGTCAGGACTATAGTCTGTTCCTAACGTATAAAGGAGAGTTCTATTCTGGTGACTGGGGCGCAGCTGGGCAAACAGGTAGTGGACCTTACACCCCCTTTGGATGGTGCAGTCTGGAGCTGTGAGCAGTGGTTCTTTCATGGGCTAGAACCACCTGCCTTCATTTGACTCTTACCTCTCTTATCACTTCCTGGGGCGCCACTCTTCTGTTTGTCCCTTCCCAGTGCCTTCACCCCTGGCTCCCATGGAAAGGAACCGATAAAAGATTGGGTGGAGGATTAGAGCCAACCCTCAGCAGAGGAGCTGTGAACCTTTCTCTCAGCAGGGACAGGAAACCGTGTGAGGCTTTCAAAGATAAAACAAGTGTCCCCTAAAAGGAGCTTGATGTTCACTGATTTGGGAAGAATGTGATTAATGCAGGGAGGAATGATTGAGAAATTTTCTCAAGCTTGTATATTTAACCTTTTTGTTTCTGATATTGGTCTGAAGGGAGGGCCATTAAATATAAGACTAAATCTTTTAGAAATCCTCAGTAATCCTACCAGCACATGAAATCATCTTTGTTCATTGTCTAGTGTTTTCTTCCAGTCCTCGTTCATATGTGCACTACTTTTTTTTCCTCCAAAGCCCCAGTAGATAGTTGTATGCCATAGCTGCACATCCTTCTAGTTGCTGTATGTGGGACGCGGCCTCAGCATGGCCGGAGAAGCGGTGCGTTGGTGCGTGCCCAGGATCCGAACCCGGGCCACCAGCAGCGGAGCGCAGGCACTTAAGCGCTAAGCCACGGGGCCGGGCCTTTTTTTCTTTTCTTTCTTTTTTTTTGATGAGAACGTTTCGCCCTGAGCTACCATCCGAAGCCAATCCTCTTTTTTCTAACAAAGATTGGCCCTGGGCTAACATCTGTGCCCATCTTCCTCTACTCCACATGGGACGCCGCCACAGCATGGCTTGACAAGTAGTGCATCAGTGCACGTCCGGGATCCATACTTGGGAGTCCCGGGTCGCCGCAACGGAGGAGCGTGCACACTTACCCACTCCGCCACCGGGCTGGGCACCATGTGTGTACATTTGTATACAGTAATCACACCATAGGTGTGGTTTTATATGCTTGTTTTATCATTTATACTTACATAAAGCATTTTTCCATGGTGGTAAAGTTTTCACAGATACAGTTTTTAATATATGTATGATATAGCATCAATTTAATTTATCATAATTAATTATTCATTTAACCATTTTATTAAATAATTACGTAAGCATTTCCCTGTTGTCAGGTGGCATACTTCTTTGGAGGCGGCGTGCAGTGGCCCTTGGAGATATCATGACATTTATCTTGTGTGCATACGTGATTTTTTCTTTCGTTTGGATTATTGCTCTAGGATAAATCCCAGGAGTGTCAAAGGAGTAGGATATTTTTATTGTTGTCAGAATGTGTTGTTAAATTGCTTTCCAGAAGTTTTACCAGATGATACTGCCAGCAGCAGTGGGTAGAAGTACCACTTGAATTTTGTGGGTGAGGCATCTGGGGGGCTTAGCTGGGTCTTTGGCTCTGAGTCTCTCCAAGGCTGCAGTCATCGTAGGGCTCCACTGGGAAGGCTCTGCTTCCAGGAGCACACCGATGGTTGTTGGCAGGATGCAGGGGCCCCAATTCCTTGCTGGTAGTTGTCCAGCAAATGGTTGCTGGCCAAGCCTTCCTCGGTTCCTTGCCATGTAGGCTTCTCCACGTGGCAGCTCCCAACATGGCAGCTGGCTCCGTCAGAGTGACCAAATGAGAGGGTAAGACGGAGTGCCAGTGAGACAGAAGCCAGTGTTCTCTCATTTAATCTGGGCAGTGACCTCCCTTCACTTTTGCTGGCCTTCTGCTTGTGAGAAGCAAGTCACTAGGTCCAGCCCCCACACAAGTGTGGGGAGTACACGTGGGTGTGAACAGCAGGAGACGGGGATCACTAGGGGCCATTTTAGAAGTAGCCCACCACAACCATGATCTTGACTGTGGCCTGAGCCTCCCTCTGTCAGTGACAACAGTGATTTCTTTCCAGTGGCCCTTGCCAGAGCACAGTTACGTAAAGAAGCTCTCTGCGAGCCAGGCAGCAGAGGCCAGGCCCCAGCTCTGCCAGCTTCACTCACCTAGGTGTACACTTTCTGGATCAGTAAACCCTTCTTTTCCTTTTGAGTCAACTTAGGGACTGTTGTTGTTCCGCTGTCTTCAACAAAGCACTTAGAATCTGTCTTTCCAAAGCACTTAGAATCTGCCTTTCCAAAGTTATCCCTCAGCAGAGGCACCAAGATCAAATCCTGCTGGAAAGCTAAGTTGGCCACACTTCATCCTCCAGACCGCTGACCCTCCCATCTCTCGCTCTCAGCAGAAGAACCTGCCTCCTGTTTCATAGAGGAAACAGATGCCGTCAGCTGAGAAAGCCCTCAGTTTCCCACTCGTACTCCTGCACACTTGCCTCTACCTGTCCCCGCCCTGGGTCCCTTCCCTTTATAGCGGTGGGGGAAGCGTGTCTCTTCCTACTGAAGCTGATGCTTCTCTCTGTGCCCTGGATCCCATCTTCCCCCGTTCCTCAGAAGCCTCACTCCATCTGCTGGGCCTTCTTCCCCACAACTTCAGCGTCTCCCTCTCTACTCGTCCCTCGCCATCAGTCTTTACACATGACTCAGGTGTCTTCCATCTTAAGAGGCCCTGTGTGGAGCCCTCCACATCCTCCCATTCCCCCAAGTCCCACCTGTTCGCTTCACCTCCTGCCTCCACTTCTAGGCCAGACTTCTCAGGAGCTGCATTGACTTACTGTCCCCATTTCCTCGTCTCCTTCTCATTCCTCTGTCCGTTCCACTCAGATTCCACCCTTATCAGTTTGCTGAGTGGCTCCTGCTAGGGTTACGGTGACCTCCATGTTGCTGAAAACAATAATAAAGAACCTGGAGACCATTGTCCAATCTTTCCCTTTCTTGATCTCTCAGCAGCCTTTGACATTGGCTATGACGTGCTGAGCATCTTGGTGAAGAGCGGTCTTCCTTTCGCCACTGTGACAGGGTTCTCTGAGGGCTCTCTTCCTTTCTCATTCCTTCTGGGCTCATTTCCTGGCTGTGCTCCTGGGCCAGGCCCTCCTATGTCAGAGGTCCCCATGGCAGGACTGTGCTCGCCTCCTTTCCTCTGCCTTCTCCTTCAGAAGGTCTCACCCTCACTGTGGCTGCAGTTACCGTCTGTGTGCTCAGGACTCTCCAGCTGGCAGCTGAGGCCCAGCCTGCTCTTGGGTGGTGCAGACATCTCTCAGTGCCACTTGACGTTTGCTCTTGGCCATCTCTAAGCACTGTGAGTTCAGTGGGTCCAAAAGTGAACCCCTGCTCGTCCCCCGCCTGCTCCTTCTCCACTGTTTGCCATGTCCACTTATGTTCCCCTCTAGGAATCATGTCTACTCCTTACTTAGAACACTTACCGGCTATGCATTGTGCTTAGAATAAAGACCAGACCCTTCCGTGATCTACAGCATCCTGCATGATCTACCCTCCCTGCTCCCCACTGGCGTTTTGCAAATATTCTCCCTCGTCCCCTGGCTTCATCCACTCGGCCCTTGTTTAAACTCCCTCAGTGGGCCATGGCCCCTCCCTCCCTGTGCAGGTGCTGTCTCCCCTACGTGGAATACCGTGCTCTCCCCTCCCCTCCACACTCCTACTCATCCCTCAGACTGCGTGGATAGAATGAAGCCTCCTGAACACTCCTGCCCATGAACTATTTCAGGCTCCCTGAGTTTCCTCACGGAGGCCCCTGTCCTGCCATCCTTGCAGTCAGCACAGATTAATTGGGTATTAATTTTGGCTGACTTCTGCCCCCTCCACTAGACTGAACTCAGAGAGAGGGACCGGGTCTCTTCCTTCCCCTCATATTCCCATCACCAGTTAGATGTTTAGCATATGTTTGCTGTTTGGGACATATTTGTGGAGTGAATGAATGATCTGGAACTTATCTGGTCCTTCCATTCACCAGAATCCTTCCAAGTTCTCACTGGTTTGTCTTCCTAACAGTATGGACCCTTCCTCTGACTCGGATGAATGTCCCCCGGTACTTGCGCTTCTCAGTTGTGGGGACCGTTAAGCACGTGGCGTGTAGGGGCATGGGCTGTGCTGTATGAAATGGTGAGAGCCTCTTGCAGGCAGGTCATTGGGAAGCTGTAGAGGGGTCGATGGCGAAGGGTCGGTGTCTGTTGGATTCACAAGCACAGACCTCAGCCTGAGGGAGGGAACGTGGCTGTGGGAAGACCTAGTTAGAGTGAGTTCAGTTAATACAGGGTGAGGGTGATGTTCCTGACAGAACGATAGTAGCCCTGGTTTCTCTGTAGACAAATAGCCAGCCCAGAGCTTAGTAATTCTGTAGTAAACCTCTGGAGTGGAGAAGGAACTGCTTTCTCCCCCTCCCATCCCCTGGGCCAGAGACTCCGGCCCTGCCTTCTCCAGAGAGGCTGCACCAAGAAACAGAGACAGAGGGAGAAGAGCCTTAGGGTTTCGACACTGAGGTCCTTGCCCCTGGGATGAAACATCTGGCATCACTGATGGGTATTCCACTTTTTATAAGCAAAACATCATTTCTGATGGTTTTCGGCATCTGGCCCTAAGTTGTTTTGTACTTGGCTTGCTCTCCTGGTCAGTGTGAAACTTAGAGCTGTTAGTAGGGGGACAACTGCCCTTCTGAGGCTCTCTTGTCTTCACATGGGGTTTCTGGGTGATTTGTTGACTAGGCCCCTCCAGGTTGCCCTCCAGGTGTGGGAAATTTATATTCTGAGCTTGGTTAGTTTGTTTGACATATGCCTAGAGTAAGAATTTAAAAGAGGAGAAAAGAAATTGATTCTTTTCCAAGTGTCATTAATGTGTTTTTGCCAAGCAAGGAGGAGAAAACAATCCCTGTGGATCTAAATCATCCCGGTGGTGCAGTTTGAATTTCTGGTGAGGAGGGCTGCACTTGGTTTGACTTAATGACCGCTGTTTTTACTGTCATGTAGAAGGACATGTTTTTGTCTGAGGCTACGGAATTCTTGGCAAAGGACCAAACCTAGTGGAAACTGCTCTTCCGGAAGTGATTCCACCCACTCTCTTCAGCTTTATGGAGTTCACCCAGAAGTCCAGGTTTCCCGCATTTGCTGTGGACTCAGCCACTTTGCTCCCCATACCAGTAAGTGGCCAAGCTCGTGTGGCCCTAGTGATGGGCCGACTGCACTCTCTTGGATTCACCCCAAGCCGTGGGCAGCTTTCAGTGTCCATCCATCCAGTGGAGGGGTGCCCCACGTGGATAATTACAGAGAGCAGCTCATTCAGAGGTTGTTTGGCTTGAGGTTGTATAACGTGTGTCTTTTTTCATCCTGGAGTTTTGTTTTTGGTTCCTTTGGTTTGTGGTTGGGCTCATGTGAAAGTGAATTTTATCAAGAGGACGCCAGTCGGTGGGGGGGGGGACCCTCGAGATGTCGGGTTGCTGGGGAACCCAGCAGAGGTTTGGTGAGTCCCCGGGAGAGCCATTGGAAAATGAAAGTGTGGGATTCATCCCGCTCCTGGCCAAGCCCAAACCCTGACCCGGCCCAGGAATGGGGACGGCAGGACGCTGATTTGTCAGATGCCCTGGGGTTTTGTGGAGGAAAACATGCCCCATTTCTCCAAAGTGCCGAGAGAGAATGATCAAAGCCAAGGCTGGAATGGAGCTGTTCTTGAAGGTTTGCCCAGTTGCAAAGCCATCGGACACCCAGGTGCCTCCCGCCCTCGGATGTGCGCTTTCCTTGATGGCCTCTCCCGTTCCACCACAGTAACTGTCGGGTCAGTCTGCTAGTCTTTAGTTGACCTGACTGGTAAGACTGAAGAAAATTAATTTCATTTTGTGGGGATCCTCACGTAAATTCGCTATTTCCTTGCACCTAAGAATGTTAATTTGTAAATCTCAATTACTCATCTCTGGTGAGTTATTGTTTTCTCTTTAGGCATCTGGGCCAGGTCAATGAGTTGGGTCATCCTCGTTTGTGTTTTCTGGCCCCACGCTATTGTGAGGACTATCCAAGGGCACCCTGACCCAGAGTCCTGACTGCCCTTCAGTTGTCTTCTGATGTTCAGATCTCAGGCCTGTAACACACATGGGCTGCGGCGTGGACTGTGGGGGGGTGAGTGTGTGCACAGCACCCTTGGTCGCAGTGATGACCGGGGTAATCCCTCAGCACCGTCACTCGGAGTCAGCACTTCCATATGCTAATGTCTTGAGGGTGCCAGACTCTTCTAAAGCTATTTTGATTTAAAAAATGAGAGTCATTATGGACTCAGTCTGGAGGTATCAATGATCTATGGCTTAAAATATGCAGAGTCACATCCTTGGAAATCCGTATGAAATGTGCAAAGTATTCAACTAGAGTACACTGTTTTCTGTTTGCTGTCATGCCATGTGGACGTTTTGGGTCACATCGAAATGAAATCCCCTGCTAGATTTCCCCCAAGACCCCACAACCACCCTCCAAGTGCCGTGACTGTCCTCAGTAGAGGGAGCATCAGAGCTTGGGTATCTCCCCTTCTGTGCCCAGCATTTGCATGTGGTCAGCTGGGAGTTGGACTTGGTTGGTTTCCCCTGAGATCTGCTAACCTTTTGGGGGCCAGACTGAATTGTTCTGTTAAATATGTAAAATCTGAGGGTGGAGGCCCCAGGGTGGTGGTTAGACCAGAGGGCCTCTGGCAGATGGGAACAAAGGGATTCCTTATTAATCAGTCAGATTATTTTAGTCATGGCTTCTCCATGTCTTGTCTACTTCTTCTGCTTCTCAGGTGGAGGTGGTTAAATGGGGCCTCTGTGGCAAGGAATGCCTAGAGCTGATGTGGACGAAAGTGTTATCTAAAGGCTGGGTAGCAGGAGGCTGCCCCAGGAGGTCTGGGGTCCCATCCTGGAGGTGGACATTCCCGAGCCCAGTCTAGATTTGTTCTCCTGGACTGTCCTCTAGAGCACTCTGTCCTTTCTTGTCCCTCCTGGCACTTTTTACAGTTTGTAAACATGTATATATTGGTTTGATCGTTTGTTTCTTTCTAACTGTTTGACTAGCTCCTGCACAGGAACCGTACATGTTCACTCACTGTCCTGTCCCAGCTCTCAGCACATAGACATCGACCCGGCCCAAAGAGGTGCCCAGTCACCCTGTGTCCCTTGACCAAATGCTGCCGAGATGTGGAAACCCAGACAAGGAATGACAGATGGAGGTCTCCCTCTATCAGGGCATGACCAGGACTGGAGTGTGTTCAGACTTCAGGAAGTGTGGAGAGCAGGGTGTGGTCGGATGTGGCTGTGGGTGAGGGATGTGCATAAGGGGCGAGCAGAGTGGGCCATGACCGTGGGTGAGGGGCGTGTATAAGGGGCGAGCAGAGTGGGCCGTGTCCAGGAGCCTCCTGGGCCTACAGCATCGTGCGTGTGCTCTTCTCCATGTGAAGGACACACCGTCATTTGGGGCTTGCACATGTTTTTGGTTTGGGGATAGTATACCTTTCCTTTCAAAAGGAGTCGTTAATGCCTGGTAGAAATTGAAGTTTAACATTGGGCTGTGTTTGTACCTGGTTCTAGAAAGCCTATTCTCATGACCCTTCCTCTTCTTGGTGACTTGCCCCTGGCCTAGCCCAGCCAAGCCACCCTTTTCCTTTCTATGCAGACGAAGGAGAGCTGTTTGTGTGAGGCAAGAACATCCAAGGGTGCCTGGGAATCGGTTGCCTGGAAGACCGGTATTTGCCATGGAGCGTAAGGCTGGACTGGACGGGCGTGAGTGCGTGCCCACAGAGCAGACTACCTGATGTGGCAGCAGCGTCCAGTGTGTGGCTGGGTCAGGACCAGGTCCCTGGGCACTGCTTCCCCTCCCAGGTCCCCGCTGGCCTCCTCCTGCCCCAGCGCACCCTCTGCCAGGGCATCAGGAGAGACCGCGTAGTGGTGAGGAGCCAGAGCGAGCGCCCAGCAGCAGCTTCTCAGGCTGCAGGCTCCCTGGCGCTGAGCTCCTTCCTGGGGCTGTGAGTGAGCAGCCTGTGGAAGCAAGGGGCAGCCTGACCAAGGGTTCCAATCCCCCTGTGCCCTGGAAGAGGCCTCGTCAGAGGCTGTCCACGGGCATGTGGAGCAGGAAAACAGAGGCCCCCCGGGACCTCACTGAGGCAGAAGCTACAGGCTGGGCTCCACTAGGCCCAGAGGGGCTCCCAAGGGGGAAAGATTTGAAATGACAAAGCTGGTGTGCCAGGAGCTGTTTGCAGAGGCCCATTTGGAGGAATGGTTTACAGCGCATTTAAAAGAAAGCAGGATATTTAATATTTAGAGTGCCTTACCACAGCCACCAAAGTGAAAAATAATGGTTTTCATAACGGGGAGGATGCAATTAGACCAAAAGGCTCATTTCAGAGTTAAAGGGTTCTTTCTTAAATTGTAGTTTATCTTACTGTTTACTAAGTCAGTTCTTCTAAACAAAGCTATTGATATTTTTGAACACAGAACTTATGTACTTGGTACAAAGTGTCTTATGAAAACTAAGTCTCCCGTCTCTTGTCCCAGAGGCACCACCGGTTCTGGTTCTCATGTTCCCTCCAGAGAAAGAGTGCGGAGAGAGCGTGTGTGTGCGCATGCAACCGTGTGCACACACAGGCCTAAATATTTCCTTTGCAGGCTGGATTTTAATAATGTCTTTTGAAATTGTGAAAAGCATTTTTAAAAAACACTTGTAAAAATGCAAAAGAAATGTATAATTTAAATACAATAAGGATTTATCTTTCAAAAACCCACTGCAGAGTGTTTCGAGGTACTTTGGTGTTTCAGGGGCTGTTTCCATCGGGTCTTCCCTCTGCCGCTGGCTCTCCTGGTTCCCTGTGACATCGGCAGGCCCAAACACACAGAAACTGTCTACACCATTAGCTTCGTTGCTATAATTTATCCTTTTTTTCCCTGCAAAAAGTCTGTCTGCAGGCTCCGGGCTCCTGTTACTTCAGTGAGTGTGTGAGGACACCCTGAATACAGTGACCACAGGCCACTCCGACGTGTCCTCTGGCTGTCCTGACATCTTACATTCAGGCTCTGTACTTCTGCATGGATTGGGGTCTGTAGAGGAGGGCAGTGCAGAGCTTGAGTGGCAGGTGTGGCCTGAGAAGGTGGAGGGACTCTCATCACACAGTGGCCACCACGATCTCCCTCAGTGTATAGCCGTTCCCAGGGGCCTAGGTCTCGGTCTTCTGTTCCCTGCCCACATGCCGGGCGTACAGGCTGCCACTCAATGATGATTTCTGGCGGGGACGGGGCCCCGCTTGCTGGCAGGCATACCCTGACATCAGTGAATCCAAAACACTTGGCCTGCCATTCTCGTCAGTTCTACCCCTGACTCACTCAGGAGAGTCCTGTCCTGATCATGCTTGTTTCTTGACTATGTGGTTGTCTCACATTTTCACGAGGTCAGGAAACACCTACTGTGCACTCACTGTGTTCATGTGACACAGTCAGACGCTGAGCACCACACGGCAGGAAGAGTGCTCTGACTTGGCACAGCAGGTGACAGTCTCCCTGAGCACCTGGCACAGGGTATACACTCGGGCTGCATTTCTGAAGATCCACACTGTTCTCTCTCACATTACACTCAGGTCCCAGCACCTCTTGACCAGCAGCAGAGTTACTCACACCTTCTGAGGGCCGGTCTCCCCGCAGGGGCTGCATGGGAGCTGCTCAGGTGCCTCCGCCTAACCATGCTGCCTGACATTCCCAGAGACCACTTCAGATGGACTTCGGGGTGGCCCCCAGGACTGGGGTGGCTCTGTGAGGTCTCCATTCTCCTGGGGCCTGCCCTGCCTCATGATTGAGCCCCAGGAATGTATCCTCTCCCCCAAGGAGACCCCACTTACCTTCTCTCTCCCAGGGTGCATCACCCAGCTACCCTCAGGCGCTCATGCTGTGGCGACCAAGAAACCCATCCTTTCTTCCACACAAACCTTGATATTTCACACGGAACAGCCCAGATTGAGCTTGAGCTGGAGACAGTGCTTGGAGTCCCTCTCGTTGTGATTTTCTTGGGGCCACACTGAGGGCATGCTGAGCAGTCAAGTTTAAAAGGAAAAATCCCGGGAGTGTGGTCACCTTCTTGAACCAGGAGTCCATTGTCTTGCTAGGGAGGCAAACAGGTGGGATGTAGCTGGTGTGGGGGCTGCCCATGAGGAACGGAGAGACTTGGTCTTGCTGTCGCTCTGGTAGGGTGGTGCCAGTTGTTGCCAGAGAAGAACACAGGAATCTGTGCCCAACAGAAAAATGCCCCGTGTGAGTCCACCCTCAGAGACGGAAACTGAACAGGCTCAGGTTCATGACTGGAAGCTGTTCCACAGCTAAGTCATCCACCCTCCTTACAGCGGGAGAACACTGAAAATGAAGCAAAGGCCTGATTGGGTCCCTGTTCGTGTCTGACTGTACGCCAGGAGTTGCCAGGTGCAGGGGATGCATTGGTGAGAAAGACGCATTCATTCCAGCTGGTGCATCGGGCGGCAGGTTGCCTCTAATGAGTCTGGCCTCAAACTAGGAAATCAAGATGAGGCCGCCTGCCCCCAGAGCAGGCGAAGGAGGCCATGTTCATGAGGGGATTCCTTTGGGCAGATTCTACGCCTCACCCTGGGCCTCACAACCGTGCCTGTATGATAGAATCATCTGGGAGGTTACTGATTGATTGTTTTGATGTACTGTATTCAACAGTTGGTAGACATTTGGGTGGTTCCAATTTTTGGCAATTATGAATAATGCCAGAACTTCATGTGTGAGTTTTACGTTGGCCCAGCGTTTTATTTTTTTGGATCATTCACATACAAGTGTCTGTATGAACATGTTCTCAGTTTTCTCTAGTGTATACCTAAGGAGTGGGATCACTGGGGCCTTCATTTAATTTTTTAAGTTTGGACACTTTTACCACGTATTTCATGACACGCTGGGTGATCTTGAGTCTAAGACACCGGGTATTAATTGCCCTGAAGACAACACGGGCTGTTACCTATGGGCTCCTCAGAGGCTCTGCCTGCTCTCCGAGGTTCTCGCTGGACATCAGGACCCTCCTGGTGCCCCATGCTCATCAGGGTGGCAGATGGGCCTGGGTTTCGCTAACGCTGCACAGCTTCCCTCTGGATCAGCTCAGGTCCAGAGCTCCTGGAAAAACAGCTCAAATGAGATGCTCCCCCACCAACATTTGCGAGGTGGGAGCTCTGGGTTCTTGCCTCCGTCCTCCTCCTCGTTCTCTGTGCTGCCTCCACAATGTTGATAGGGACTTCCTTTAACCCTCAAGAGTGTCAGAATAACTCACATTCTTTCTTGGCCATCCTTCACGCCCAGCATCCATTCCTGTTGCTTTTTCTACGACATCGATATTTTTAAAACATTGACATGTGGGTCACATAACGTAAGACCATTTTAAAGTGTACAGTTCAGTGGTTTTAGTGTATTGTCTATGTGGTACAACCACCCCCACCATCTCATCCCACATATTCCCTTCGGAGAGCTTGTTTTCACCATCATGAGCCCCCCTGCCCCCCAGTGGAATGTCACATAATAAAACCAGGGGGGCCATGTGACCACAGAAGCTGCTCTTTTCTTCTGTGGCCGAGTTCTTTATGTTACCTTTTGAGAGAGGGTGGGGGAAGTTTTAAACCATTATTTTATCCAAGAGAAACTGAATCAGATGCTTGAGGGTGGAGTCCTGGCATGGGTAACCCCCCTGGGGATCCGAATGTGAGCTGTGGTGAGAACCTGCCAAGGACCAGCCAGAGCTGCTCCAGGAGGAATTATGCCCTGGTTGGGGGCGGGGGGGGGCAAAGTCATGATTCTGAGGGTTGGCTGGACATCTGCTGGTTCCCTGCATGCGCCACTGCCCCCGCCACCCCAACTCTGCACACAGAAGACACTTGAACCACCAGGGACCCCTCCTGAGAACTGAGGCCAGGACGCTGGCAGTACACTTTCCCTCCTCCTATCAGCCCTCTTCATAACGCAGACCCCCACTCAGATGTTAAGTTTTGTCCCCTGCGTGGAAGTCTTCAGTGGCTCCCAATGGCCTGTAGGAGGGTGAGGTCCCTGGCGAACCTGATCACCCACATTGCATTTCAGCCTCAACCCCTACCTGCCCCATCCACTCCTCCCTCCCCCGCCACACTCCTCCATTCCAGCCAAGGTTCCCTCTGGCCCTCTGTGTCTTTGATCCTCCCTCTGCTGGGTCCCCATCTTACCAAGCTCAACCCTAATGTCCTGGCTTCTTGGTCTGCCCCCTACTGCTGGACAGTGGTCATTATCTACCCCTGGGCACAGCACACCCTTGTGGTCTAGCCTGGCTCTGCACTTCCTGGAATAGCTCCTTTCCCTGTCTTCTCACCTCCTAGAGAGACACAGGTGCAGGGGCCACAGCAGGTTCCTCGGGGTCCCCAACATCTGGCACAAGGTCCAGCACCACCCGAGTGACAGCGACTGTGAGTGAGTGGTGGGAAAGGGAGGTCGGGCTCTGGAGGCCTTTGTAACTTTTGAGAGTTTGGGGGACATCAAGAGTCCCTGTGGATGTCCTAGCTCCAATGGGGTCTCTGAATGAATGAGGGGGGCGTAGTCTGAGGACCCCAGAAGGGAAAGCATTCACAGCATCCAGAACTTTCTTGGGCTCAGGGTGGTGAGAGAGCTTCAGCCCCATTGTCACTCCCTTCAGACACCAAGTCTGCTTGTCTTGCAGGTGAGGGTGAGGCGGGTGGGGATGGAGGTTGGTGGGGTTCAGTGCAGGCTCAGGTCTTCAGCCCTGTCCTGGTAACACCGGCCCTCCGTGGAAAATGTCAGAGAGGGGAAGTGAAGTGTGTCCAAGTTCCAAGACCTCTGTCCTGCCTGGGCATCCCCAGTGCCTACCTGCCAAAAGGGCAGGAACCAAATGCCAGAGGCCTTGTAGGAGGGACGCTGGGCATGGAGCTCTCCCTCGTGCCCCTAGGGTATCTTGTCGGGAGGCATCACCTCCTGGGCTTCTAGCACCAGGGACCTTCCTGGGGTGTGACATCCACAGTAGGGCTCCAGGCTTGGGCCAGATGCCCGGTCGCCTGGAATCCAGCCCCTGATCCTCTGCCTGCCACCAGCAAGGCCCTGTCTTGCTCTGCAGGCCCCCTGACCCCCAGACCCACCTAAGCCAGATGTTTGGGAGAATGGGTGGGCATAGCAGTCGGTCTCCAAGATGGCCCCAGTGATCTTGCCCTCTTGGTTTCACACCCTTTTGTGTTCTCCTCTTGTGTCAAATCAGAGCGGGGCTGTATGTTCACAGAGTATGGTGGAGGCAGAGGCATGTGAATTCTGAGGCTCGGGGCCAAAAATCCATTTTGGCTCCTATAGTGGCCCTTGAATCCCTTACTCTGGGGGAAGCCGGGCACCGTATTGTGAGGTCACTCAAGCATCTCCATGGGGAGACCGATGTGGAGAGGAACAGGTTCCCTGCCAACAGCTGAGCCCAACTTGCCAGCCCTGTGAATAAACCACCTGGGAAGTAGATCCTGCAGTCCAAGCCAGGACTTGAGATGATCGCAGCCTGCTGAGGGACCCTGACCCAACTGCTCAAACTGCTCTCGAATTCCTAATCTACAGGAATGGTGACACATAAACAATCATTTTAATCCATTGCGTTTGGGGCAACTAGTTACCCTGCATCAGGTAACTAATACAGCCCCTCTCGCTCTGGGGATGTGTCCTCTCTCAGCCGCTGGGTGTGGATGGGGAGGTTGTTCTGTCTTCCTCCCAGCCCCTGGCCATGTTCCTCGACCATGGAATGGAGAAGGAAAGAGATGAGATGTGGCCCTGGAGCAGCACAAAATCAGACGCCCTCAGCCAACATATTTTTCTCCATTTTAATTAACACTTTACAAAGTACAAAATACATTGTCTTTTTGGGGGAACATTTGGTATTTGTTTCTCTCCATCACACAGTACATGAATCTTGAGGGTTTCGTGTTTCTTCAAGAAAGAAAGAAAGCGTGAGAGTCCTCACCAGGGTGTAAGGCTGCCCAGTTCTCCCCTCTCCAGACCTTGGGACAGATGGAAGTGCCACTGCTACAGCTGGTGACCTGGGGGCAGGCCAGGTGAGGGCCAGACCCCCAAAGACGAGGTCCTGGGCAGGGCAAGGCCCCCCAGAATCCCACTCTACCCCCAACGTCCACTCACCCCATCTCAGGATAATGGAAATGATCTTGGCATAGAGCAAGAGGGGGGTGTGGGATTTTGTTTCTTACTCCCAGCATGGAGCCCACCCTGCTCAGTTCTTCCCTGGACCATTTCCTGCAAAGGTAAACCGAGGCAGGGGACAGGGAGACGCACTGGGCTTGGCCTGTGACTTGGGACATCGACTTGGCCTCTTTTTCAAACTCCCTTCCCACCCCTTCTCCAACTTTGCTGGACCCTCTTCAGGGACGAGCCCCAGTAGGCGAGGGGCACCAGCACCGAAAACCTCCCCCTATGAACAGTATCCTGAGGACTGCATGTTTCTGAAGAGCCGGCTCAACAGGTCTAGCCCCTTTGGGCTGCATGGACTGCCAGGCCTCGCAGAGCACAGCAGAGCCCCTACTGGGGACACCTCTGCTCCCACCACAGAGCAGAATTACACAGTCAAGTGGGTTGGGGCATTCCTGCATGCAAGGCCTGCCACACCACCATCAACTCCACATGTGGCCCCCGGGTAAGAATGCTACCGAGGCCTCAAAATACTGGATGGGTCAGTCCGTCAACTAGGATTTGGGCTCTACACACGTGTGCTCGCACACACACACTAATGTGGATGACATGGCACATGCTCACACATACATGTGTGTATATGAACACACGTGTGGCCATCCATAGAACACTGTCCTTCCCCCAGGGCTAGGGCCACCCTGCACTCTTGACTCTCACAGCCTCCCACCACCTTGAAGCAAAAGCCACAAACTCCCTCACCACCAGGCTGCTCACAGACGCCAGGGGCCGTGCCACAGACTCCTACCTCCACTCTGGTCGCTCCTGGTGCCGCCAGTCTCAACAACAGAGGCTGCCTCAGCCACCAGCTCCTGCCTTTACCTTCCCGAGAGAGCAGGCATCATAGGATGGGTGGACATCAAAGCTGAAGGTATGGAAAGGGGATGAGAGACAGTTAAGCTTGTCCTTTTGCTGCCTCTAATTTGAAAATGAAAGAAAGAAAAGAGCTGGATAGGTCTGAGAGGTAGTAAAAGGTCTCTCCTTCAGCAGGGCTCCACTCCCCTCAGGAAAGCCACGCCACTCCTCGTAAGCCTGCCCTCTGCTGGGCCGACCACCTTACACCACCCAGGTTTCCCCCCTCCCAGGAGGCCTCTGTGAATGGAGGGCTCCTGTCCCTCCCTCAGCACAGTATCCAGGAACCTGAAAGGCCAAACCTCATTTCTTTCCACTGCTGGGAGACTCCGTCATCCTCCCCCAGGCTCCGCTCACGAAGCGACACCAACTTCATTTCTCCATGGATGTGACAGCAGTGACTGGCTGCTCCCTGCCCTGGCATACAGGAGGCACAGATATATTGGGGGCATTTTCTTCCTACCCCTGCCCAGTGTCCACTCAGAGAGTGGCATCAAAAATTCCTCAGTCACGGGGCTGGAGTCCTCTGCTCTCATGTGGGTGCTCCCCAAGGCCCCTCTCTTAGCTGGGGCCAACAAGGGCCCTAGTTGTTCCCACATCCAGATCCAGAGGCTCAGAAAGGCGGCCCAGGGTGGCCGTGGGACTCCTAAAGTTCTTCCAGGGAAATGCTGCCAGGTGGGTGGGCCGGTTCATCTTTGATTATCAGGCAAATGGTGCCTTGGCTTGGGGTGGGAGCCTGACCCTTCCTATCTCCCCAGAGCCTTCTCTCGACCTCCATGGCCTCCTCTGTCCCCTCATAGGGGACAAGGTGCACAAGACCATTCATCTTCTTCTGGACACTACACTGGTCCCCGAGGCCATGCTGCCTGGTGGGAGAGGCCACAGTGGGCAGCTCTGGGTCACCTGGCTCCCTCCTTCCCCTCAAGGGGCCTGTGGCCTGGAGTTGGTGGGAGGGGGAGAATGCTGATTCTTGGCGGGCTCTGGACCCCCTGAATCTTGGGGAGGAGAGATCTGCATGCCTCTCCAGCTCAGATGTGTGCCCTGGGCTGAGAGCAGTGGCATGGGCAGCACTTGCTGGGGGGCTTTGGAGACGCCTGTGGAGGAAGGGGGTGCAGAGGTGGCACTGCACATCTCTCTGATGGATTAGGGTTGGGGGATGAGGGAGAAAGGGGTTTCTTGGGAACCAGTGGAGACCATGCTGACAGTTGAGCCAGAGCACATGTTTCTAATTGGGGGTGAGCGACAAGAGGTGGTCAGGGCTCCCCAGTCCATCACTCTCCCCTCCGTGAGCTCTCACCATTCTGGAATGTACAGGGATGGGGCAGGGAGGAGCGAGGTATGAGGGTGGTGCAGAGGGTGTGAGCTTTCCTCACCAGGGAGAGGCACAGAGGCAAAGACACACCCCGGAGTCCAGGTGGGGGCTCCAGTCACTGACTCACCCCGCCTCTCAGCAGCTGGGCCCAGGAACACCATTGCCCTCTCGTGCACCTGTCTGTCCAGCCAGGGCCCAGAGATGCTCAACACCAACAGGACTCGCTCCTCAAGCCTCCCTGAGATATTGGCTGCCCTCAGTGCCTTTGCCTTCAGACAGTAGGTACCGTGGACATGGGCTCTTCCACTTGGGAGTGAGGGCAAAGGTCATGCAAGATGGCGGTGCCCAGGGGAGCTGAGGCGTGAAGCAGAGAATGGCACTGGCAGCCCTGGCATTTTGCTGACGGGGATTTCCACCCCTGTGCAGATGGCTGAGCTTGCCAGATGCAGGTCCCCTTGTCAGCCCAGCAGAGTGAAGGAGATCACTGAGCAGTGCCTCAGATCACTGATGGTCCAGCTCAGGGCTGCCCCAGGTGTCCTGCAACAAGCACAGAGCAGAAGGGAGCGGGGACCTCCCTAACCACCACCCAGATGAGAAATCTCCGGGAAAACCTTGACCCTGAGTCCCAGAACTCCCTGGTCCCATGAATGGCCCAGAGTAGAGTTCACAGGGCTGTGGGGAGGACAGGATAGGGGTTCAAGGTGGGCGCCGGTATTTTAGATGTGTGGGAAGGCATGAATTTTACCACATTTTATCCTTAGGAGAGTTGCAGAGGCAGGTGCAGTCATGTCTCCATATCTGCCCTCCCTGTGTTGATTCTACTCACCTTGACAACTACCGCTGCACTGCCTGCTCCACGTGCACTGATCTCATTCAATGGCACAGACTCCCCACCCTGGGAGCAGCATTGTCCCCATGTCATATGGGGAATTGGAGGTGCAAAAAGTGTCACCAATACCCTCCTTCAGCTAGCAAGTACACCTGGTGTGGAACTCAGGGTCAGGAAAAGTGTTCCTGGAGTTTCTACCTGCTGAGTTTGGCCAGGTTCTCACCCTGCCCTGGGCGGCGCGGTGTCTCCCGGGTTTTGGGAAATGTGTGGAGGCTCTTTGGGCTGTGCCAGCGAACGGGGGAGACCACTGTCATTTAAGGGGGCAGAACATGCCACAGACTGAATTGTCGCCACCCCCAACCCACACCCATGGTTCCGAGGTGAGAACCCCTGGGAAGACAGGGGAAGGACATTCTAGCTCTGGCCTCGCTTGGTCACTGGGGATAAAGAAGGTGCTCCTAATCAGCACAGGTGACTGGTCCCTGAGGGCATGGGCACTCTGCACTTGGAGCATATTAATAAAGACTTTGAAACACTTAGAGCCCCAGAGTGCTCTGGTCCTTTCACCTTCTCTAAGAAAGGATCCCCTTGGCCTTGGAGCTGAGTTGAAGGCCACAGGGTCAGGGGCCTTGTGTGACCTTGAGGGAGACTCTTGTCACTGTCAGCCCTGGGCAGCTTCCCTGAGCCCCAGTGACCCCCCCCGTGCTCCTCAGCATCTCTCAGACATAGCCCTGTCCCTTAGCCAACCCTTGGTTCCTTTGCTGGGACTCCCTCCCAGGCCCCTGCTCTACTTTGCCCCAGCCCCTGTCCAGCCCCCCACCACCCCTCTCCAACTGAGCTACCAACCCTCCTTGGTCCTGCCCGCCTGTGACCAAGATCACAAACCAGGTCCTGCTGGTCACTCAGAGGCCACCACTCAGCTGGGCTTCACCCTGATGGGGGCCACCTGCAGCAGGAGCTCTGCAGCCACACTGGTGGGGCCTGGTGGACACCTAGAAGGCTCTGGGGAAGGAGACCCTGGGCCAAGCAGGTTCAGGGCTGCCTGCACTGCCCACTGTTCTCCCTCCAGCCCTCCTGGGACCAGTAGGGCTAGGGGTGCACACTCTCATCTCTCCACCTTTTGTTGTGACTCACAATTGCTGCTGGTTTTCTCCTGGTGAAGTGAATGTGCTTTTAAGAAACGTGAGAAATTGAGAAAGGTGTAAAGAAGAAATTAATAATAGCTGCTAATCCCTGCCCGTGTAACCGAGCAAAGTCTCCTTCTGCTTGCTGCAACCTTGAAGCCAATCAATCACAAGATGAGTCGGTGGTCAGGAAAGGGATTTACTCGATTAGCTAGCAAAATCGGAAGATGATGGACTCATGTCCCAGAGACCATCTTAAACAAGGACATAATCTGTGGCAGTTCTATAGGGACTAGTGGGCTGTAAGGGGGCTCAGGAACATTGACCATCTGGCATCGGCGACTGGAGACATCACACCAGGTCTTTCAGTTGTCATCGATGATGGATGCCGGCATAGATGATCTTCCTGAGGAGGTCGTCATGTTCCTAAGAAACTCAAAAGAATAAAGTTATCATCTATCACTCTTGGGAGGTACGTGTGTCAGCCAGGATTATTTCCCAGAGCTGTTTATCTCCTAGGCTATGTGCAAGGTAAAACATACAAAGCTTGAGTGAGCTAGTCAGAGGTTACTCTAAGTTACAACACGGCTTCCCTCGAGTCAACTTGCTCTAGGCCAGTATCACCCACGGGTAACATTTGGCAAATTTTCTCCCAGGCCCTGCTGCATTTGTGCTTTCAATTCTTGTTTTCCTCATTCACATTAATTCGTAAGCATTTTCTGAAGTTAGCACAAATATTTTTCCAGCTGTATTGAGGTATGATTAACAAAGAAAAGTTGTATATATTGAAGGTGTACAATGTGATGATTTGATGTATGTACACATTGTGAAATGAATAACACAATCAAGCTAACAAACAGTTCCATCACCTCCTGTAATAATCCCCCCTTTTTTTAATGCTAAGAACTCTTAAGATCAATTCTCTTGAGTATAAAATACATTATTATTAACTCTGGTCACCTGGTTCTATATTAAATCTTGAGAACATCCTCATGTTATAATGAAAGTTTGTACCCTTTGACCAACATCTCCCATTCCCCTCGCACCCACCAACCTCCATCCCTGGTGGCCACATTCCACTCTCTGTTTCCACGAGTTTGACGTTTTTAGATTCCACATGTAAATGAGATCATGCAGTGATTGTCTTTCTGTGTCTGACTTATTTCGCTTAGCATAATGTCCTCCAAGTTCAACCGTGTTGCCAGAAAAGGTAGGATTTCTCTCATATTTAAAGCTGGATACTATTTAATTGTAGATACATGTAATGTTTCTTAATCCATTGATCCATCAGCAGACCCTTAGGTTGTGTCCATATCTTGGCTATTGTTGTCACCAACTAACTGCCCCGAGTAATTCAAAGGCAGTTTCGAAAGCACTTAACTGTTTCTTTTTTGTTGTTTTGGTGAGGAAGTTTAGCCCTGACCTAGCATCTGTTGCCAATCTTCCTCTTTATGCTGAGGAAGGTAAAGAGGAACAGAGCTAACATCTGTGCCCATCTTCCTCTATTTGATATGTGGGACGCCTGCCATGGCATGGCTTGATGAGTGGTGCATAGGTCGGCGCCAGGGATCCGAACCTGCGAACCCCAGGCTGTTGAAGCGGTGCGCCCAAACCCAACCACTATGCCACCAGGCCGGCCCTTAACTCTTTCTCAAAGTTGTTTCTCAGTTACTTTAAGAGACGCAATCACCAACCACCATGAACCAGTCCAAACCCCACTGCAAAAGCAACGCCTGCACAGATGGGCCAAGAAGTCTCGAAAGTTACTTTTGCTTCATTTTAATGTTAAGATCTCCATCCCAGAAGGAGCTTAAGCCTTATTAGCATAACATGAACTATACGGGAAAGCATGTTTTCAAACTACGACTGGGATAGCTTGTACCCACCTCTATACGTGATGACGAAACTTTCCTTTTGAATATTTATTCCCTACCAAAAATAAAAGGCACTTGTTTTCCCTTGCTGAGAGAGCCACAGCTTTTGAAGTGATTCCCTATGGTCCGCTTATTTGTGGGAAATGAATTGTACTTTGTGTGAAAACTACTTCTGCTAAAGACTTTGATTTCAACTCACCAAATAGGGAACTCATTTTGGTTCGGTAACATTGTGACAAGTGCTGCAGTGAACATGGGAGGGCAGATATCACTTGAAGATACTGATTTCATTTCCTTCGGAACTATACCCAGTAGTGGGATTGCTGCATCACATGAGAGTTCCATTTGTAATCTTCTGAGAAAACTCTGATCTTTAATCTTTGAGAAACATTATTTTCCATAGCGACTGTACCAACAGAAATCAATTCCAGGTGTATTTTAAATCTAAACGGGGGTTTTTACAATAACTTCTCTAGTAGGTACTTTAGGAAAACAGTCTCAAGATCTTGGGGCATGCAAAGATTTCACATAACACAAAGAATAGTAAACATAAGGAACAAAAAGATAAACAGGAAATTATTAAAAATGAGAACTGTCAGTGAAAAGAAACTTTTAAGAGAGGAAAAAGGGCAGGCACAAAGGGGATAAACACTTGCCATTTATTTATCTGACACAAGACTCTCATATAGGATATTTAACTAACTTGCATAAATTTATAAAAATATTACAGACAATTCACGAGAATAAAAGGGGAGATTTCACTAGGCACTTCAAAAAAAAGATAACCAAATGGTAACAATGAAATGGGAAAGGGCTCCATGTAATTACTCAGGAGGAAAATGCAAATTAAAACCACAATGAGCTACCACTACACATACACCAGCATGGTTAAAATCAAACCTCTGACGGCACCAATCGTTGGTGGAGATGCGGAGCAACTGGAACTTTTGTACACAGCTGGGAGTGCAAACTGTTTAATCTGCTTTGATACTCTTTGGTAGTATCTCCTAAAGGTGGATGTACACATACTCCATGACCCAACAATTCCACGCTTAGGTATCTACCCAACACAGATATGTTCATATGTTCACCAAAAGATGTACAAGATGTCCAGAGCAGCATTTTTTGGCATATCATCAAATTGTAGACAACCCATTCCGCATCAGTAGTGGAATGGATAAATAAAATGGGTTATATGTTTTATAGTGGACTACTATACAGAAATAAAAATTAACTACAGCCACATTCAAGAATATTGATGAATCTTACAAGCAAAATGAAAGAAGCCAGACACCAAAGAAGACACTCTGTACGATTCCATTTAAATCAAGTTCAAAGACAAGAAAAACAAATTCAGAAGTTAGAATATTGGTTCCTCTTGGGGGAGAGAGGTCAGTGACCTGGGAGGGGCACATAAGAGGGCCGTTGGAGGGCTAGTCATGTTCTATTTTTTGTGGGTACCGGTTAGCGGTTGTGTTCCCTTTGGATAATTCATGGATCGATGCAAGGATGATTTCTGTACTTGCTGGTATGTATGCTATGCTCCAACTTGCAAATTCAATCTCATGATTATAAACTTTTTTACTGATTAGTCCCAAAGCATACGTGTTAGTATGAGACTCCAGACTTATGGGTCTACATTCATATCCTGGATGTAACCTCTTCCTACCTCAGAGACCCTGGCCATGATATTAACTCTTTGAGCTTCAGTTTCTTCATTTGTAAAATGGGTTACTTTTGGAACTTCTGTCTTATTCGGTGAGATAATTAACTCCTTGCTGGCACAGGGCAAGGAGTCCATAAATAATGGCTCTTGTAGTTGTTCTTGCCATCCTTAACTCTTTGGGCTGGGGAGCTGGTGGACGATTGCCTGTGGCGGAGGGTGGTGCAGGATGGGGATCCAGTCAAGACACATGCTCCAGATGAGGGTGAGGGGACAGAGCAGAGCTGATGCTGAGGTGCAGGAGGAAGGGTCAAAGGCCTGGGGTTCCTCCTTCCTTCCCCATCTCGGTTCCTGACCCTCTATAAATACAGGAGGTTAACTAACCAGGTGATCTCTAGCTGGTTAGTCCTTCCAGCATGGACATTGGAGAGTCGGAAGGGTGATGGAAATGCCATGAAAAGCCAAAATCAAATTTCCCAGTTTGATCCACACTCAAACCCAAGGAACCAGACCTGGGAGTTAGGGGAGGTGGATATAGCGGTGAGATTATGGATCCTGTCTATACTCTTCATTGTACTTTTTTCTATTTGGGACAGGAGCAACCTGAAACAAGGAGCCACCTGGGTGGCTGAGGGCCCTGGGGTGGTCCCCTTGTCTGAAGACTCCACATGAAATGGGGCCCCTTGGCCCAGGAGAGCAGAGACTTGCCCTCTGTGGATGGGATGGTGTGGAACTCCCTGGGCTCAGGGGTTGCTCTGTCCACCCTGCTACAGCCCCTCCATGAGGGACATCCCTGCATTTGATGGCTTGCAGGGGGTCCACACCAAGAGGAGGGGGCGCAGGCTGTCAGTGACCGGCCTCCAGGAGCCAGTGACCTTACACTCTCTTCCCCCTCACCTGAATCAGCCCCAGCCCCTCCTGAGTGGAGTCCCATCTTCCCATCCTGGCCCATTAGAACCTGAAGCCCCCTGAGATGTTCATCCTGGAGAGGTGAAAGTCCCTTGGTGTGGCCCTTGTCCCTTCCAGGGTGTCGGCCCCTCCCTGCAGCCTAAGCCTGACCTCTCCCTGGGGGAGTCTGAGTCTCAGAAGCTGCACCTCAGCCCTCTCCCAGCTGGCAACATGTGTGCACACCATGCCCACAACCTGGCCCACCGAGCCGTGCACACTGCAGTGTGCACAATCTATGCACTGAGCCTTGTTTGAGGTAAAGGTTTGTCCTGCACAGGGAAGCAGGGGTGGATGGTGAGGAGAGAAGGGACATGTGAAATGCACCTAGAGCGGGGAGGAGTGAGATGACCCAGGGACACTGGGAGGGGTGTAGGCAGCACCGTGGGGCCTTGTGGTCTACCATCATGATGTGACGGTGGGACCAGCCCTCGCTCTGAACCAGCCTGTGCCCCTCTCACTGCTGGGGCAGGTGCAGAGAAAGTGCAGAGCTGGGTCCCAGGGTGGATTTCACCATGCCAGGACCATGGAAGGAACAGGACGGAGCTGCAGGACAGGAGCGTGTGGCTGTCCTGGAGGTCAGTGTGTGCAGAGGAAGGAAGGACGTGACGTAGGGGAAGGAAAGCGAACGTGGAGCAAGGTTGGCAGACGGAGACCCAGTGGGCTGAGGACTCATCAGGGGAGGGAACCTCCAGTGGGTGGGCTGGAGAGACACTGGTGGGTACTAGCTAGAATGGGCTGGCCGTAAATGGGGGTGTCGGTCATGGTGGAGATGGTTAAATGCGTCGTGATGCCAGGGCAGTGGATGGTGGGAGTTGAGTGAAGGTGGGCGTAGGACAGGGCCTGAGGGTCCAGGATGTCAGAAAGATCATCTGGGTGGATGCAGGGTGACCAAAAGGGGTCGGTTCACAGTGGTGGTGGAGAGAGAGACAGTGCGGCCTTACACCCACACCTCGAAGTGTACACACGGGTGGACACACAGACACACACACCCCCATCAGTGCACAGGGTGCAGTTTGGCCCACAGGCTCAGTGCAGCTGCTAGATGTGCTGGCCCAGGTAGGCATCCCACTCTGTGTGGCCACACCACTGCTTCTAAGGCCCCTCCTGCCCTGTGGAGACCCCCACTGAAGAGCTTCATCATCTGCATGTCCTGGTTATTTATCTTGTCTTGGAAGTAAGAGATGCCATGGTCCCTCTCCAGGATGAACCAGGTGTTGATGATGGGTCTCCACCCTGGAAGCGACATGGGCTAGGGCCATTTGGACTTGTTGGGGTTCATGCAGTTGGGGAGGGTCTTAATGTCTGAAGGAGGGAGAACAGAGTGGGGGAGGCCCCAGTGCCGGGAGCTGCGAGGTCATGAGGGATGCAAGCTCAGATCTCCAGCAGTACAGAGTATACGTTTCTGGTGGCTGGCAGGGATGCTGTCCACCCCAGGTCTCTCTGCAGGCCTAAGATCTCTGCCATCAGCCAAGGCTCCCTGAGGCTTGTTTGGACAAGTACTCCCATATGCTGCAGGGAGCTCAGGAGCAGCTGACCTGAACCCCAAATTTCTTTACTGGGTCTCTGGATGGAATAAGAGAAGATGATGCAACTGTATCAGCATGGTGTCGTGTCCCCTGAGGGTGATGACCCTGTGAGGTAGGGGAAGCACAGGTGTCCTGTCCCTGGGGATGGGGCCAGTTTCAGTGAGAAAGGCTCACAGGTGGAGGGGTGGCCAGCAGAGTGTCTGGGCTTGGGAAACTAGAGAAAGTCGGTTCGTGGATATGGTGTGGAAAGAACACGAGCTGTGTGTGAGGACCAGCCGGGATGACTGATGGCTCTGAGCAGTAGAGGGAAAACTGTCTCCCGAGGTGATGATCTGAGGTTTTCAAGGGACAGACGAGGGGGGCTCTATCACATGAGTCCTCATCCAAATTCACAGTCTAGGTGGTCACCTGGCACATTCCTGCAGAAATGCTGCCCCCTGGAAGCCCAGGCACTCCATGCAGCTGAGCCAGTGGCCACTTACAGGTTTTGAATTTCGAAGTGATGATTCCACAAAGGACACTTTAAATACTTTGCATCCGCAGGGCTTCCTGGACAACAGAAGCCACCTTGGAGCCCTGTTCTGGTGATGGAAGCATCCCAAGGTCTCCAGGGGGTGAGCCCCGACTGTTGAAACCAAAAGGCACCCTCCTCCCTCCTCATTCTTCACTCAACGCCCATCCTGCCTCTCCCAACCCAGGGAAGCACCACTAGCCTATCCATTTGGCCCAGCCCCTGCCTGGCCTGGGGTTCTGCACCATCTTTACTCAAACAAAATTAAACGATAGGGTCAATCCTGTAGACCCTTCCATCAACTCTCATCATCCTCCACTGCCATGATCTTCTGAGCTCACGGACCCCCATCACCTCTCCCACCAATGTCCCCAGGAAGTAGCAATGTGGCCACATAGAATGAATGGTCAGGAGATTGTCCAATGAATCTTGCAAACTCTTCCTCCCCCAATCTCAGCCAGGAACACACTCCTTGGTGAAGTCCTCCCATCTCAAGCATGATGAGGCTGCGGGTTGCAGGTGGCAAGACTGTCATTCCTCTTGGGACAAGCTGGTCCATCTGCTGCTCAAGGAGACGGTGAAGGTTAGGCTGAAGACTCCATCTGATTTCTCTTTGTGTCTCCAGAGACCAGGATGTTATAAAACAACACCCAGCAAGTGTGGTGGGCGGAGAGAATGATCTACGGAACATTCAACCACCTGACTAACTCCTCTTGCCCCTGAAGGATGGGAATTTTGGCCTTTCATTAACAGACTTTCAGAATTGCCCCCTCAGGCCTATTCTAAGGACTCATAAAACTCATCTTGCTGACAGCGCCCAACCGGATCCTGAAGAGGCTGTCAGCCTACTGTGGGGAATATCCCTACCATCGCCCCCACCCATCCCACTTACAGTGCTGAGCCGACAGGTGAGCCTACCTGGGCCCCACCGGCTACAGCAGGATGACAGTGGTACTGTCTGCCCCTTGCCTATTTGCCCACCTGTCCTGTAGACAAGAGACCTCTGTTCCTTGTCTCAACAGAAGCCAGTCCAAAGCTTATATTCCAGGCTCAGAGATCACCAATACCTATCAATCTATCGATTTTCTAGCTCACATGAGAAGTACAAAGACTCCCCTGCCTCAAGCACCCGCCGCTCAGGGCTTTTGCAAGATGTGAATGAGGTAAGGTGGGTAAAGCATTTCTCAGAGAACCACCCCAGAATTAGTCCTCAGTACACGATGGTGACTCGCCATTACGTTCGTTACCATCACCACCATCTTTGTTGTGTTGAGTCTGCTAGAAAAACCAGCACATTAATAATGTAGAGGATGTTGGATCAACTTGGCAGGCTGCGGCCTGGCTCCAGAGCACAGGTGGGGGGTGAGGCCTGTTTCCAGGACCCCAGGCTCAGGATTGGGGAGCTTGGAAGTGGGAGGGGAGGGAAGAACTCCCACATGATGAACATCTTGAAAACCAAACGATCTTGAAGTTCATTGTGAAGCTGAAGGGCAGCAGGGCTGATGCCACTTTTCCTCAAGGTTACTGGTCTAGTCGAGGGTTTTCTATACCATTTTCCTCAAAGCTGGAATAAAGGGATGTCTGTAATAAGGGCTTTAGGGAGAAAAATGTAAAAGACTGAAAGAACTGAGCCCAGATGTCTCTAAAATACCTAACATCGGAGCAGATGTCCATAGCTCAAGGAATATGGACTGTGAAGTTGGATGAAATAGGGAAAGAGAGATCAAATGGTTGAGGGAGTTGTGGGAGGCAAACAGCCATGTGTCCCCACACTTGGGTTCACCCTTCCATCTGATCAGCAGAGGAAGCTGACACTAATAGGAAACGTCCTGTAAGATTTCTATAGGAGCTGCCACGGCCCTAAGATCCTGAAGAGGAGGGGCAGTTAATGGGACCTTTGAGAGGAGAACTCCAAAAGGAATTGGATCCCTCTCAGAACTGGACATGCCCCCAATCCAGATCAAGGAAGGTGTGAGCAAGCAAGAGGAGAGGATGCAGCAAATGTGCATGAGCTCACAGTGATGATCAAGTGGATCTAGACCCCATTACTTTAGAGGTGTCCATGTGTGCTTTATTTATCCTGACCTCATAGGTATCCATTGATCCATCTATCCATCCATCCATCACGCATCCACCCATGATCAATCCATCCACCATTCATTCATCCATTCATCTATCCCTCATCCATCCATCCAACTGTAAACCACACATCCACCCACACATCCATCCATCCATTCACCCATCCACTCACTATCCTTGCATCAACTACCCTTTCATCCATCCATTCATCATCCAGCCATCCAGCATCCATCCGATCATTCATTTAATTGAGGAACATGGGATGAAAATTATGATGATTATGTGTACAGACCTTCCTTTTTCCTGACACCGTTGAAGGCCTCAGTTCCTCTAATCATTACTATTGCCAAACCGTTTCCCCTGAAATCAAGTACAATTTCATTCTGATGATGAGCACACATTGCATGATATTCCCCAGGTTTTGGGTGTGACCAACCACCAGGATCTGGTTTGCCAGCACCGGGTCCCACCTCACTCCTGGGTCTGCTGGGACTCACTTTCCTTGAGAGGCTGAGGACAACTCTCAGGACTGAATGAGACCAGTCTTTTCAGGGGTAGGGGAGAGGGAGGACCTAGACATGGGCATTTAAGAAGGAAAAGGCAAAGAGAGGGGAACTTGGGTCCTGAGGCCTGGGTGGACAAGACTGAGGCCGGCAAGTTGACCAGCTCTGAGAGAGGGACAGTGGGCATAGGGAGGTAAGTGGGCAGACAGGGGGCAGGAACCTTGTACTGTACAGTTGGGGATGCCTGGAGCCCGGGCTTGAGTGTCCGAGATGTCCAGGTCCCATAAGTACCAACACGAGGCACAGAGGGGTCCCAAGGTGGTGAGGATGTGACGGTCCCTGTGGGAAGGTAGTGAATAGGGATTGGGTGGCACCTAGACATTTGCAGACCTCAAATATTGTTCCAACAGCACCATGGATTTTTGAAGTTGATAACACGTTTTGTAACGATGTGTTTGATTTTTAATGGAAACCCCAGCGCAGTAGTCTTGCAAAATACAAACACATAATAGGGACAACAGTCCTCACATTTATAGATGGGCTTATAATATGCAAAGTTCCTTCCAAAACATGACTTTGGCCTCTGAGGAAACTATGTCTTAGAAAGGCTACCTGACTTGGTTATAACTTCACCAGGAGCAAGGGGTTAGCAGGGACCCATTGTGGATGGAAATCTGTCCAAGGCCTCACTGAGTTCCCTTCTCCCCTGCTGGGCAGGAAGATGTCCCGCTCTGCCTGGGAGACACCATCAAAGACACAAGAGAGCAAATTCTGGCCCAAGTCCACCTGGGGTTCTGAACAACAGGACTGAGACCCTAACCCAGTGCAGGTGGCTGACCTGGGACACACACGTGCCCACTGCCCAGCCCTCCCAGAGACTCTCAAATGACCTCCACAGTGTGGGTAGGAATAAACTGGGTCCCTCAGCTCACAGCATGAAGAGCAGACTCAGTCCAGCAGTCACAAGGGACAGCTGCATGGCTGAGTGGGGGACCCTACACCTGCTCCCTGCTCACTTGTCTGGCCCTGGGCTGACCTGGAGACAGGATCCTGCCCCTCCCTCATCTTCATAAAGGCCCCTCATTTTGACTGGTAGGTGGTGATTAAATAATTTTTGGGGGGGATCCTGTGAATTTATGTTCTTAATTTTGCATAATTAGCCATCATTACTCTTGGGTTTGATTTCTTCTGAGAAAGCTTATCTGGAAGGGAGAATGTTATCAGAATGGGAAGCAGTACACCTCTGTATTAAGAGCTAGCAAGATAAAGCAATGGCTTCCTTGTATGTACCCCCTACTCCCATGGTTTTTGCTGCCCCAGTCCCAGGGATCCTGGACCGGCCCCCGTCACTCCAAGCTCCGCTGAGAGAGCTGGTCCTAGTCCAGGATCCAGCTCCAGCCTTGGAGCTGATGTCGCCACCCCGCCCTTTCCTACCAGACCTCTTGAACTACAAGCAAAGTGTCCTGCCTGCTCTAAATGCCCCCACCAGGATGCCCATGGCTCCCATTGCAGTCCCTTCACCCCTTGCAGGCTGAATTGATCTCCTTTCCCTCAAATATACCCTGGCTCCTGTGTTCTGTATTCCCATCAGTGCCCCCAGTGACCCTAGAAGACCACATTGACCTTCAAGTCTGCTACCCCTACCACCAAGGCTGCTGGTCCCACACACGCCCCTAATCCACCTCCTCCATTACTGCTGCCCTTCCCCCGTTCCAGTACTGTGAGTACTGTGGTGACTGCACTGACTGACACACCCTGAGTGGTCTCTGCTTTCCCTGTCCCTCGTTCCTCCTCCATTCTGCTCCCAGAACTTTCTACCAAATGCAAATGGCATCATATTGTTCCTGTGCATGTGTGGGTGCATTTGTGTGTTTGTGTGCATGTGGGTATGCCTGTGTACACTTGTCTCTCTGTGCATGTTTCTTTCTATTTGTATGCAGCATGTGTACACGTGCATATGTCTTTTGTGCCCACACATATCCATGTGTATGTGCGTAGACGCATGTGTGCATGTGTGTCTTCCGAGTGTGTGCATGTGCAGAGTTGTGTATGTGTCTCTGTGCATATTGTGCTGCATATGTGTCTGTGTGTGAGTGCATGTGTATGTGTGTGTGCCAGTGCATGGCAGGGGGAAGGCTCCAGAACATTCCCACTGCTACCAAGTTCTTGCTCCAAGGGGTGCGTGAATCCAACTTTACCAGACCCCATAACTTTCTGTGAACCCTCTAGCCCCAACCATGCTGCACCCCTGCTGGGGTGCATCATGCATATGGTAACCACAAAGCTCAGGGCTCTCTTTTTTGAGACGTCTTCTAGCTGCTCCTGAGGAGGGTCAGCCATCCTGTTTTGTCCCTCATTGATGGCTCCTCACACACCAATGACTCCATCCATGACTGCTGTAGGCAGGAAGGTATATTTGCATTCTGTGTGCACTGCCCCACGCAGAGGCCCTTGGAATTGTTCATGTCGGAGAGACTGATCCTCACTGATTCTCTAACAACACTGCATGCAATGCCCTTCCCATCCAGTCAAGGGCCAGAACCTCTGAATATGTTAGGTTTCAAGGCAAAGAGACATGAAAGGGCTCATGGACTAAGGGGCTGGTCAGCTCACCTTGAGATGGGAGCCATCCTCGATTGTCCAGGTGGGCCCAGAGTAATCATATTTCTTACAAGTGGAAGAGGGAGGCAGGAGGGTCAGAGTAGAGAAGACGTGAGGACGGAGGCAGAGTCAGAGTGATGTGATGTGAGGAGGACTCTGATGGACACTGCCGGCCTTGAAGTTGAAGGATGAGCCCAGGAGCTAAGGGATGCAGTGACCTCTAGAGGCTGGAAAAGGTGAGAAAATGGATCCTCCCCAGGGCCTCCAGAGGGAACCTGCATGAATTAGAAAAACAACACTGGTCTGTTGAAATTGGTGATTTGAGCAGCATCACTTCAGCTGAGTCAAGAAGGCGTCCCATTGTCCAGCAGACAAGGAGGCACGGCTGGTTTGCACAGAAAAGGTACAGGAGGTGTGTCTATGTGAAGATACCTGGCCCAGCCCCTGCAGGACCATGGGAAGTTGTTGTTCTCCAGTCTTCAAGTGGGTGTTTCAATGGGTTGTGATTCAGCCTGAGGTGGAGAGCACTGCCCCTGTGCATGAGATTGGCCTGTGTGAGTGTGTGTGTGTGTAAGTTTCTTAGGACTGTTGTAACAAATCACCACAATGTTGGTGGTTTAAAATAACAGAAACATTCTCTCACGGTTCTGAGACCAGGTGTCTGAAATCAAGGTGTTGTCAGGGAGCTGTGTTAACACAGCGCAGATCCCAATGAACGATACCTGTGGCCTCAGCCCCATGTCTGAAGGCCCAGGGTGGCCTACTGACTGGGCTCTTCCTAGGGTGGGGCTGGGGTGTCCCACTGCCCTCTGCTTCCTGCACATTCTCCAGGCCGATTGTCCAGATATTTGTGAATTCTTTGAACTACAGGATCATCTCCTTGTAGTTTATTTCTGCTTACATTAGCTAGAGTTTACTCTGGTATTTGTAGTCAATTACCCTCATTGGTCCAGATGCTCATAAAGAAAAAATTCACCCCTGTGACCCTTGCACTTTGAGATCAATGGCAAAACTAGCTTTCCAGTGTCCTTGGACTGGGTCTGCCAGACAATAGGACAATGAAATGTACAGCTTGTGAAGGGAAATAGAAAACTCCTGGAAGGTGCATTGAGAGCCTACAAAACTTGTATGATCCAAAGAATTGCGACAGGGACTCAGACAAGTCCATGAATGAGCATGTTCATTGCAACATTATTCACAATAGTCAAAGGGTGGGAACAACCCAACTGTCCACCAACGGAAGAATAGATAACCAAAGGTGGTCTCTCCATGCAATGGAATATCATTTAGCCATAAAGAGGAACGAAGTTCTGACACACACTTATAACATGGATGAACCTTGACAACATCATGCTAGGTATTTTCATATTGTAGGATTCCGTTTATAAGAAATGTCCCGAGTCAGCAAATCCATAGAGATAGGGAGTAGATTGGTCTTTGTCAGGGGGTGGGGTAGGGAGGGAGGAGTGAAAAGTGACCGCTAATAGGCATGAGGAAGCTTTATAGGATGATGAAAGTATTCTGGATTAAGACAGTGGATGGAGGAGGTGTGGCCGGGGGCTGCGCCTCTCAGAAGGGGCAGTGGAGGAGTTGAGTGGAGTTTCTGAACTTGATGTGGAGCAAAAGTGTAGTGATCAGCAACCTTAGCTGGCCTAGTGGCCTTTGCAACCCCCACCTATGGCTGGGACCCCTCAAGGCTGACTCCAGCAAGGTTATGGTTGAGGTCAGTGAGCCCCCACAGGGCCAGCTTCTTGGCTGTGGGTCATTTTCTTCTGCTGAGTTGGATGGCAGGGCCTTGAATTGCTGGGCAGACTCAAACTGAGTTCCTCTGGGAGGAGACAAGCGCGACTCCTGCTCCAGATGGTTCTTCCCAACACTTTCGTAACTAGACTTCAGTGGGCAGGCAGCTCGTATGTGCAGACCAGTTGCTTCTAGGCATAGTGACCATGAGTGGACATGCACCGCCCTCTTGACCAGCGTGTGAGCAGGAAGAAGTCTGGCATCACCCACCCGGGGAACGACTGAGATGAGGGGGTCTCAGGGTGAGTAGAATTGAGAAGGGAAAGCTGAGGGGAGGCAGTGACAGTCAGACTGACCCCAGGACCAGCTGCAGCAGGTCGGGGCTGTGGTTTGACCACTGACCTCCTTCTTCTGAGTGTCCCCTCAGGAGGGACATTTCCTGGACCCGGAGAATCTGCTCCCCAAAGGTGAGCAGGGGCATTTACCTGCACACATGACACGGCAGATGGGCTGTGTTGTCCTCACAGAGCACCGCTCAGAGCCTCTTCACAAGAGAGCTCGCCACTGAGCTGCAAGACCAGCAGCTGGCTGAAGGTCACCAGTGGCAGTGCCCCAGGAGGGAGTACATGGGGAGATTTGGGGAGCGGGCGCTGGGCTGCCCTTTCCACTCTGCAGGCTCCTCCAGTGGCAGCCATGCCTCCCACATCCCTGCTGGGCCAGTGAGGCTCCTGGGACGGTCTCCTGCCTCTTTGGGCTTCCTTCTCCTTCATATCAGGCATCAGCCCCCACACCCCTCTCGCTCTCCTACACAGCTCAGCAGCCACTTCCCAAAGGACCCAACTGAGTAAGAAACCAAAAAAAGGCGCCAGGAGTAGAAAGGGAGAAATAGAAATGTTGTGTCTGCAGGAAAGATGAACTCTACATGGTCAAACCCCTTGGGGTCCCAGTGTCTCCATGATGAGCTCTCTGGATGTCATGTGTGTTCCTGGAAAAAAGGCTTTGCTGTATTGCATGTGTAGGGAGTAGCTTGTTCTTGCACACATAGCGTGAATGTTCCAGTGTGGGAATGAAGAGTGCGGCCAAATGGGGCGGCCACAGAGCCTTCGGCCCCAGCATTTCAAAAGGCAAGCATATGCTTTGGTTCATACTTTTTGAAGCTGAGGGCCAATTTGTCACTGCTAGAAAAAGTCCCACCCCAAACGTAGAGAGTATGGGCGTTGACACCAAGCAGGTCAAGAAAGAATCGGATGCCCATAGACAGCCCGGGCTAGCAGTGTGTCCTGTCCAGCCAGCAGGCTCAGAGCCCCACATCTTGGCATCTGGGTCCTCAGCCACTGGCAGCAATTCTGGTATTTCTCAGGCCCAGCACTCGATCAAGACCCTGCAAAGATGAGACCCTCAGATATGGAAACCCGTGAACACAATTCCTACAGGGTTATTTTGTCATGTTGTTTTAATAATACGGCACGTTAACACCAAAAGTCTGTCTTATTTAAGGACATTTGGGGACAAATATTCTAAAGACTCAATCCATTCCTGAGAACTCCACCCTCTACTTTCCCACGCCTCCTGAGTGGTGTCTGCGATGGGTCTAAAGTATTCCTTAGCATCCTTTTCATCATTGCCCCTCTGGCACCTGCCACAGGCAGACACTCCATAGATGCAGGTGCACTGAATCCAGCCCAGCGTCTCGTCTGGGGTGGGGAAAGACAACAGCAATCAGAAGAAGAATAATAAGTGAGCATCGGCACATACTATGTCTCCCTGAGTCCCCCTATCCAGGAGGCACTTAGCCCATGGTCACATAGTTGGTCGGGCCCGTCTGACTCTTAAGGCTCCAGCCTTGGCCCCTGCTCCCTGGGACTTCAGAGAGCCCAGAGCTGAATGGGAGTGAATGGGGTCACAGGAAGGGTGCTCTGGTGTTGCTGACACTGGCTAACCCAGCAATAGCTGTCATGCATCTCCAACATCCCCTCTCCTCTCAGGACTGCTTCACCATACATCTGGTCTCAGTTGTAAAGATGAAATGCGTCTAGTCAGGAGCAATGAATGACAGATGGAAGATGTTATTTTCCCCCCCAAAACATCCTCTGTTCTTTTGGAATCCCTGCAGTGCAACTTGGACCAGCAGGTTTGGGGAGCAGGTAAGCACCCCACTGGTTGCTGGTCTCCTCTTCCATCAGGCCCAGTGGAGGTGTTGGGGACGGGCTGGACAACACCTGGTGTGCGCCAGGGACTCTGACACCCACTGGGGTCTAGGAGCACGCTCCTTCACCGTGCGTCCACACAGACCAAGGCAAGGAACTGCCCTTGAGGATGGTGTCCAAGTCTTCATGGCTGGTTTCTCCTAAATTTTAAATGGCTCCAGGGGCTCAAATCTTCCCCCGGTGGCCCTCCCATGCCAGGGTGCAGGGTTTTCCAGTCTGATGTCTACAGCCTGCGGGGCTGCCTTTGGGCTCTGGATGGTCACCTGGACGCCACAGCAGCAAGTAAATCCCAGAAGGATGTGAGGAGCTGTAAGAACCAAGGCTAATTTGTTCTGACATGTTAATTTTGTAAACGTGTATGAGCTGTGCATTAGACACCAGCTTTTAGTCACCCTCATCTGATCTTTCCACGTTTTTCTCCCCTCCAGATAACTCTTGTGTTGTCAAGCTACCAGACCATAGTAGTGTGTTTCCTCCCTCCAGGAGAGGTTCTTCTGCTGTGGGGTCCCACCTTGCCTATGGGTTCAGAAGTCCAAAAGAGAGATTGTTTTTTGAGTGAGTTGTCAGTGTCTCTGCATTGTGCCTCTGTGTTCCCTGGGCGAGGTTGAGCTGAGGCATGTGGAGCATCCCTGGGGCTCAAAGTTCACAGAGACTGGTACCCGACACCTGTCCCAAGGCTCTAAAGGCAGAGACTGGCCAACTCCCAGGTCCTCAGGGCCACAAGGAGCTGTGTGAGGCTGTGCATGCTTCCCAAGCACCAGGCATGAATGCTGGGAGGAGGCCCAGGCTGAACCGTCTTCAGGGGGACTCTGCCTAAGATGAGAGAGGACCTCAGAGGCCAGGCCTGAAGGGCTGTCACAAGCTGTCAGCTCAGAGCACCATCACCTCTGTCCGGGGCTTGAGGACAGAGACCATCAGCTGGGGTTAGGTCTGAAGACCCACAAAAGCACTTCCTTAGAAATGGGGTAAGCATTTGGACCTCCACTGAGCCCAGTGGGCACCCAAAAGAAGAGTCAAGAAGGATTTTGCTTCTCTCTAGCCTTTCCTCTGTGGCCTGTGTTGGCCCCACAGGCTCATTTGGAAACCTGGTACACGTGGGTGAGGGACAAGTACAGCAGCTGCAGCAGCACTGGTCTTTCCATCTGTCCTGCTCCCTGCCCAGCTCCTGCCCCTCTGGTAACAGGACTAATGGGGACAGACTGTTCTTCTGCTCCCTGGTGTGGGCATCGGCCTGGAATCATGTTTTAAACCTGTTACTTTCCCAGGAAATGACCAGGTTAAGTATCTGAAGAGATTGGAAAGGAGTAACGGCCAGACATAGTTGGGTATGAGCTTGGACTACTTCCTCTCTTCTTCCTGCAAAACTCACAGTTGTGGTCCCCAGGCTCACTGGCAGAGCCCAGGCAGGAGTCTCTGCAGGCTGGGGTGGGTGTCCACTACTCGCTCAAGGAGAAGGGTGCAAACCAGGTTGGCATCCAGGCAGGGTGAGCCACCAGCCAGATAGCCACCATGGACAGTCTACTTAGAGCTAATGCCCCAAAGGACGTGATCATAGAGCAGGGCGCCCTTGAAGACTCCAGGGAGGCAAGGCCAGTGTACGCTTCTCGTTGAGTTTCAGGTGCTGAGAAAGACAGGTGGATGGCACCCACAGATGCAGATGTGGCAAGAAAAATGAAGAGTCGAGAGCCAGGCAGGGCAGGGCACACTCAGAACTGCAGGACAAATTCCCTTTGATGCTACTACATGCAAAAAAACATGTATCAGTTTCTCTGAGACCAAAACAAGCGAAATCAGATGTTCTGTGCTGTTGCGGCTCCAAAGACTCTCTGAGGCACCTCATGTGAAGTGTGGCCTACAAAAGGCTGCTGCTGGCCTTTTATAGGCCTCTCCAACCAAAAGTGAACTCAGGTCACCCATCATCATAGCTGCCATCCTGGGTGCTTGAGCCCACCTGGGGGACTGTGGGGAGAAGGAGGCACCCCAGAAGACAAGGAGGAAAGAAGGAAATAACTCCACCCTAAATCTTGCAGTTCTGCCCAGAAACCAGTGCTGAAGTGACATTTCCCATGACCGGCTTGCACGTGCAGCCTCCACCCTCATGCCACACACACTCTGGGAAAAGAAGGGGTGTGCAATGGGAAGATCCCTGCTACGTATTCTAAAACTGATCAAATCTCTGAAAGCACTTAGTGAAGACTAACTAACTGCTCTAAGATTTCTGATGGATTTTTCTTTATACTTTCAATCTCTTTTGTGAAAAAATTCCTGATTTCATTGAATTGTCTGTTTTCTTATATTTCATTTAGCTTTTTTATGATAGCTATTTTGAATTCTCTGTCATTAAGGTTATATATTTCTGTGCTTTCAGCGTTGATTTCTGGGTGCTTGTCGTTTTCCTTTTGGTCTGGAGATTTAATATATTTCTTGGAAATCTTTTCATGACAGTACATGTGGATCTACCTTATTGTTTCTAATTGCTCTATAATATTCCACAGCATAGAATTACTATAATAGTTTTAGTGTAAAACTGTCATAGAAATAGTGATATTTTTGAAATATTAATTTTTTTAATAATATTTTCCTTTTTTTAATAACGTTTGAGTGTGGGTTTTTTTGTTTGTTTCCTTGAAGTTGGAATTTTCTTTTTCTTTCTGTGTTATGGTTGGTTTCAAGGAGGAACATGAACCTTCTTTGGTCATCTTCAGCCAGGTGTCTTCATTTATTTACTCGTATCTTTGCATAATCTAATTACAAAGAAATTATGTTGTATTTGGCAGCATTTGGGAACTGTTTTATTGAAGAGATTATGAAATGTAGATTGATTTGTACTATTGTAAGCAGTCACTTGTATGACTGTTTTTGGAAATTTGTTTTGTTTTGTTTTGTTTTTCTGTGAGGATGATCAGCCGTGAGCTAACATCCATGCCAATCCTCCTCTTTTTGCTGAGGAAGACTGGCCCTGAGCTAACATCCATGCCCATCTTCCTCCACTTTATGTGGGACGCTGCCACAGCACAGCCTGAGAAGTGGTGCCTCAGTGTGCATCCGGGATCCGAACCCAGGCCGCCAGCAGTGGAGCGCACGCACTTAACCACTATGCTGTGGTGCCGGCCCTGGGATAGTATTCACTGTACACATACTTGTGCATTGAGACTTTTGAACTTTAAAATTATACCACTTTTGATTGTTACAGTGTCTTTTTAAACAGAAACATCAATTTTAAGCAGTTTCTATGAGAAAGGAAGCAGATACCATCCCTACTGGGACTAAGCACTGGTACGATTTGATTTAAGTTGCATGAGAATTTGATGATTGTATCTAAAGTACCATTGTTGCTACTAATATTATTACTACTACAATTACGACTCTGATAACGATACTAGTAGTATAGTAACAAAAATATTTATGAAGTATTTATGTGCCAAGCACTTAGCATAGTGACATCTCATATATCTAAATAGGCATTTTTACAATATCATCATTTACTTTCTCATTATTGATATTACACAATAATAGTCATGAATAGTCAAACCATGGTATAAGCAAAAGGTTAGAAACAAGCATTTGATTTACAAAAAGGAAGGTTTCCCATTCCTTTGGAGCTTCCTTAACCCTTCTTGAAGGAAGACAAATGCATCCTCTTGTGGGTATCACCAGTACTGTGAATTTTTCTTAAGGACCTTATTTTAAGTATGGTCAAAACTATGGCTAGGATTGAAAGTTTTACGTTTAGAGCAACATTGTTTTCTTGATTTGTTTGGCCTGTAGTCTGATAGAGCAATGTTACTTCTTATTTGGTAAGCTGTATAGAATTTAGATTATGACTGCTAAGTTTCCCCTTTAGCATTTTCAGCTGTCCCAGTAAGACATTTGGATACGATACAGATTCTAGAACGCTTGACTCTACTCTCTGCCAGTGAACTTATACCATAGGCAGAAGTATTAACATCCAATATGAACCAGCTTTTGAATTCAGGGGTTCTGTGGAGAATGCTTCAAACAGTCAATCAACTATGGATGGTTCTTAATACCGTGACGCCTAGAAGGTAATTTCAGTGTATCGTTACACGTAATAGATAAGTGTATAGCAGTGATTATATACAATAACCTAAACTGAATGGTTGAAAAAAATTGTTGAGTGTTTAACGATATAAATCCCCTCTGAAGACTACTAATTAAAGAGTCATTATAACTTTCAGAAAAAGCATAAATTTGATCTTAAGAAACAGAGAGAAACTATAAAGTATTTCCAACTTGAGAAACTTCTTTAAAAGTGAGTTCTCCTCTATAGGCATCTGTCATTTGTGGCTAATTGTGATTTAGATCACTATTGTGTCTTGCATCATTGTGGTGGCTCCAAATTTTGCTGCACATTAAAATCACCTGGAGAGCTGTTAAAACTCTTGATCCCCAATTGTAACCCATGCCAATTAAATCAGAATGTCTGCGGTTGGGAGTCAGGCGTTAGTATTTTTTTTTTAAGATTCCCCAGTTGATTCCATTATGCAGCAATGTTTAGAGAACACTTGATTAGTTATTTCTTCTTTAGTCAAATGGGTCTCTGCTGGTCCATAGATTGCATCAGAAACACCTGGTCAGCTCTGAAAAACATGATACTGGGCTGGCCTTCCCTGAGATATCAGATGCTTAATGTTCAATCAAGTAATTTCGATGTGAAAAATAAAAGCATACACTTAAAAAATACTTTAAGAATTTTCATATTTTTAAACAAGGCAGATTTGTAGTCTTCTAAGATTAAATACAGCGGTCCTGTGTTCTTTTGTTTTGTTTTATTTTAAACTGAGGCTTTGGAAGATTTTATGTGAGTAGGAAACCTCTAGGAGTTCAAAAAAGGTTGAAATAAATGGTTTCTAACTAAATGCAGCGCACATTCTTGGATCAGTTTTCAAAGGCTGGTCAAAACCTGCTGTGTTTAAATAACAACATGCTGTTTTTCATCACATTCGTTGATGATGTAAACAAAATGTGTAACTATATTAGTAAATGTTAATATTCATGTATTTTAAGTTAAGCTTACAAAATTTGTCACAATGTGATTTTTTTTATTCAAGTGAAAACAGATGTGTGCAGCTATTTTGAATATTGGTTTATAAACATTCATATTCTTTATCAAATGAACTTGTAGTTTTTTGTGTTTTCTTTCACTACTGTTCACCTGAAAGGAACAGTTCAAGGGACTGGAATCCAGGACTGTCTGGTTCCAGGGCCTACGTGTATCCATTTCTGTTAACGCCACACACATCAAATGGCCATACAAGGCTAGAATCGGTTGAGAGCCTTAGGAATTGAGCGGAGGAAAATCGAAAATTGTAGTAGTTTCCCTGGAGCAGTTACTTAAACGATTTGATATTTAAAAAAATTGTAAAAGCAGAATAAAAATTTGAAGATATTTTTAAGTATTGATAAATTATCCTTCATTCCACTGTTTTAACACTAAGTTACATTTTTTTATACTTTCCATCTTTGCTTATGCATATATATTTTCACATAATGGAATTCATAATACCCAGTAAGGAGTCTGCTTTCTTTCATTTAACTTTATATGAAATTTTTTTTGCAAGTTGTTTACTTTTGATAATTATTTTATTGGCTTCCTAATGATCAAACTGATGTATCATAACCGCATAGGGTGCTATTACTAGACCGGGAGGTTGATGACTTTTTTCAGGATTACAATAGGCAATGTTATCAATTTAGGTATTTTTACTTTTTCTTTCTTTTGGATTACTCTTTTAGGATAAATTTTTGAGCCTGAGATTACTAAATTAAAAGGTAGAATTTATTTTTAGCACTGTGCATTTTGCAATTGGGGAAGATGCAGTAAAACTGACAGGGAAGCTAACAAATCCACTCTCCTCTCGCTGCTCCCCCTGCAGCAAACCTCTCCCCAAACTAGGTGCTCAAACTTGAGAAACTGTCTCACGTTTTACTTTTTTGAGACACTAGTATCGGAGCCAAGCTTAGGCTATTCAGAAATTGACAAAAATCACAATTTGGAGAGATCACGATTAACTCCCTACCTTTGAGGAAACAGAAGTGTACTTCATGGCAAAGAATAACAACCCGGTTTTAGGAGGGACAGAAGGCAGATGAGCCTTGATGGAGCAGAAGTGACCGGGGTGGGAGCACTCTACAGCGTTGCTCTGGTTGAACTCGCTATCCCGGGAAGCCTGGAACATCCTGAGGTTCTGCGGCCACTCGTCAACCAGCCTTGTCTCCTGGCCGGGCTCAGGCGTTTGGCAGTTCCCGCCTCCGTCTGTGCGACACCCGGGCCGCCGTGAAGTTCGGAAACGTGAGCTGAGCGGCACTGACGGGCGCTCTGGGAAGAACCCGGCAAGGCTTCAAAGGGTTTTCTTTCGGTTGGTCTACAGACCTGAAGAATGAGACTGCGAGTTTCCAAGGAAACGGTTGCACGGTTAAGTCGCCGGTTTCAAAATCTCAAAACGGAGACTTTTCCTTTAAACCCTGCGATCTGCTCGCGTCCCTCCCTCTTCAAGCGTTCGCCTCAGGGCCACGAAATACTTTGCGTTGGTTTTTATTGCGGAGGCTTCCCTCGGGGGCCAGCGTTCTCGCCCCCTAACCTCACGCCGGGATTGGTTGCTTGGTTTCTGCTCTGGCGGGTGATTGGGTGCTGGGAGTCGAGGGGGCGGGAGGCGGCAATTCCTCTGCAAGAGCGCTTGTGCGCGGCCTGGAGAGAGCGGAGGAGGGAGCGGGTGAGGCGCCGGAGTCCGCGCTCGGCCAGGGAGTGGCAGCCTCGTGAGGAGGCGAGAGGTTTGGGGCCTCTGCTCTCTGCCAGGCTCCGCAGCGTGTGCTCGCAGATACCATTTCCTTTTCTCCCGGGACTCGGAGCCCAGGCAGCTCTGTCTTGGTTTTCCTCAGAACAGGCCAACCTGTCTCTCCTGGGGCGGCGCGCAGCCTGCCCTAAGAGAGCCTTCTGCTCTCGCCTGGCCACCATGCGGGCCGTCGGGGTGACCGTGTCCCAGGGCCTCGGGGTTCTGAACACGCGGAGGATGGAGGGAGCCTGTCTCGACCCCCGGGGAGAGGCCCCGAGCCCCCTCGGCCCTCCGCTGACTCGTGGCGGCGGGGACGACGGCGGGAGGCGGATCGGGGGCTCGTGCTTTATCCCCTGGGGGATTGCGACGACTGTGGGCGGGATGGATTTCTAGGCTGTATCTGAGGAACTAGCCGGCGTTGCGTTATTGGCTGGGGTGAAGGGGTGAGAGTCCACCAAATCTCTACTCAAGAGTTGCACAGATAGAATCACAGAATATTAGAACTGGGAAATTCCTCAGAATAGTGGTTCTTAGCTTGTTTTGGAACACAGGCTAGGGGTCGGGGTATAATTGGCTTCATAAGCTGTTGAATTACCCCTTTAACCATCCCTCCATTCCCAGGTCGAATTTGCCGGTTTTTTTCACTATTGCAAGGAAGTCTTCAGTTGATAACAGTGCATATCAGTCTCCCCTCTGTTTTCAGTTATTTTATTAGGATATAGTTCTGAGAATGAGAAATCCACGGACTTTCTCTTCAGAGAAACGCAGTCATGTACCAAAACTTCTGCACGCAATAGCAAGAGAGCACAGTCTCTGACTTCCGTCTCTGGATCCTAGATTAAGCATAGGTGGTTTAGAAGAGGTGGGGATTAAAGTAGATCACCTCCTCTGTGTCAAATACTGGAGTTTAGGCACGTTCTATCCATTACCTTACTTAATTCTTAACTCAATGCCTGGCTAATTTTCGTCAAAACTCTATCAGGTAGATAATCTTATCTCCATTGCACAGATGAAGAAACAGACTGAGGTTCAGTGATTCACACAGTGGGACTCACACTTAAGCTTGCTTTACTCCAAAGCCCATCTTCTTTTCATTATACCCTTCTGACCATTAAATCAGAATTATCAAGCACTTACTGTGTGCCAAGGCATTTTCTCCCTTACAACAGCTTTTCAATTAGGGATTATTACAGATAAGGAAGACATGATCAAGGAAACACATCTGAGTTGTGGGAACCTGATCTAGAACTCGTACTTCTACCTCCTGGTCCACAGCTTTGGCAGAGTAGGGATACAAATCCGGATTTGTCAGATTCTGAGACATGTTCTCAACCACTGTGATGGTTAAGACTAGGAAATTGTTTTACTTGCATTTGTTTTATTTATACATTTAGGAATCCCCTTTTTATTTCTAGACTTCTGTCCTAGTCTAGTTGGGTATCTGGTTTTCTTTGCATGGCATTGTTTCAGTCTTGATTTTCGTTTCTGCTGCAGTTAGGAATCTAAGTAAACAGGAAAGCATGACTCTTCAATATGGTCTGAATGTACCGTTGGTGGGGTGAAGATGAACTTTCCTTGTAAAGCTTGTCCATCATAGCTTGCTATAATGAATTCTGCAAGTATTTTTCAGCAGTTAAGTCTTCATTAAGATAAAGATGCTGATAATTCATAACGTATACTGAATCTGTGACTACATTCATTTTCTCAGATAGTAAATGGATTGAAAATATTTGCTGGGTTCATGGAAGAACATGTAACCTTTCGAAAAATAATCCTGATTGCTATAAACTGTATATGGTTAGGAGGCAAAGGGGAATATTCTGAAAACTATTCTCAGCTCATTTGGCACTTCTATTTACTTTACGGAATTACTACCTTCTACAAAGTATTTACTGTCTTTTACACAGAATACTATATTTCTCACCATATTTTTGAGACGTTTCAATCATATAGAAAATTAATAGACAAATGAGTAAGCCAACTTTCCAGAGTTGTTCAATCTTAATATTTTGCCATATTTACTTTATACCTTGTCTGCAAGTAACATTACTAGTATGCTGAATTTACTCTTTTTCTTTCCTAGACGTGTTGTTATACTTTTGTTACATATGTATGTATCCGTAAACAATATAGAGCATTACCTTACCTGTTTTTAAACTTTGTACAATGATATGATACTGTACCTATATTTGTTTAGAAGTGTTTTTAGTTGCCTAACATTATTTTTAAGAAGTAACCTTATTGATTGTTCATCTATTTTAATTGCTGTGTAGTAGTCCATTGTATGAATATACCAGAAGTTTTTATCCATTTTCCTTTTGACAGACATTTAAGTTGTTTACATTCTTTTACAATTCTAAACAATGCTGCTATGAACTTTCTTATGCATGTTTCCTTATGTTCCTGTGGGACAGGTTTTGGATATATACATAGGACTGGACTTCCTGGTGTTGGGTATCTTCAACTTTGCTAGAAATTGTTAATTTCTGTCCAAAGTGGCTGTAGCGATTTACACTCCCTCTAGCAGTATCCTCCATTAAGTTTTAATCCAAGATATTAGTGTACTCTAGTTTTACAGAAATGACGGTGCTTGCATCATTAAGGCACAAATTGCTTTGTTCATTTCTTTTATGCCTATATGCTTTTAAGTCCAACATAATTTTAGGGAGAAAGATAAAGGCATAAGGTCTAGATTGAACTAAATACTAATTCTCCCTTCTGCTATTGCTATGTTCCCTCAAGTACAACCTTACTTCTTGTTGTGTTTGTACTTGTGATGGAGACAGACCCTAATGAAGTAAATTGTTTACTGATTTTTTTTTATTGTTTTTGTGTCAATAGATTGTCCGAGGATTAAAAGGTAAGCAGCATTGTTTGTTGGAGAGCCCTACAGAAAGTGGGAAAAGCTTAGTCTTACTTTGTGCTGCTTTAGCGTGGCAACAGTCTCTTCTTTGTGGTAAGTATTTGGTTGATATATTCAGGTTGATTATTGGGACTTGAAAAAAATATAATAAAGTACTTTTTATCCAGAATGATTCATTTAAAGAAATAGCAGTAACTAAGAATATACTTTTGGTCTTTCTTTTAATCCTCCCCGCTTGATATTTTAATAAGTCTCAATATAAACGAATACTCAAATGGTTGTGCCTTTATTACATTATTAATCTTTGACTATTATCTTTTTGTAAGTTATGCAAATTGATGATAATTTCTCTATAAATGTCTCTGACATCATAAGTGTTTCTCTCCTGTCCTAATTTGATGCTACAGATAGGGTGACCAACTTGTCCAGATTTGCCAGGTACTTTCCCAGCTTTAGCACTGAAAATCTTACAGCCTGGGGAACCTCCCAATCCTGGGCAAATTCGAGTGGTTGCTCACTGTAGCTGCAGAGGATGATTAATGTTTTTTGAATTAGAAATATTATAAATAGAGGTTCTTTCACTTTTAGGGAAGCCAGCGGATGAAAGCTTAAGCAAAAAAGCTGAAGTACCATTGTCACGTGGTTGTACGTGCCATTCAAAGAATTTTACAAACGATGGCGAGGACCGAGGAACTTCACGTCATTTCAACAGTCCAAGTACACCACCTTCTGAAAGAAATGGCACTTCATCAACTTGTCAAGGTAGGTTATATTTTTGCCTGGGTCTGTTGGTATCTGTAGTAGGAACCTTCATTACTGTTGTTATGAGACCTAATTTGATAAATTTGATGAGCATAATTGATTAGGTACCTCCATCTAATTTCTCTGGAATTATTTTTAGAGAACACAAGAGTGGTCAGAAATCCTTGGACTACTTTATTCTTGGCTTGGCTTTTAATTGATTTGGACATTTTGCCAGCTTAAATCATTTTTTGAAGCAGGCAAGGCAAAATAAATGATATTCAGAAATTGATGTTATTTGTAGGCAGGATTGTTAATTATAGGTTAGAATTTTAGAAAACATTGATTTGTATTGTTAGACAAAATCTAGTTAGCCTCATTCATTCTTGATAAGTTTGCATGAACTTCTGAAGCCAGTATCCTGCATGAGGATGAGATATGTTTTAGGTATGATCCTTGACTAGTTCTAATTAGGTTTATTTAAGAGAAATATATTAAGACTAACATAAGACTATTCATTTTTAAAAATTATTTCTCTGGCTTTGACTATATGGAAAAGATTGATTGTTATTTGCCTAAGCCAGAAACCTAGGAGACATCCTATACACGTTGCTCTACCTTATTTCTTCGTGCAAATCTCTATCTCCATTGACAACTGCCTGGTCCAAACTACCATCTCTTGTTTAGAGCATGCAATAACTTCTTTTCCTGCTTTCACTCATGCCATTCTTTAACTAATCACTGGCAGGGAGAAAAGAGGTGGCCATGACTGACTTAAGTCTCAACAGTATCCACTTCCTAAAATCAAGAATGGAGTCATCTTCCTCTAAAGCCCATGACTATGTGTGGAGGACGGTGGCTGCTGGAACCCAAGTGTGATTCTGTTAGGAGTGAGGAAGAGGAGATGGAATAGTTTCTGGAGAGGTGAGCAATAGTGTTGTCTACACTGTTTTGACCCTTGGCCCTTTTGACTTTCTTTCCATTCCTTCAAAGGGTCATGCTTTCTTCTGCCTCAGAGCCTTTGCTTGTGTTAGTGTCTCTTCTGAGGAAAGTTACATCTTCAACTTGTTATCCTCCTCTTCCATTAGGTGTTGCTTAAATGTCGCTTCCTTGAGGGAGCCATACTGACCTTTCCGTTAGCTCAGATTTGGTTTCCCTGTTATTTTGTGTCATCTTATTGTGTTTGTCTCCTTGACAGCACTTGTCTGTGAAGTTTTTATTATCCATGTGTCTGTGTGCATCTTTTATTAATCTCTGCTTCCCCTAGCAGACTGTGTTCTCCATGAGGTCAGGAACCATGTCAGTTTGCTTACCATTGTAACCCTGGAACCTAGCAGAGTGCTTGGCATATAGTAGGTGCTAGATAAATATTTGTTGTGTGAATGAATGGAGTTGATTTTGAGGTAATTCTAAGAAATCTGGTTTACAATATTTATATACAACCTGTATTATTTTTAGAAAAGCTTTATTGAAATATACTTGAGAAAACAAACTGCATTTACTTAAATGGTATGCTTTGATAAGTTATGACCTCCACCATAAAGTGTACCTCCTATGAAACTTTCAGTCAGTGTCAAGATAGTGAACATATCCATTATCTTCCAAAGTTTTCTCATGCACCTTTGTTATCCCTCCTTCCCACCCCTCTGTGACTTACTCTTCCCAAAGAACCACTGATTTGCTTTCTATCACTATAGATTAGTTTGCATTTTCGAGAGTTTATACAAATGGAATCAGACAATTTGTACACTGATTTTGTCTAGCTTCTGTCACTTAACATAATTCTTTTGAAATTCACCCACGTTGTGTGTATCAACAGTTTGTTCCTTTGTGTTGCTGAGTAATGTTCTGCTCTGTGGATATACTACAAAGTGTTTATCCAGTCACGTGTTGATATATATGTGAGTTGTTTCTAGTTTTGGGCTATTACAAATAAAGCTGCTATGAACATTTTTATGTAAGTCTTTGTTATGGACATGTGCTTTCCTTTTTATGGGCAAATACCTAAGAGTGGAGTGAGTGGATCACTTATGTTTAACTCTTTAAGAAACTTCCAAACTCTTTCCCAAAGTGTTTATACATTATACCATTTTACTTTCCCACCAGCAGTGTCCAAGAGTTCCCATTTCTCTACATCTTTGCTTACACTTGGTATGGTCAGTCTTGTCAGCCATTCTAATAGGCGTGTAGTGTTGTATCTCATTGTGGTTTTAATCAGCATTTCCCTGATAACTTATGATGTTGAGCGTCTTTTCGTGTGCTTATTAGCCATCTGTATATCTTCTCTGATAAAATGTCTGTTCGAATCCTTTGCCTCTTTTGTTTTCTTATTGTTAAGTTTTGAGAGTTCTTTATATATTTTGAATACAAGTGTTTTTCTATCAAATATAGTTTTAGGTTTTACCGTTAAGTCTAAAATCCATTTCGAGTTATTTTTGGTACATTGTGTGAGGTATGGATCCAAGTTCATTTATTTTGCCTATGGATATCTCATTGTTCAGCACCATTTATTGAAACGGCTACCCTTTATCCACTGCATTGCCTTTGTGCCTTGGTAAAAAATCAGTTGTCAATATATACACAACTTGCATTTTAACATCATCGTGAGTTAGGGCTGTTTAGAATAGTCTCTTGAAGCATCGGACGCGGTAAATCAGGGTTGTATTCTTTATATTTTTAAGCAAATTATTTAATAAGATATAAGCTAAATACAGAAAAGCATACAAATCCTGAGTGTATAGCTTGATGAATTTTCACAAAGTAAACACACTCGTGTATCTACCACCTAGATAAAAATAGGACATTACCAACACCCTACAGCCCCTTCTCATGCTCTTTTCTAGTCACTGTCCTTTCTCTGCGCAGGTAATTGCTCTCCTCCCTTCTGTCACCATTGATGAGTTTTGCCTCTTTATAGAAATGGAGTGATATCTGTACTCTTGAGTCTGCGTACTTTTGCTTAATATTGTATTTTGGGGATTCATTTGTGTTGTTGCATATAGTAGTAGTTCTTGTTGTGGTATATTATTTCCTTCTATGAACATATCACAGTTTATTAATCCGTTCTGCAGTTATTAGACATTTGGATGTTTTCTCCTTTAGGCTTTTAATGCTTTTATGAACATTCTTGTTCATTCTTTTGCAAATAGGTAAGTATTTTCTGTTGGATATATCCCTAGGAATGGCATTGCTGGTCATAGTGTATGGATATGTTCAGCTATAGTAGAGACTGCCAACATTTTCCAAAGTGGTTGAACCAGTTTATGCAACCCCTTCACTACATCCAGTAGTATATGAGAATTACGTTATTCAGCATTCTTGTTAACACTTGATATGTCCAGTTTTCTAAAATTTTAGCCATTCTGGTGCATGGATGGTGTTCTCGTGAGTTTGAATTGGTATTTCTCTGGTGACTAGTGAGTTTGAGAATCTTCATATATGTTTATTGGTCATTTGAATATTCTTTTTAATGAATTGCCTATTCAGATTGCCCATATTTCTATTGGGTTGTTTCTTACTGATTTCTATGAGTTTTTTTTTTTAATATCTTCTGGCGATGTCTTGTTTCTTTATAACTTTGTATTTTAAAGACTTAACCCCTCCAATAAGCTTCCTGCAAATGTCCCTGCTATAGAGAACAGGAAGATAAGCCTTTTTGGTCTATGCAAATAATATGATTTATTTTTAATGAATTGGGGTAAATCTCATTTGGCACATGGCAGTTCAGTTTTTCTAAAACTAAATTATTGTTTTTGGTAGATGTCCCCTGGCCTTTAATGGGCCCATGCAAATTTGCCCCTTGATTTATTTGGGACAGGGTTTCTCAAAAGTGACACTATTAAAATTTGAATGGGATAATTCTCTGTTGTGGCAGCTGTCCTGTGCACTGTGGGATGCTTAGCAGCATCTCCCAGGCCTCAACTCACGAGGCCAGTAGTACCTACCCCCCACTTTGTGACAACCAAAAATGTTTCCAGACGTTGCTGAATGTCCCTGGGGTGGGAGGTGGGGGTGGTAAAATTGTCCCTGTTGAGAACCACTGATCTAGATTTGTTTTGTGGGTATTTTACCAGTTTGCCAGGAAATTACAGAGCTCAAAATTACGTGTGGTTTCTAAAATACATATGGAAATACAAAGGACTAAGAATAGCCAAGATATTTTTTAAGCAGCAGGTCAAGGTGAGAAGACTTGATCTATGAGATATGCTGATTTATTATATATAAAGCTATAGTAACTAAAGCACTTTGGTATTAGCACAGTGTTAGACCAGTGGAAAACAGTAGAGAACTCAAATCCAGTTCCACGTGTATCCAGAAACTTGATTTCTTTTAATAAAAGTGCTCTTACAGAGCAGAGGGCAAAGGAGGGGCGTTTCTTTAAGTGGTCTTGGGACTATTAGATATCAGTATGGAAAAAATTCAAATTGGAACCCTACTTTACTCCGTACACAAAAATCCATTCCAGGTAGATTAAAGACCTAGGCATGAAAGGCAAAACTATTAAGATGTTAGAATATAGTGGTTTTCAAACGATGTGCTTAAGAGTCTTAGAAAAAACATGGCTTCTAGTGGGAAGGGGACAGTGGATCAGGGAAGTTCTAGGTCTTGCGTGCTCTTTTGGAAATTTTAAACGCTATTTCTTAAAAAACTGTAGTCCTCCTCAGAAAAGACTTGAAAACCCGTGCTGTGTGACACAGAAAGCCTTCTGTGTTTGTGCAGACTCAAACTTATTTTTTTTTTTGAAAATAGTATTGGACTTGCTTATAGGGCTTTCTCCCCTAGTGTTCTGTAAATCCTTCAAGGCCAGGGACTGTTTTTTTTTCATTGTTTTTCCATGGGGTCTGGAATTGTATGGACTCAATAAAATAAATGCTTGTTAAATGAATTCAAGCACTGGGAGTGTAGGGAGCGTATAGAGAAGAGCAGAGAGGAAGGAAGGTACTTTGAAGAACACTCTCATTTACAGAAAGGGAGAAACCAATGTATGGGAATAGTTAAGAACAGTGTTACAGACATTAAGGAAAAAGCAAATGCATTTATTCTGTTGCAAGAATACAGAGTTTTATGTTTGGCTGTATACCTAGAGGTTATGCTTATGGATTTTAGAATCAGACAGCAGGAGTCAGTCATATCTAGGCTCTGCCTCTTACTAGCTAAACAATATTGGGCATGAACTCAACTTCTTTAAAACCCAGTATTTGCACTTATAAAATGGGAATAATGTTATTTGGTGATTTAAGAAGTCATTGATGACCTTGAGATAGAGCTTTCCGGATTGTGGGATTGAAAGCTAGATTATAGGAGCTTGATTCTACTATATTGTTAAGCCTAAAGAACATTGAGAAGCTTAGTAGGAAACATACATTGAGACACTGTAAAGAACGATTTTTATAGAAATGAAATACATTTTCTGGAGAGAATCTTACAGTTATATTTTTAAGCCACGTTATTGGGAGTGGTCTACAAAAGCATAAAGCTACAATTGGACTTTCCTGTTGAAAGTATATTTCTCAAAATGTTTGCTATATCTTTGTTAAGGTAAACTGAGTGGTAAAGAGCTTTTAAACATGTTGAGCATTTCATGTTTTAAAGTATGTTATGAAATTTTTAGAAATAAATCATACATCTTGATTCCAATTTTTTTCTAGAAAAATTTCCTGGAGCAACCCCTGATGGCCTAGCGGTTAAAGTTTGGCACACTCCGCTTCGGCGTCCCAGGTTCAGTTCCCAGGAGCGAACCACACCACTCGTCTCTCATTGACTATGCTGTGGCGGTGGCTCATGTAGAAGAACTAGAAGGACTTACACGTAGAATATAGAACTATGTACTGTGGCTTTGGGAAGGGAGAAAGAAGAGAGGCAGATTGGCAACAGATGTTAGCTCAGGGCAAATCTTTCCAAGCAGGGAAAAAAAAAAGAAAAAGAAAAATTGCCTAAGTGTAAGTTATTTATACTCATTTTTTATGACTTCTTATATAAGACTCTCCTGAATAAAACTATACTCGCTGCAAAGCTATCTGCCGATAAACAGGTATCCATATGGAGAGATGAAAATGGTGATTTTCAAGTAGAGAAGAATTCAACCCTTATAAACTACACAGCAGGTAAACAGAATTTGTTGGCAGTGAAATATTCGCATTAGTTCTAGTAGAAAAAGGTAGCCAAGCATCAATCAAGATTTCAGTGGTGCTTGTAGAGAGTAGTTGGGTCATGTCACACACGTAAATTGTAAATTATTGTAACTTCATTTTATATAGTTACTCATTACAAAGGAGTTTATTATTATACTAGATTATTGAGGCTAACATCATTAAAATGAAACTGCATGGTGCTTTCATATATAAGAGGAATTTGACAGTATACTATTTACTTAAGGCACATACTGATAGTATAGCTACTTTGTACTTTTAATTCTTCTGTTGTTTTGATCTAATAATGGCATTTTTGGGGGGTCAAAATACCTTTTTTTAGAAACCTTGATGCAACCATATGCTGTCTTCAAAATCTTAGTTCAAATAAAGCAATAGAGGCAAGTTGGAAGTGAAAGCATGGAATACATAAACAAAATAATAAGGGAATTATGGTGCCAGTTATCAATGGATTGCCCCTGTGTAACAACATCAGAGTGTTGGCTTCTGTTGTCTGTTCTGCAATAATGGAGCTGCACCCAGTAGACATTTCTCTTTTGCACCTGGCAGGGGTTAAGCTTTGTCAGAGAAAATTTAGGGCAAAGGGCCTTCCTTCCTAATTCCAGGGTGCTTCCATTCTTTCCTTTTTCTTTCTCCTGCAGTACAACCAGCAGTGGCACAATTCAGGGGTGTTTACAGGCACTCACCCACAGTGGGTGATCCACAGTGGATTTAGTGGATCCCCTTGGATGGCTTAATAAGGAGAATGAGTGGCACCCCTGAAAGTGGAATCCCAGTGAATCCAGTAGGCATCCCAGCCTCAGCCTACCTGCCCCTGGGAGGGGACAGCGCTTTCCTGTTTGCCAGTCTCAGCCTGCTGTTCCCTACCTGCTGAGCTCTGCCCTGATCAGGGACCGGTACTGGCCTTGGGAAACATGACAATCTTCTCCACTATCCCTGTGCTGTAATCATTCCTTCTCCAACAAGGCCTGAAGGCAGCCTTGGTGAGGGGGTCTTCTCCCAAATTTGTTTCTTTCTTAACTACTCTACTGTAATTCTGGGTTATTCTCTATAGTTCCCTTTAAAGGTTTATGGTTAATTGTCCATTATATAAACTGTCCCTGCTCAATCTATTGGTTGGTTTCCCTGTCCTGAGTGAACACTGATTCTTATCATTATATATTATTTTATACTGTGTTAGTGCTAAGGGGAAAAATGAAAGGGGAACAAGTTGGATAGGGAGTGTCAGGACAAGTGGATAGTTTATATTTTAAATGACATGTTCAATACAGCCTCACCAAGATGACATTTGAACGCAGAATTAAAGATAGTGAAGAATATGAGGCATGAAATCATCATGTGGAAGAGGATTCCAAGTGGAAGGAACATAGAGTGCAAGTCTACAGGTGGGAGAGTGCCTGACATGTACCAGGAGCATAATGGAGGGCAGAGGTACAGGGGATGACTGGCCAAAGATGACGTCAGAGAGAGTGTGGGACCAACTGTATGGGGATTGAGGTCCATCATAAGGACTTGAACTTTCCCCCTGAGAGAAATGAAGAGCCCCTTGAGAGATTTCACAATGTCAGGGTGTGACATCTGGTTTTAAAGGGTCACTCCAATTGGTGTATTGGGGATAGATTGCAGGTCAAATATAGAGGCAGAGAAACCAGTTAGAAGGATACAGCGATAATCCAAGCCAGAACAATGGTGCAATGTGGTCCACCCAGCCATCAGGGACTAACAGGATGTGGACTTACATACCCACCGCAAGCAAAGAAAAAACTAGTCAAAATACGTGATATGATTATTTCGCTAATGATCAGTCTACGTATGCAGTGGGTGAAAGTCCACAAGGCCAGAGAAAAGCAACCTTCGTGTAAAGAATAATTCTAAGTAACTGTAAGTCACACCACCTGCAACAACCACAGATTCTAGAATTATTTGAGATACCAAGACAATGAGGAGGGAGTAATCTTTTCAACAAGTAGTGCTGGGACAGGTGGATATCCACATGTGAAAGAATAAAGGTGAACCCCTACCTCACACCATATACAAAAAAGTTACATCTTCTTACCATCAAAGATGTAAATGTAAGACCTAAAACTATAAAACTCTTGCAAGAAAACATGGCCCTGGATTAGGCAATGTTTTTGCAATTATGGCAACCAACACAAAAGCAACCAAAGGGAAAACAGATCAATTCAACTTCATCAAAAGTAAAACTTGAGTACGTTGAAAGAAATGATCAAGAAAGTGAAAAGATGACTCACAAAAGGGGAGAACATGTTTACAGATCTTTACATATCTGATAAGGTTCTACTATTGAGAATATATAATACGTTCTCACCTCTCAACAATAAAATACAAATAGCACAATGAAAAATAGACAATGCATTTGGATAGGCATCTCTCCACAAGAAACATATGCCTGCCTGGTGCTGTGCTGTGCTGTCCCTGCCTGAGGCTGCAGTTCCTGTGCTGGCCATCAGGTGGCAGCCTCCTGTGTCAGTGGTGCCCACTGAGCTTTGCTGGAGCAATTGGAAAAAGGAGGAGTCATGCAGAAGTCATGCTGACCCTCCGCCTGCCTCGGGACCCAATTGCACTTCCTATTACTAGTGTTCCTCTTCACCATCTGAGTGGAGCAAAAGCAGGAAAGAGAAATCCAAGATGCCCCTATTTGTTCATTCAGCAGCTACGTGCCAAGCCCTCACCCTGGGCCAGGAGCCCTGGTGGGCCCAAGGATGGTGCTGAAATCTACCCAGTGTTCCCTGCCCACCAGGAGCTCAGTCTGGAGGCAGATGGACAAAAGCACAAAATCAGAGACACGTGAAAGAGAAGAGCATGAACTGGAATGAAAATAAAGAGTGTCCTGCAGGGAGGGCTGGGGTCTCACTGGGTAGGAGGGTCTGAAAGGCCTGACTGAGGTGACATTTGCTGTGACCAGAATGACAGGAGGACCCAGCGCTGCACTCACCTGTGATCAGCGTGCCAGGGAGAAGGCACTGTTGGTGTGGAGACACCCAGGCAGAAGTGAGTTTGGCCAGAGGAGGTTAGAGAGGTGGGCACTGTGGCTGCAGAGAGCCTGGAAGGGAGAGGAGAGAGAAGGGCAGGCCAGACCCGGGAACTAGGAGATGGTGTGGGGTGTCTCCTCCTCTCTGACAACACTGTTCCCCACGCTGCATCTTTAAACCGCAAATATTCACTCTCTCTCCATCTCTGTGGACCAGGAATCCTGCACAACTGAGTTGGAGCCTCTGCTCATCGCGTCTTCCAGGTTGGGGCTGTGGCCTCCACTGAAGCTGGAATAGGATGAGATGTGTTGTCAAGCTAACTCTTGTGGGCTCTGTCAGGAGCAGCTTCACTGAGAGCCCGGCTCCTTTCTGTTTGTTGGGCAGGGCACTCCCTTGGTTTCTTCTGTGTGGGCCTCTGCATAGGGGAGCTCAGGACATCCATGTATTTCCCCAGGTCCAGGGGTCAGACAGACTGAGAGAGGGGAGCAATGGGAGAGTGTCGAGGGAACATAAGAGAGTGAGTGAGACAGAATGACAGCCTCGGTGGTGGAATCTGGGAAGGGTCGTCCTGTCACTTGTGCTGGGTCTGCTGGTCAGAAGCCAATACCTAAGCTGTCATTGGTCCACAGGGACGTATAGAACAAGCAGGGAGATCATCCCTGCTGGGGCATGTTGACCTTGACTCGATTGTCCTGGTGGTGAAAGGCTCCCTTCCTACCTGGGATCATCCTACGTTGAGCTCAGATCCTCTTCCTTGGGAGCGTTGCTCGTCGGGGCCCGGGTGTGCTCTCCTGGGTACCCTGGGCTCCTGTCCCCTCCAGGAGGGAGAGGTACATTGAGGGGGCTTATGCCAGAGCAAGCAGGGACCACTCTACCCTCCCAGCTCATTTGCTTCCTTCCCCAGGTGGGCCAACTCCTCAGGAGCCTCTCCTCACTGCTCACCATCTTCTCTGCTCTGAGAGCACCTCGTTTCAACCTCTGAAGAAGACCTGGGGAGAAGTTTGCAGGTGGGAAGGACTCTCTCCATGGGAGCCCCAGAGTGGACAGGGACCTTCGACAGGGCTGGGCATTGTCTCCTCAGTCAACTTGGACTTCCTGGGAGACAGCAACCCCTGGGGGCAGGGCCTAGGCTGGTGGCAGGTCTCTAAGCATCCCCACAATGCCCATCTTCCTGGTCTCTCCTGATTCGGCACAGGCCTGCACAAGCACACAACATTTCAGAGCCCCTGGGGTTATGTGCAGCCCATCAAGGCCACTGTGTCTGTCTCATTGTGTGGTTGTGCGTCTCACCTTCCTGGCTGATTCGCTGCCGTTTTCTAGATCCAACCTCAGGCGGCTGCAAAGTTGACTTTCCACGTCAGATTGCCACTGAGATGGCTACTGTTTCCAGAAATGCTTAGGGGCCGGGCTTTGTCCACCCATGGCGACATCAAGTGGGCAACCTCTGACAGTGAAGCCACCCCCCTTCAGGCTTGCGTGGCTCACAGGGCCGTGACTCTGAGGTGGTGGGGATGGGACCTGCCCCGAACAAAATCACCATGAATCTCACTGTTCTTCCCTCAGCTTCAAATGCTCCTCAGTTGGTTGTATGTCTTTGGTCTCTTCCCAGAGGTTGTTTCTGAGAGCGCATCCGGTGTGATCATGGCTTCCGGGAAGAGAATTGGCTGAAGTCCTCACTCCACAATTTGATGTGTCCTGCGGCCCCACGCCGATCACTTTCTGAAGGCGCGTCCTTTCAGCAATCTGAGGACCCAAGATTGTGAGTCTGTGTCCTGGAGGGACTTTGAGAAGAGCTGGTGGGATGGCAGTATTGCAAAGCATAAAGTCTTGTTTCCAGAAAGCTGTCTGGGATCTTCAGCATCTTGCTGTTTTGGAGTCAAAGCCCTGAGATCTTTAAAAAGCCAGCAATGTTAGAACATGGGCAGGACAAACAAAAGTCTCTGGACTCCAACAGCAACTAAAATATTCTGAATTTCTAGTAACCTGAGATGAGTGGAAAAGAATTGGGAGTGTGGAGTGGAGGGGCAGTTTGGGCCAACTATGCATCTGGGAGGAGAAATGCCATGCAGAGCAGCCTTTCTGGGTGCATAAGTGTGGGACATGTGTGCAGATCACTCTTTCAGACATTGCTGCTGCTGCCCTTCAGTTCCCTCAGCCCACTTGAGTCCCTGCAGTCCCTGGGAGCCAGTCTGCAGCAGGCCGACAGTGTCCCCCTGGAGCACCTGCATCCACTCTCTGCCTGAGGGCCCTCTCCTGCACCGGGAGCTTCCTCTCCTGCAAGCCTGTGCCAGCCTGTAGCACAGAAGCCTTCACGACCCCGGGGTAAACCCTCCACCCACGGGGACAGAGCCAGTCCGGGTGGGATCTCATCTCCCAACAGGATTAGGTTGGATGCTCACCTCAGTGCTCCCTCGTCAGGCCCCGCACTGGCTCTCCTCCTCCATGTTCCCTTCCCCTTGGCCTCCCTCGGGCCTCCTCCATCACCTGCAAACAAACCACTTGCCATACATCCTTGTCTGCTTTGGGCTCAAACCCTGCCGAGGCTCCACGCTGGCTGTGACTTGGAGCAGGTCGTCCAGCCTTCTGGACTTGAGCTTCCTCACCTGTAAGATGGGGACAAAAGACCTGCCTCCCGGAGTCATCAGAGGAGACACAGCATGGGAAGATGCAAACCGCTGCAAAGAAGGATGCCAAGTGATCACCCAGTGAAAACACCAACCTTGCCAAAGAAACAGGAGCTCGTGAGGCTGAGGGAGGAACGCGGGCAGCTTGTCCAAACAACGTGGAGAGTCACTGACGAGTGTGGACGTGCAGGGTAGACCCCCGAACAGTGGAAGAGCCATTCGACAAGGAGGGTGACAGGGCAGAGGCTTCCAAGGAGAAAGATTTAAGTGTTGGAGGATCACAGAGGCCTTAGGAAAATCGTGAGGCCCTGGAACAGGTTACTGAAATGCTATTATTGGCTGGAAAAATGTGTTACAAATACCCAGTCCACTCTGGATTACTTCTCATTGGTTGTAGGATTGAGTGCACACTTGTGATTAGAACCCACATTTTGTTAAATATAGGATATATTTATTTTTATTAACTTTTAATTATTTTTTTTGCCGATGACGTGCCAAGCATGGGTTTACTCCATTCTTCTCTTTGCATGGGTGGCCTCTACTTTCAGAAGTGGATTCCTGGTGGTCATCACCCCCACTAACCCGAGGGACAGCTCTCTTTCAGGTCACACAGTGGATGTGAGCTCCAGGTGGGCAGGGACCACGTCGGGTCATACTCACTGGTGAAGTTACAGTGCTCAGCCCTTGACAGGGACCAGATCGTATTGGCTGAATGAGTGAGAGAAACAATGAACGAATGCATGATTGAGTACATGAGTGCAGGAGTGAGTGAGTGAAGGAATGAGTAAAGGAACGACTGAGTGAATGAAGCAATAAGTGAATAAACCACAGAAGCTGGATCCACACAAGAGGAGCCTTTATCTGTGGCGGGCTCACAGGGGGTCACAGCACAAGCCCTGGACGGTGGCATGGAGCATGTCCAGCTGTCCTTCCAGCGCTGAGCCTCTGTCACCCTCAACACAGTGTGGTTCTGGATCTTCTTCAGCTCCTCCTCAAAAATTGCTGAATGTTCCTGGGAGCAGGGCAGCAGGAAGGGAACCTGAGGAGGGACTTCCCAGACACTGTGCCCTGGAGGACCACTGTGACAGCCTGGCAGGGGGCTCTTAACACGCTACGGGCACCAGGCTAGAGATGCTCAAGCCATTCCTCAGGGAAGTCTCCCAACAGCCTATCGGGAGGTCAAGTTATTTCCTCATTGTACAGAAGGGGAAACTGATGCTGAGAGCCTCACCTGCATCAGCAGCTGGAAAGAGGCTGAGCAGGGACTAGGACCCCTATTTCTCTGACTTTGGATCATTCTAAACCACTGTCCTGCACTGCGGCCTCCTCGGGCTCAGGGGTCCTGGTCTCCCTGGGGCCTGCACCCTTCTGCCCTCCAGCCATCACTGAACTAAAGGGACAGGGCCACTCCGTCTGCCTGGGGCTGGTTATGGTGGCCAGGGAATGGCAGCCGTGGGCGCTGTGGGCTCTCCCATTACCAAGGACCAGCCTATCCCCCCGCAGAGATAGGTCTCTCTGGGCATCTGGACCAAAATTTCTCAGAACTTTAGGGAAAAGTGGTCCCTCCCTCAGCATGGGGGAGCCCTTCTCAGGCAGGCTCCATGGGGTCTAAGAGGCACTGGGTTCAAATCCTGGCTCTGCCACTCTGCAGAGCACAGAGGGGGCAAGTCTCTTTGAGCCTCAGTTTCCTCATCAGTGAAATGAAGACAATAATTGCTCCTTCCCCAAGGAGTTGTGGGGAGGCTTCAAGGAGATAGCTCAAGAGGAGAACAGAGGCCCCGGTAAGTGCTCATCACCGTGAGCTGTTCCTGCTGATGTCACCCCACTGAGAGCCCCCTGGGGCCCTTCGCTTCTGCCCACTCTGATCTCCCATCAGGCATGCCCTACTCGCTCTGACTCCGCTGTTCCTCTGGAATGCCTTTCTCCACCCCATCTCGTCCCACGGCAGTCAGCCAGCCAGGTGGGGATCCAGGACACAGCCCCATCTCTCGTCCCGTGATTCCTCTTCATTAGAGCTAGTAGCTGTTGAGATCTGAGAAGGTGCAGGGCACTCCAGGTGTAGCCTCAGCGAACTTGTCTGACACTACCATGAAAGGTCGGCTGCCACCCCACTTCACAGGTGAGGAAACCGAGGCTCCAATGGCAGTGCCTCTCCGAGGTCACCAGGGCTCTCTCGCTCATCCCCACTGAGCAGGGCCCCTCCATCACAGAGGCTTAATCTGCTGGATATGTGGGCTGGGGGTGGCACAGTGCCTGAGGCAGCCATCACTCCTGTAAGACCCTGAGGTGTACTTTGGGCACAATGACCTTCTCCAAAGACTCCAGCCCTGTGCTCTGACCTTCTGGCACCTTCTATGACACCTCCACTGTGTCTTGTCAAAGTCACTTCTGCTCACACAAGCTCAAGTGGGTCCTGCTGTTGCAACTGAGAACTCCCCCTGGAGGGAGCATGTTCAAGGAGGTCCCTGTGACTCACTGCACTGCCCTAGATGTGCTTTCCCTACTGAGGATGGGGCTCTCGGCTTGGAGGGAGAGGGAGCAGGCAGGAGTGTCCAGACCCTCATCATCATCTGTCCTGGATGGCAGGCCAGGCTGCTCAGCTCAGGTGAGTTAGGGAGCAGGAGGGACATGGGCAAGGCCAAAGCGGAGTCAGGTGTGGTAGGGGCGGGGCCCGGGGTGAGGGGAGTGGTAGGGACAGAAGCAACAGGTGCGGGCCTTCCAGCTGGGCAGGTCACCCCAGGTACCTTCATCCCCTGCATCCTAGCTCCTCCTCCTTCTCCCTCCCTCCCTCAGGTCTCTGCTTCAGGGTCTCTGCACTCCCTGTTCCCAAACAAGATCACAGGGTAGAAGGAGACCTTGGGTGTCAGAGACTGTGACCAACACCTTAACATCACGTTTACATTATGAACCGGAATCTCCACCTCTAGCGATCGGTCCTAAAGAAGTAGAGATTTATGGATGCAGGTGTTCCTTTCAGCACACTGATTGGAGTGAAAAATCAGAAATGATCCGTGTTGCCCAGCAGAGGCTCTTAGGAAATTCTGAGGCCGACGCACACCCACACACATTTGCACATAGACATACCCATGTGCACACAGATGCACACAGCTGAATGGGCACATGCACACACGTGCACACACACGTGCATACAAAGGCAAAGGACTGAAATGGTGAACACTGCCTATTAAGGGCACTCCTCAGTTTCCACTTAATTCTTAATTCCCTTAGAATTCATTCTTTTGCTATAATAAACGTTCATTGTCTTTGTAATAAAAACCTTTACAAAGAAAACCTAAATAATGTACTTCAGTCCAAAGATGAGTGATAAATGGATAACATTAACCATGTGATTTTAATCTTGTTAGAATTATAAGAGGAATAGAGGCACATTCTATCAAGTTGAAACATCACGCAGGCCCCTAAAGTAGAAGAGAAGCGAGTGGCAATTCCCATCCCCAGTGGTGAAGCCCATGGACGATTTGGTGCGTATCTCTCTGGCTCTGTCTCTCTCTATCTGTCTGTCTGTCTCTGTCTCTCTCTCACACACAGATTCATTTTCACAGATGCGTCTCTCCTGGCTGATATCACATATACGTGGTCTTACAGATGAGACGGATGGATCCCATCACCTCGCCATGGACAGTAGCGTTCCTTCCAATTGTTTGCTATTGCAACCAGTGCTGTGATGAATAGTCTGGAAAATACATCTTTGAAAAGTTGGGCAGGAATTTCTGTGGGATGAAGTCCTGGGATCAGCACCGCCAGCACAGGCGTGCCCCTGGGGACAGCGATGGGTCCTGCAGGCTGGTCTCCAGAGAGGAGTGTCCTTTCACACTTGTCTCTAGGGGTCTACTGGGACCTCTGCTTCCTCACATTGTCACCAGGGCTTGTCATCACCACACTGGAACCCTGCCCGTCTGATGGGGACCAGTGCCCTCTCCACAGTGTCTCCGTGTGCCCGTCTCCTCCTCGGGGAACTCGCGCATCTCTGACACATGCTGCCCCTGTGTATCGCCTCTCGTTGGCGTTGAATGTGTTTGCTCTTTATCTCTTTTTAAAACTCTGACTTTCGAGCGTTTTTTTAGACCACAAGGATGCGTAACCTTTCCCTGGCCTTGTGTTATGAGAAATACATTCCAGTTTATGGTTTCTCTTTCCAGCTTTCAACCCTTTTCTTGTTTTTGTTTTTTCCACACAAAGAGCAACGCGTTTCCTGTGTGGCTTCTGGCCCTGGTGTCCGACTTAGAACAACAGTCTGTACCCCAAGATTATGCACATATGTACCAAAAGGGCTTTCTTGGATACATCAAATTTAGACTCATCTGGGATTTTCCTATCAAATTAGAGAAATTCTATTTCAAATAAAAACAGAAAAGGAACACCTATCAGGCCATGTGAAAATGAGTGGGCAGACACAAATGGCCACCTACGGCATGATTTCACTTATAGGAAACATCCAGAACAGATTTAAAAAAAAAAACCGTGACAGAAAACAGATTAGGGGTTACCAGGACCTGAGGGAGAAATGGGGAGTGAGTGCTTTTAGAACAGGGTTTCCTTTTGGAGAATGAAATATTCTGAACCCAGACAGTGGTGATGGATGCACAGCATTGTGAATGTACTTGATGCTCATGAGGTGTACAATTTAAAATGAAAAACAATAAATTGTTAAAAGATGAAAGTTAAATTTATTTTAAATATTCAAGATATAGACAATAAAAACAAAGCAATGAAAGGAACCAGGAAGGAAACAAATACAATAAACAGGGTAGGGAAGGAAATTTGTGGTAAGGGAGCAGGTGGAACAGGTGGGACTGGAGGTGCTAATGAGGGAGGTTCCCGAGCCAGCTCCCCCAGGCCAAAGAGATTGGCCTCAGCTGCCTCCCTGTCTCCTGCAGGTGCCTGTGCAGGGGATGGCTCTTCCTGCACAGAGGCTGGGGTCTCAGCTGCCTCCTGGTCTCCTGCAGGAGACTGTGCAGGGGATGGATCTCTCTGCACGGAGGTTGGGGTCTCAACTGCCTCCTGTTTTCCTGCAGGAGCCTGTGCAGGGGATGGCTCTCCCTGCACGGAGGCTGCGGCCTCAGCTGCCTCTCGTGCTCCTCCAGAAGCCTGTGCAGGGCTTGGGTCTCCCTGCACAGAGGCTTGGGCCTCAGCTGTCTCCTGTTCTCCTGCAGGAGACTGTGCAGGGGATGGCTCTCCCTGCACAGAGGTTTGGACCTCTTCTGTCTCCTGGTATCCTACAGGAGCCTGGGTAGGGGATGGCGCTTCCTGCACGGACGCTGGGGCCTCAGCTGCCTCCTGGTCTGCTGCAGGACATGGTGGATATAATTTTTCTCCCGGGATTGAAGTTGGGTCCTCTGTTGGCTCTGAAGGTTTTATCACTGTCATTGCAGACCTTCTCACGGTAGCTGCTGATTCAGTCCTCTGGGACACCGGCGCCTCCATCGGGGAGATGGATGGAATATCCCCTTCCACCAGCTCCACGCTGTCTCCTGTCTGGAGCTCTGCAAAGACAGTGACTGGCTCCGTCCCAGAGGCATCAGAGCCCTGCCCAGCTGTCCTTGCTGCTGCTTCTGCCCTCTGGACCTAATTCTCCCAGATCAGGCACACATCTGTGTCTGCACAGTATTCTACCCCTGAGGAAAGACCTACACCTCAGGGGCTTGGGATAAACCTCAGGCAGAAGGGTGCCACCCCAGCACTCCACGTCCCACCCAGCCGGCCTTGACCTGGGCTTTGAACCTGACCGACACCCCCAGGCTTCTAACACCTCACCGACTGCTCCTGCTCCTGCTCCTGCTCACGGTGGTCTACCCACATGAACCCGCCCTTCCAGGCACACATGGGGAGGGGCTGTAGGGCTGCCCAGATGGGACCACAGTGGTAGCCTGGTTTGGAATGGCCTTCCTTGGGCCTCCTGGTGTTACCTTTCCGTCCCTCCGGGTAAACGGCCAGAGCTGTCTGCCGTGAGAGGGGCACCAGCATCTGCATCGGTCTTTGGGGGCTTTCCTGGGGCTCTGGCCCCTGGTCATTGGGAAGCAGCAACTAAACATGTTGCTCCTTCTAGACAAGTGCTAGACAAGTGAGCTCGCTTGGGGGCTGTGTTTAGGATGTTGGTGCCTAGTTACCAGGGTTCCAAGTTCTGTGGGCTCTGTGAGGTCACTTCCTGGGATCCCCTTACCTAAGCTTCCTCCTCACACAAGACCTTCCTAAGGGCACCCTGGGCTGCTGACTGCTCACTCTCCATCTCCATACCCTGTCCAGACACAATCACACCGACACAGTCCACCCCACAGCCTCTGGGGAGGTCTGGACGCAACCGGGGCCCCAGCTTTGAGGACACAGAGTTGAATTCAGTCCCGCTCCTGCTTCTTGCCAGTGATGTCACCCTGGACAACCCTGCGCCTCTCAGGGCCTCCCCTCTCAGGGTCTCTCCTGTGTTCATGTCCCTCTCTGTGTAGGGGGGGTCATTCTAGCACCTACTTCCTAGGGATGTCATCAGGTGAATAGACCTAGAGATCCCTTCAGAGTCTGTGAATCCCGTGGGCTGCTCCCACATGTAGCTCCTGCACAGACTCGGCAGTGCAAGGATTACAGAAAGGGATGGCTGTAGCAGAGAATACAACGCAAAGAGGCTTGGGTCTGCTGGGCGTCTGGGAGAGGCACTTCCCCTCTTGCCTGTTTCCCAGTGTCCCTAGGGAGGGTTGAAATGAAATGACGTTCAGACATCATCTCCTTCTGGCTCGCAACCCTCCAGGGCCTCCTGTTATGTTTAGAGTCAGGTCCACGTGCCTGAGTGGCGGTCATCTCAACCTATGTGGTGGGCAGCCCCCTAATGGCTCCCAGCGTTCCCACTTCCTAGGCACACAACCTATGTAACCCCCGCTCCTCAATGAGAATGGACTTTGCGGCTGGCTTCTAACCAATAGAATAGGGCCAAGTGATGGGATGTCACTTCCACGGTCGGCTTAACGAAAGGTCTGTGACTTCTGCCAGGTTCTGTCTCTCCTGTGTTCATTCTATCTCTCTATCTCTGTCTCTCTCTGTCTCTGTCTCCCTGTCTCTGTGTCTCTGGCTGTCTGTATCTCTCTTTGTCTCTCCCTGTCTCTCTGTCTCTCTCTTTGTCTCTGCTCTCTGTCTCCCTGTCTCTGTCTGTGTCTCCTCTCTTTGTCTCTCCTACCCATCTTTCTATCTCTGTGTGTCTCTGTCTCTCTTTCTCTCTCTCTTTCTGTCTCTCTGATCCACTATTCAGGAGAAGCCAGATCAGATATTATGAGCTTCCATCCCCATGGCACCCCCTAATGCAAAGAACTGGCAGAGGGTCCAGGCCCACAGACAGAAAAGTCCTGAAACCCCCCATCCAAACTGAATCCTACCACTGCCCCCATACTTGTGAATGATCTCCGAGATGGCTCCTGCCTCTATCGAGCTTGAGTTGAGAACACAGCCCAAGCCTCCTGCTAGACCTTGACGGGGAGCCTCCCAGCTGACCTGAGCCTGGACCCTGGTAGAGACACTGTCAGGTGCTCAATAATAGTTCTCATAAGTGCTAAGTGAGGCTAATGCTGTCACCCAGCATAGACAGCTAGTACCTCTTTCCAAGCCTGGGTCTGGCCCTGCCATCCTATCTCCCTCACTTCTCTCCTCCCCAGCTCACTCTAGCCACACTGGCTGTTTTCTCACCTCCTCTCTCGTCAAATTCTCTTCTGCCTCCAAGTCTCTGTGCCTTTGAGCTTCCCCCCAGCACGCTGTTTGCAGATAGATGCAGGGCTGGTTCCTCTTGTCCCTCAGCTCAGGGCACAAATGTCCCCAGCAGGGCCTTTTACATCCACCTAGGGGCTCCAGGCCCTCCCTCCTACAACACCCTGCTTCATTGCCCTGTAGCACCTGCTCTTCTTTTTCGCATGGATTTGTTCATGATTTTGTCCCTTCCACCTCCAGGCTGTGAGCTCCTGGAGGACAGGGACCATGTGGGTGCTTTCAGCACTGCCCTCAGGACTAACATGGGCCCTGCTCAGGGTGAGTGCTGGCGCCACAGTAGCTGACAGAATCATGAGAGGCTCTCAGAGTCCCCTCCTGCCTCTGAGCAGCTCCTATTGTGGACGTGGATGCCAGTAATCAAAAGTGCCTGTTGCTTCGGACAGGGGAACACCCAGAACGAGCCCTGGGCATCCTTTCCCTGCTACACTTGCTCCATTGAGCAGGAGTGGACCCAGGATACCCCTGGTGGTCAGCCCTAGCCTTGCAGCCGCAGGCAGGAAATCAGAAAGGAAAACACACACATTTCTTTGTTTGGGGTCCTCAAGGTAGTGGTTCCACCAAGGCCGAGGGCGAAAAGGAGCAGGACCTGTGGGCTCCAGGAGGGACGTGAGGGACCTCAGAATCCTCTCTTGCTCCCCACTTTCTTTACACTGGTGCTGGCATGTCCCATTGATTCACAAGGCCTCCTCACCCCAGCCAGGGCAATGACTCCACCTCACTTTCAAAGGAGGACCCCGAGGCTCCGACACGGATGGCCTTGTCCCTGGTCCCCAGACAAGTCGACCAGTGTTCTGCCATGTTCTGCACTGCCTGGGGCCCCAGTCCCCAACCTCTCAGGCCGCCCTCTGCTCAGCAAGACCTCGAGGGAATGGAATGCATTTTACAAGGACTCAGAGAACAGTGGGTCATGGATGGAGAACGAAGGTCAATAGACTCTTCTATAAGCCTGTGGGACCCTTAGAGTCACCTCATCTATGCACCCCAATTACAGAGGCCGAAGATCAGGCCCTCTTTCCTGTAGCCCCTCCCCCCTAGGGGGTCGCATCCTAGTTCCCGGTGCCCAGAGTGATGGACATAGGACGCCAGACCTGGTTCTCTGCAGGCTGCTCTAGGGATGGCACCAACCCCTGCATCCCCCTGTGCACCTTCGGGACCCCCTGCCCATAGTCTGGCATCTCTCCCCCTCATGCTATGGGCCTGCGCATGTTGCTAGGGGACCGGATGCCCCTGTCCCATGGCAGAGCTGCCTCCAACCTCTTTCTTCCTTCCTCCTGTCACCTCCCCAGTGTGCACTTCCCTTCTGACACAGGGCTGGGCAGTCAGAGTGTGTGTGTATGCTTGTGTGTGTGAGTGTGTCCATGTGGAGATGCGTACAGGAAAGGGCCCTACATGGGGGACGTTGGCAGGGGTCCGCCAGGATCTTAGGGTTCTCATTCCCAAAGCAAACCCCTTGGAAGTGTTGAGGCTGGCCTAAGAGCTTGGAATGCTCTCTTCTCCTCTAGACTCTGCCCACTTTGTGGGCCCAGGGCCTGTCCCTGCTTCACCTGGCCTCAGTTTCCCAACTGTCCTGTGAGGGTTGGACATGGAGCAACATCAGCCCCGATGAGCATGGACATGGCCCGGGATCTCTGCCCGCATGAGTGAGGCAGGGATACCCTCACGGTCTCACAGGCCTCTCTCCTGTGGGGCAACCAGGCCTCCTGTCCATGGTCAGGCACACAGAGGGACCCTGCAGACAGCCCTTCTGGGTGACACAGCCCGCAGCACACACGTGTAACACAACGGTCCCCTGACATGGCTGCTTTCGTCTGTCCCCTCCCCCAGCCTACTGCTCGGTGACCCTCACATCCCCTACTTCCCGGGAACACACCACACAAGCCAGGTGGGCCACACAGTGCGCAGTTGGTAGGTTGGACATCTGGGGACTTGAGGGTTACTAAATATACACCGACCTCATTGTCCTGGTCCAAAGACTGCATCCCAGAGTCCAGCTCCATGCTTGGCTGGTCCTGCGGACATGAAGACAGTGGTGGACAAAGGCCCTGGACAGGGAAAAGGCCAGGCCGCCCTTTTACCTCCTCCTCTACACCCCCTCCCTGCCACATGAGGTCCAGCCAGTCCCTGCCTGCAGCCTTGGCGGGTGTAGGAGGAGCTGAAGGGAGCCCAGCTGGGCAACTATTAGAGGGAGTTACTGTTATTAGGGAGCCCCCTGGGTCCTGAGTGATTGCACTCCATTTTACAGATGACCAGTGATCCCAGCATTCAAGGTCACTCTGCTCTAAGTGAACAAGTCTAGACGTGAACAGGGGATTAGAAATCCTTGATTTTCACCAGCATTGAGCCCAGCATTGACCATCGAGGCCTTGTCCTGCGTTGGGGCTCCCCCAGCCAGGCGACCTCCTGAGTCCAAGCACTTTGGGCACCTTCTTCTCCCTGCTTGAATCCCAACACACCCTCCTGAGGTCAGAGTCACTGACCCCATTTTTCATGGAGGAAACTGAGGCTCTGAGAAGACACCGCATGACCTTGCCTGTCACAGGGCTGTGAGGTGACCCAGCTGTGGCTTTGACCCCAGGTGAATCGGACCCTAAAGGCTCTGCTAGCACAGGAGACTGAGGAGGTGGCCTGTGAGCCCAGCACAGAGGTGAGTCCATCCTGGATGGGGGCTTGGGGGAGCGGCACTGCAGGCTAGGAGCTCTGAATGGGACAGGGGCTTGGCAGGGTCCTTGGGGAGGAAGGCTCTAGGGAGGGTGGGGTGCGGTGAGGGGTGCACTCTGGGGACGGTGTCTTGACCAGATCACACAGGGCCGTGACTCAGGCAAGGAGTCGGGCCTCACTACAGGTTGGTTGGACGTGAACGAGCAGTCTCATCAGAGCCTCTGGCGGTTAGATCCTAGATTTGGAGGGAGATTGGTGTGGGCACCTTATCCACCTCCACTCAAGCCCAGATCCCCAAGAACCAACAGGATGAGAAGGCTGCCTCCATTTCCTCCCATGTACAGTGGGCACTGTGGCGGTCGCCTACCTCCTCCCAAGGTTGGGCATGCTGCCTGGAGGGCCCAGAGAGGGCTTCTTGTCAAAGTAGCCATTCAGGACAGGTCTGTGCTCTGAGAGCTCTGAATGATGGGACCAAGGGCAAGTCCCACCAGTGGGCTAAACAAGACGCTCCTGTCCACGTTGCTGTTGTTTATTCCAGGTGAACTGGGATGATGCAGCATCGCCCACCGTGTGGACGGAGAGGGCCAGCGAGGAGCTATGGTTGAAGAGCCTGAGACACAACGCTTGTGTGTGACCAAAGCTGCCTCGGGTGTGGTGGAGGCTGAGGAGGAAGAGGTGCTGCTGGAGGTCAAGATGAAACCAGAGACCATCGGGGACCAGGGGGCGGTTGATTTCCATAACTGTGGGGGATGGCATGATCAGCAGATTTTTCTGGACCCGGGAGGAAACCCCAGGCTGGCATCCAGCTCCTGGGCTTCTTGGCCCTTTTGTGGGTGTGGATGTGAAACACTGGTTCCGGGCAAGAAGGGACTGGGAATGGGCTGTCAGAGAGAATGAGTAGGGCAGTCACCTTCTTTTCCTTGAAATCAGGGGACTCTGGGTCAAAACTCACGTTGCTCTCCTCCACCTTGGACCTGGAGGAACCAGCCAAGTGCTCGTTGAGCATTGGACAATGTCCCTGTCACTGAGGTCCTGGCCCCATCTGAGGTGTCCCAGCACTTGGTGTGGGAGCTAGTGATGGAAATGGCTGCTGTTCTGGAGCTGGTCAAGTGTGGGAGCTGGAGGAAGCTCTGGTTCTGTAGCTGGCCGCAACTGAGCTCTAGAGCTGGCATCAGAGTTCTCATTAGTCCACAGCTGGAGCAGGATCTGGTGCTATGTGGCTCTAACTTTGTAGGTTGAGGTAACTCTGCCTCTGCTGCTGGTGACTGAGCCTTCTCTAGCTCCACAGCTGGTAAACAACGTGTCCTGACCTTTAGATGGGGTCAGTGACATCACCAACCCATCATGAGCTGTCCATCAGATGGTGGGAGCACTCCAGCAAATAGCATCTATTACAGTAGTGTTATTTCATCTCAGTTCCAGTTACATATTTATTTTAAATATACTTAGAATGAGAATAGGATAACAGAAACCATTTACTCTTTGCTGAGAGCACACCTTATTGATGTCGTTTTTTAGGAAATATTACACAGTGGAAGACACCATTCTCCTCCCGCTCTCTTTCCTCCCCAGAGGTAACTACCGTCTTGACGTTAATATATGTATTCTGTACACATTGTCTTTTGCAAAAAGACAACCGTCCCAAATTTGCTGAGGTTTTTGCTATAAGTGGCCATCAAAGATATGCATCCTAGTGGATACTGTTAAAAACTCTGTCCTGTCAAAGTAAAGACAACAGTCCAACAGTTAGTTGAGAAGGTACCTGCTTTGTAGATATGGTTTTTAAAAGAGAGGTTTGAAAATATCTCCATTATGTTACCATTGACCCTCCTTATTTGGAAGAGTTATGTTTTGTCAATTCTTCACTGACACTGCATGAACAAGAATGGACCACTGCTCCCAGGGGAAGGACAAGGTGAGGTTTTTGCAGCCTCTGGTCGTGACATGTTTGGGAAGCTCTCAATGCACAACCTTGTCTTATGTGTGTCTCTTGAAAATCACCTTATTTCATATAGATTGTTGATTCATTAGTTGAACTCTAGGCCAACAGCACTATCTATAACTTATGCCTGAAGGACGCTCATCCAACACAACAATTTTCTACGAAAGGCCCATCACAGGCTCCTTGTGCTTACGAACACTACATAACACTTCAGCACTACGTTTGAGGGCCATTCTAAAGAGCAAAAGCACCAAGGAGAAGCACAAAAGGTAACAAACGTAGCATTCCATAGATTAGGGACATTTGTTGACGTGAGAATTAAAACAAGAGTTTTAATACTGTAATAGCAAAAACTAGAAACAACCCAAATGTACACCAAAAGAAGAACGGTCAAAGGAGATGTCGTTTACTCATACTAACATGTAACAGTGAAAAAGAATGGCATAGGTCCAAGCAAATTGTTACAAAAGTATCTCCAATGTAGTTTTGAGTGAAAAGAGGAGGTTGCAGAACGAGGTCCATGCCTCACAGGAAGAGGTCTGCCTGAGGTTTGATCTCCAAGCAGCTCTATCAAGCCTAATGCCAACTGCTGTGAAAAAGGAAACAAAAATTCTGTTTCTGGAATGTGCTATTTGCCTAAAGAAAATCTTGCAAGCGTGTGGCTGGTGGGTTCATCTAAAAGGACAGAGAGCTGAGACTTTGCTGAGCTTACAGAATAGGATTTACGAGTTCTTTCATTCTCTGATTCCTAAGGAATATTTTTAAGTAAATGTCGTCTTATGTGACAACATTTCACGTGAGACTCACTTGCATTATAACCTGGTAATGAGGTTGTGGGGCTTAGCTAACCATTACCAAGGCAAAGTTTTGCTGGCTCTCCTCTCTACCAAAAGCAACCTAAAAGTTGGGCAGGACTATTTTGGGTTAGCTGGTGGTATTTGGGCTGGTTCGCAGCACACACACCCAAGAAGTCTCTCACCTCTGTGCCTCTGTACTTGAGGTAGCCTCTGCCTAGAACCTCTACTCAGGATGTGTAAATGACTCACTCTTCATTTCTTCCTGCCTTGGCTCAAATGTCCTCTGAGAGGTGGATACCAAGACAGGATTAAACGGGCAAGGATTTTACGAGGGGAGATGCTTCTGTAACAGAAAATGGGGTGGGGGAGCCTGGCAAAGTGGGAGAGCCATCAGGCCATGATGCAAGTCTGACTCTAAATGAGGGGGAGATAGAGGGAAGGATGGGTCCAAGTGTCCTACACTGCTGTATAGTCTAAGGAAGGCTTAGGAATGCCACTGGGGAGTCCTTGAGCACAAGCAGATCAGCAGAGGAGTCCATGCCTCCCAGGAACAGGTCTGCCTGAGTATCTAAACCTGTCTCACTCACTGATTTGGAGCAGTCCAAGGGAAGCACGACCTCAGTGCAAACAGAGGAAAGATCTCATAGCTCAGCAGACTACTGACTTCATAGCTTTGGTTAATTACGTTTGCTGCAGGTGGAGGCCTTCGAGGAGCAGTCTCCTGGATACCATATCTTATCAGTCAGTTTTCCCTGATCACTCTCTGCAAAACAGCCCCACAGAACAGTAAAACATCAACCACATTTCACCAGGAAACAGTAAAAACACATTTCAGACTGGATACAAGGCACATTCCAGGACAACAAAGTAATCTGAACTGGTGTTGGGAGTAGATTAAAACTGGATTACTGCTAGGGATCCAGCAATATCAAGAGAAAGAGAGAGAAGGAAGCAAGGGAGGGAAGACAGAGGGCGTTGGCCCTCAGCATTTGGGGCTAGTATTTGGCCATGCCCATCAGTGATCATAACCGGCTGCAAGACATCCTACAAACCATAAAGTCAAAACACCTCATTCATTTACAAAAATGCATTTCATGTATTGACTTTTGTTTTAACCCGTCCCCTCATTTCAGACAGGAGATCCAGAAAAGGGAGACAACTATTCAGTCGCAGAACCAGGACTAGAACCCAGGGCCCCAGACTCCTGGTCATTCATTCAGGAGGGCACCCCTTGTTCTTGGCTACCTGCCAACCTGTAGGAGGACAACATTGGTGAGGACAACCTGAAGGAACTGAAGTTCTTGCCTTCACAGAAGTTCAAAGGAGGTGCTTGAGCTGGACCTTAGACGATGACTAGGAGTTTGCCAGACATCTGAAGGGCATTGGAGGCAGTGCGTGCAAAGTAGGGAGGCCTGAAACAGCGCTGGGATCAGAAAGCACAAGTGGAGCCCTCTGCTCAAGTGGATGAAGCACTGAGGAGCAAGGTGAGCCGGGAAGGAGGATGCACTGTGGAAGACAGTGGGGAACGCCTGCAGGGGTTTTGGCAGCGAATGCCAATAGGAAGAGCTACCATCTAGCTCACTGTGGCTGGAGCAGGGACTGAGTGGCCTAGTAGCTGATGGGGGCGGGGAACGCCCACGACAAGGCCAGGGAAGAGATGACGACGGACAGTGGCAAAGGGAGTACACAGGACAGGGGAAGGACTTACCTGGAGATGCGCGGAGGGCGCCACCCCTCCAGCGTTTCCCAGGCTGATGCCAAGAAGCAAAGGGCCTTGCGACAGGAAAGCGCCCTGCGCCCGCCGAGCCGGGCAGATGCTCAGGAAACGTGTGCTGCGCGGGGAGGGGACGGCGCTCAGGCAGAGCTGGAGCTCGGAGGAAGGTCGCGCACCAGGTTGCAGGGCCAGGCCTGGGCCCCATCCACCACGTGTCAAGGTGGCAGTGCAGACACCTAAGATGTCTCCTGACTCAAACCAGGAGTTCACCATGAGATTGCCTCTGAGTCGGTTAAGGGACGCTGCACTGAAACGTCCTGACATGCAAAGTTCAGAGAGCGGAGGAAGTACAACTGAGTAAACAGAAGTTACCAAGTACAGAAAGAATAGGCAGAGCGGGGGACAGAAATGGCTGAAAGTGAAGTTGATATCTTGGCAGGAGAAGATGCCTCTGAAGTGGGGTCCGGGAGCCAGGGGGATCTGGTGAGCCAGTTGTCTTACAGACAATCTTTTGTAGGGTCCAGGTCAAGGGGCATCTGAATCCTTAAACTAAAGCCCTATTGCCAAGGCCACAGGAGCCTCCCTCTAGGCCACAGCAGAGGGGGACTGGAGCACTGTGGGCTCACAGTTCACCTCTTGTCTGTTTACATTCAGAGTGCAGTCCTTGGCTGCGTAGCAGTGTTTGTTTCTCTTCTTATAATTATCATTATTTCATGTCCTTATCTTCCTCGTGAGTTCCCTGTAAAACCAACCATGATCCACGGTGTCAGCACTTTGATTCCAGGTCACTGCCTCAAGGCCTGCAGAGGGAGCCTCGTGCTCATAACCTCCTGTTTTTATCCCAGTCTCTTTAGGGATGCATTGACCTCTTTCTTGTCTGCACTGAGGCACGGAATGGGGGCCCACACCCAACCCTGCGTCTCCTCCTTTTAATATCTCATGCTTTGGAAACACTGCTTACTGTTCACTCGCTGGACTATACTCCCTGACATGAACAACGCACGGGAGAGAGGAGGTAGGAAACCCTGATCCACGTAGGGCTCTGAGTTGACCATAACACAGAGTACAGTTGATCAGAGGCCAAGGTAGAGTTCCTTAACGCAACCATCTGCCGAGGTGAAGGTGTTCTAATGTCACACCACCTGAAAATAAAGCAAACACATAAAAGCATATGTAGTGGTCAAAGAGAAAGCACACAACTAAAAGAATTGATCCCATGAAATACACTATTCTATTTGTTTATGTATCCAATGACTGATGGGAAATAGCCAGGTGTAGAGATAGTAGAATTGATCAATGTCATAGAGAATTCTCTTAACAGTTGTTCATGCCTTGTGTTTTACATCATTGATTGGGGTAATATTTCCATCTTTTCCTTTCCTAGTGTCTCCACCTTTCTCAACTTTTCCAAGAGATATATTTACATTATCCTCTAAAATTTAAGGGAAATTTAAAAATAGTTATGAGACACTTTAAGTTGTTGATTTTGTATATGGGAGGAGCACTAGATTGCAAGTGAATTAGTGACCATTAGAGTTTCAGTTTGGTAAAAGGTGGTAGTTGGAATTGATACCAGGATGTTTGTAACCCAGTTTTTACTTCATTATTTGATGTACTTTTCCAAATGCCAGAGCCGGTCATTCTGAATGTAATAACTTGTCTCATTTTAAAATAAGTGTCCTTGGAGAGGGTGATGCAGGTAAGTAGAAAATAGTTTAATGTAGTGACTTGTTTTTCTCCAATGGATCTGTTATAAACCCAACAGCCATATAGCATTCTTTTGTCCAAATGACCTGATGACACTTTCTTAACTTTTCTTGCTGTGACTCTAGCCATCTAGGGTCACACCACCTTCTCTCTCCTAGTCATGCTTTCAGTTGTAAGAGTGACATTGTCAATAGTACAATGAGCAATTGGCACACACTCTACTCTTTTCTAAAAAAAAAAAAATATATATATATATGTATATATATATCAACTGCAAACTTTAGTAACATAATTGTTAAGGAATGAACAATTTGCAGTGCCCTTAACAACTGATGGCTACACATGATTGTGTAGCGACATCATGGTTCAAACCATGCTGTGCAACATGTGGCCCCTTTGAATTTTATTTTAAAGGAATGGGTTCAATGACTTTTTTCTTTTGAAAGAAGAAAGACTTGCATTTCCATCTTAGAAAATTGAGAACTGGTTTTTTGCCTTTATTTTTTTCTCTTCAGCTCTTCTTCCTACTGGTTACTAATTCACATGTCCAGTTACTTCAGATTCATGGTGCTACCTCCTCTGCCTTTTTCATGGCTCTCACTTTAATTTTTCCATCATCCCTTCTGTGAAGGAGGTTTCTCTCCACGCTCATCTAGCAAGGAAGGAACCGACCCTCCTTTCTGTGAACTTGGAGACAGAGGCCAAGGTGAAGCCTCGGTGCCGCTCTCCACCAGTGAGCTGCAGAAGGGCTGCAGAGTCCTGTGAATCTTTGGCTCCCCTCCTGGCTCCCTCCATAGTTGGCATTGTCTGCACGGAGGAGCCCAGCTCGTTACAATCGAATTGTTGAAGTCTCTAGAAGTCGGCTGAAGGATAAGACTGGCGAGAAAGGACATCAGCAAGCAGTGTGCTCCAAAAGTTGGTGGCAGAAACATTCAGAAGATGAAAACCTTTCCGTTTCTCTTGTTTTCTCTTTATCTTCTCTCCCTTCCTTTTCCTTTACTTAGATGGTACAAAGCCTGTCCATCCCCCATGGTAGTTGTTTTTCTCCTCAGAGCCCCAGGACAGAGCTGTATCTCTTAGTTGTAGGTCAACCCATGGGGGTTCATTTCCTGGAGTCCCACGGCAGTTTATTCATATCTCTTTCATTCAAATTATGTCTGTAGTGTAATTTATCTGTTTAGACATATCTGTCTTCCTTGCAGACCCCCAACATTTCAAGACCTTTGGGCACACAGTAGATACTTAAGGACTTGAGTGAATCAGTGAAGATCTTTTGTTGAATAAGATCTAAATAAATACAATACCTACACAGCACATGAATGCAACCACTTGAGAGAGAGTTTTGTGTCTGCTGAAGCAGGCTGTGGACCAGTTTAGGGGCTCAGTGCCAAAGTGACTCAATAGATTTAGACCAAATGAACGAGATAATTAACTTCAATTTTACAATTCATGGAGAACAGGAGCAGGATATCTAGGTGTGAATCAGGACTTGATCATTCTTGTTGCATCTTTGGAAAACCCAGTCCTTTTTCTTTCTATGGAAATTTGACTCATCCCAAGCAGCTGCCTTATTGGTATTTATGGGAAGATCAAATTGAAAAGAAAACTCAGAAAAGTATAACGGCTAGCCTTAGGGAATCTCTTAATAAAATGAAAGAACAAAAGTCGGAGTTAGAACAAAGATTGAAAGTCAAATTTACTGAAAATTCCCTGTCTCCTCCCTCCTACACTCCCTTATATCTCCAACTCCCTGTCCCTGACTCCCCAGAAGATCTTTTGGATTTCTGGACCCCTGTGCCAAATCCTCCCCCTCAAGACTTATCTCCTCAGCCACCTCCTCAACCAGTTCTCTTAGGTCCCAGGACTCCAACTTCTCCGAAGGGCATTCAGCTGCTTGTTTTAACTTCTCTCACTGTTAAAGACTTACAGGGGGCGCTTAGGCCTGACCTCCAAGCAAGGGGCATACAGGTCACTTGTGTAAATGCTGAAAACCAAGAAATAAATTTAGTAGAAACACCCAGGAACGGCAAGAAGTTTCGTTTTGCTGTGTCTTACAACTCCTCTTACTTTCCAGGGCTCTGTAATCAGGCTCTGTCAGCTTCAGACATTCCTATGCAGTATCCATTGAGGATGTATCCTGGACCTCCGCTGCAGAGAGTTCATGTCTCCTGGATAGCAGCTGATCTCTTAAATTATAAAGCTCTCCCTCCTCCATTGTCAGAAGACCCTACTAAATTTAGAGAAGAATTAGAAAGATTAGTGGCTATTCATAGCCCCACCCACCGAGACCTTGACTGGCTGCTAAAGGGCGTTCTTCCATCCCATGACTACACTGTAGTTATCAGACAGGCCAGACGGCCCCCTAGGAAAAACCCCCCTCATAGAGGAAATAGATGGCCAGACCCTCTCCCAGGCCCTCCTGCAGATGACCAGGAAGTGGCACAGCTACAGGCTGATATTCAAGGTTTAATAAGAGCGATTCTAGAGGCGTTTCCTCCTAAACTTAATCGGTCAAAAATTGAATTATGCACTCAGAACGAGGGGGAACAACATAAAGCTTTTGTTGAACGGTTTATTCAGACTTTCCAAAGACACACTGCATTGAGTCTGGAAGCTCCAGAGCATAAGAATCTCCTAATTTCTGCTTTAGTTGGAAATTTTCTTCCTGATATAAAGAAACAAATTCAAAACAGTGTGGTTGGTTGGGCAGGACAACCATTAAGTGTAATAATGGAGGTTGCTACACACAATTCTTTGAAAATTGTCAGCAAGAAAGCAAAAAAAAAAAAAAGAATTAAAGACAACTCTTCTTGCTTTGCAAATTGAATCTTTTGAAAAGCAAAAATTCAACCCTGAAAGTAAACTAAAGCCCACTCAGAGGTCTCCCTATTTGCCTTCGGACAATTGTAGGTATTGCAAGAAACCATGGCACTGGAAAAGGGCATGTGGCGCTCTTAAGAGAAGGGAAAGTTTAAAAAATTTTCCCGCTTGGCTGCAGCACCCCCAAAAGGCTCATTTTTCTCTACCTGAGGGACATTTCTCCCTCAAATGATGGGGTCAGCCGATCCTTAGTCGCACCCCTGAGCCTACATTTAAACTTAAAATAGAGGATCGGAAACTGGATTTCTTAATTGACACTGGTGCGACATTCTCTACTATCCGTTCAAAAGATTTATCTCTACCTGTTACCTCTGATTCTATCAAGCTGTTAGAGTCTCTGGACAGCCTACTTCATTGCCCATACCTAAGCCCACTCCAATATATTTAGACCCCCTTAACACTCATCATGCTATTTTAGTTTCTGACTGTTCACCAGCAAACCTCTTTGGCCGAGATTTGTTATGTAAATTCAATGCCACTATAAATTGTAATGAAAAAAGTGTTTTTATCTCCTTGCCTTCTGACCAAGCCCCAAGTCTCCTACTTTCCATGATGGAAACTTGTCCTGATTTAAATCCTTCTGAGGAAGATGAGTCTTTAAAGAATGTCCCAACCAGTCTTTGGGCTACACATGCAAATGAGGTAGGATTGTTGCTTAGTGCTGAGCCCGTGCACGTTACTTGGAAAAAAAATAAACCTTTTCCATCAGTAGCCCAATACCCGCTCTCCAGAGATGCCGAGCGAGGAATTCAACCCATAATAGACTCCCTTTTGCAAGAGGGTGTACTAGCTTTTACTTCCTCGCCCTGTACCACTCCAATCTTGCCAGTAAAAAAGGAAGGCAAATTTGACTCAGACGGGAACCAAATCTATAGATTTGTACAAGACCTCAGAGCCATAAACTCTTTTGTAATTCCTCGGCATCCTGTGGTCCCTAATCCAGCTGCCATCCTGACCTCAATATCTGCTGATGCAGCCTGCCTTACAGTAGTTGACCTCTGCTCAGCTTTCTTTTCAATCCCATTACACCCTGACTCACAATTTCTTTTCACATTTACATTTAAAGGGAGACAATTAACATGGACTGGAATACCTCAGGGATATTGTGAGACCTCTCAATATTTTCCCAGGTCCTTAAACCTGACTTGGATTCTGTAGTCTTTACTCAAAGGTCCACTCTTGTTCAATATGTTGATGACTTTTTACTCTGTAATCCAACTAAGCAGGGGGCTCTTACAGATTCTCTCATTCTCCTGAAAGCCCTAGCTGAACGAGGCCATAAAGCCTCCAGGTCTAAACTTCAGTGGGTGCAAATGACTGTTACCTACTTAGGGCATGAGATATCTCAAGGCATTCAAAAGCTAACCCCCAAACGCCTTGAGTCAATTTTATCCATCCGTCTCCCCAAAACAAAGAAACAGCTACGTAAATTTCTAGGAGCTGCTGGTTACTGCTGCCAACGGATTCCTAATTTTGCAGCCCTTGCTAAACCTCTGTATTCTCTTCTCCCAAATATCGCCCCAGAGCCTATTTCCTGGTCCTCAGAGGCATTAAACTCCTTTGAGGCCTTAAAAATAGCTTTGTCCATGCCTCCTGCTCTTGGTTTACCTAATTTTGACAAGCCTTTTCATCTATACTGTCATGAAAATAATGAAATTGCTACAGGCTTTCTAGGGCAATCTTTTGCCTCTCAAATACATCCTATAAGATATTTCTCATGCCAACTAGACCCTGTGGCATCAGGCATGCCCCCATGCTTACGTGCGATGGCTGCAGCTGCCACCCTGATTGATAAGGTCAGTACTCTTACATTAGGCTCTCCCATTCACCTCTATGTCCCACATTCTGTGTCAGCTATTTTGCAAGTTCATAGGACACAACACCTCTCTACACGGCGACAGACCACCTATGAGCAGGCTCTTTTAACTAACCCTTCCATCATCTTACATCTTTGCAACACTTTATTTATTTATTTATTTATTTTTATTTATTTATTTATTATTTATTTATTTATTTTTTTGTTTATTGCAGTAACATTGGTTTATAATATTGTAAAAATTTCAGGTGTACATCATTGTACTTCTGTTTCTGCATAGATTACATCATATTCACCAGCAAAATACTAATTACAACCCATCACCACAAACATGTACCGAATTATCCCTTTCACCCTCCTCCCTCCCCCCTTCCCCTCTGTTAACCACCAATCCAATCTCTGTCCCTATGTGTTTGTTTATTGTTGTTATTATCTACTGCTTAATTAAGGAAATCATACGGTATTTGACCTTCTCCCTCTGACTTATTTCACTTTGCATTATACCCTCCATGTCCATCCATGTTGTCACAAATGGCTGGATTTCATCGTTTCTTATGGCTGAGTAGTATTCCATTGTGTATATATACCACAGCTTCTTTATCCATTAGTCCCTTGATGGGCACTTAGGTTGCTTCCAAGTCTTGGCTATCGTGAATAACGCTACAATGAACACAGGGGTGCATGTACCTTTGCAAATTGGTGTTTTCAAGTTCTTTGGATAAATACCCAACAGTGGACTAGCTGGATCATATAGTAGTTCTATTCTTGCTTTTTTGAGGAATCTCCATACTGTTTTCCATAGTGGCTGCACCAGTTTGCACTCCCACCAGCAGTCTATGAGAGTTCCCTTCTCTCCACATCCTCTCCAACACATGTTGTTTCCTGTCTTGTTAATTATAGCCATTCTGACGGGCGTGAGGTGATATCTCATTGTAGTTTTGATTTGCATTTCCCTGATACTTAGTGATTTTGAACATCTTTTCATGTGTCTGTTGGCCATCTGTATATCTTCTTTGGAGAAATGTCTGTTGAGGTCTTTTGCCCATTTTTTAATTGGGTTGTTAGTTTTTTTGTTGTTGAGATGCATGAGTTCTTTATATATTTTGGAGATTAAGCCCTTATCAGATGTATGGTTTGCAAATATCGTCTCCCAATTGTTAGGTTGTCTTTTCGTTTTGTTGATGGTTTCCTTTGCTGTGCAGAAGCTTTTTAGTTTGATGTAGTCCCATTTGTTTATTTTTTCTATTGTTTCTCTTGCCCGGTCAGATGTGGTGTTTGAAAAGATGTTGCTAAGACCGATGTCGAAGAGCGTACTCGTTGCAACACTTTAAATCCAGCTACTTTACTGCCCCTTCCTGATGATGGAGAGCCCCATTCCATTCCACATGATTGCCTTGCAACTATAGAAACGGTCTCAAAGCCACAAGAGGATCTCTCAGACATCCCTTTAGACAATCCAGACTTACTTCTGTTTTGTGACGGCTCCTGTAAACGAAATTCCCGGGGAAGCATTATAACTGTTTATGCCATAGTTTCCCCACATGAAACTCTTGAAGCTTATTCTTTGCTCACCATAAGATCAGCCCAAGCTGCTGAACTCATAGCTCTTACTAGGGCCTGCACATTAGCAAAAGAAAAAACTGCCACTATTTACACAGACAGCAAATAGGCTTTTGGAGTCTGCCATGTTGTTGGCACAATTTGGAAATCCCGTAGATTCTTAACCTCTGCAAGAACTCCCATTGCTAATGGACACTTAATTACAGCCTTATTACAAGCTATTCACTTTCCTTCAAAAATTGCCATTGTTCATTGTTCATCCCATACTAAGGAGACTGATGTCATATCTTTAGGGAATGACAGGGCTGACAGAGCTGCTAAACATGCAGCTCACTAGGGACCCCCTTATCCGTTTTCCACCCAATTTTTAAACCTGCCTTTATCCCTGACTGATGTTATTAACTATCAGACAAATGCCCCACCATCTGAAAAAGACAATTGGATACAAAAGGGTGCCAAACAATTATCAGATGGATTATACATTGGACCAAATGGACTTCCAGTAGCTCCTTTTCTTTTGACTTTTTGGCTTGCACTTATCTCCCACCAAATGGGACATATGTGCAAACGGGGGATAGCTAAAGAACTAAAAAACAATTGGTTTTGCCCTGGCAGCCATAAAATTTCTGACGAAATCACCTCCCAGTGCACAACTTGCAAATCTTACCAAGTTTCTGGGAGAAATCGGTGTGATCCAGGAAGTCCTCCCAGGCCCACGCTGCCTTTTGCAGCACTCCAAATGGATTTTATGGACTTGCCCTCAGCTTTAGGTTACTCTCACTGTTTGGTTATTGTCTGCATGTTTAGTAGGTGGACTGAATGCTATCCGACCAGACATGCAGATGCCACAACAGTGGTAAAGAAATTAATAACTGAAGTTATTCCTCGCTTTGGCATTCCTTTATAGATTGAATCAGACCAAGGAACTCATTTTACAGCAGAGATAAACCACTTGCTTGCAAAAACTCTGGGGTATTCATTAAAATTTCATACCCCATATCACCCTCAGTCATCAGGGCAAGTGGAACATAAAAATCTAGATATAAAAAGAACTCTAGGAAAAGTCTGTCAAGAAACTGGACTTAAATGGCCAGAAGCTCTGCCCTTGGCCCTTATGAAGATTCAGAATACTCCAAATAAAAGGCATGGACTGACTCCTTTTGAAATAGTTTTTGGACGTCCGATGCCTACTGGCGTCTCTAAACCTTCAATTCCTGGATTAAATGAATATTATGGGAACTTAAGTGAACAATTTGATGCTATGAGTAGTTATATACAAAAATTAACTAGTATACTTGAAGCATATCGTCAACAGGTAAAAGAGGCGTGACCCCCACCTTCTGACAAGCCTTGCCATCCCTTTTGACCAGGAGACTGGGTGTACATCAAGGTCTTTAGAAGAAAACACGCACTGTCACCTCGCTGGGAAGGACCTTATGAAGTCTTACCGACGACCTGCACTGCCATCAAAATAAAAAAAAAATCTTCCTGGATCCATGCAAGCCACACCAAAATAGACCCAGAACATCGCTCTCAAGACAACTGAGAGATAATCGCCACAGGTGACCTTAAACTAAGGATTTCGAGGGCCAAAACCCAGGCCCCAGAAGCAGCCGACATCACGAAGTAGACAGCTTTTCCCAAGATCACGGATCAAGAAAACCTACTTTGACCCAAGGGGGAGGACCCCTTGCTTTAAAACTCAGGATATATATACACACTCACACACACAAACTATTAGTGGAGATATATATATATATATATTTTTTTATCATTTATTAGAAAGCTGACTGGAGAGTGCTCGTCTCTATCTGTCCCTCTTCCCCTCTCTAAGTCTCCGCTATGGGCTCTTTTCCGATCCGTGTCTTGCTTTTACTAACCCTCTCCTTTTCAACAGGTCGGGCACAGACCAAACACCCCCTTATGCCAGTTTACCAAGCCCTAGCCACGCTAACTAATCAATCTTACTGTTGGTTATGTCAACAGCTAGATAGTGCAAAAGAACCTGAACTAGTCTTTGTTCCTGCTGATATGAACACCTGGTGGACTAAGTACGGAAGATGGATGAATAACAGAATATGGTATCTGCAACAAGGGAAACTTCACTCTGCTTCGTCTCCTGGTGAGTCACTTGGGCCCCAGAAAGACTACTTAGAAGGTCAAGGACTGTCCCTTTCCCAAGTACAAGCAATAAGTGAAAGTTTTTCCCTCTGGATTGAAAGTAAACATGGCGCTGGACCTTTCCTGGGTGACATACCGAGACAATATTGCAGTCAAACTCTGTGGTTTGATTCCGCAGGTGGCATCTTCAGAACTCTCAAGGGAATTGTAAGTGACTCTATCACTACTCCCTCTGGCACAGACATTTGCCAAATCACCAAGTGCTCTGGATGGCTTACGAGCCACCCGTGTGCAACTTGGGGTATCGCAGCTATCCGCATGTTTAAGCTGCCCAATGCCACAGACTATACATGGGTGGATCAAAAATCTGGACTCACCTGGTCAGGTGACAAGACCAGGCTTTATAGCTGCCAAAATCAGACTACAGGCCTCTTGTACCAGCTATTCTGCAATCTGTTCTGTTCTCGCAGACTGACAGGAGCTCATGGGAAATGGAGATGTTTAGGTAGTAACAGTGCAAGTGGCACAGATCATGAAATAGTCCAGATCCTGGAAACTACAGACTCAATTCTAACCTTGTCTTTAAACTACACCGGTCTTTTCATTTTATGCGGCAACAAAGTGTATAAAGGATTCCCACCTAATTGGTCAGGACGATGCAGACTTGGATACCTGGCTCCTTCTGTCACCAAACACTCCACCTGAAATGCCAGCCAAATTACAAACTTGGGTTAGTTTGTTCATAAGGTTGTGCCACATAAACGTGTCAGTTGAGAAATCGTGGAAAATCCACTTGTATATCACAACTCCAAGTTCTTTTGAGCCTTGAGAGTCCTATTCCCCAGCTTTGGAGATTATGAGTTGGAAAGGGCAATCTTAAATCTCTCTATGGTAATGGGGCAAGAGTTCAACACCACCATGCAAACCTTGAACATACTCCAGTCAGAGATTAACAGCCTAGCATCTGTGGTGCTCCAAAATTGACGTGCTCTGGATGTACTCACTGCCCAGCAAGGAGGAGCATGTGCAATCATTGGAGAAAAATGTTGCTTTTATGGGAATCAAACACGTCAAGTAATATCTAACTTAAATCTATTAAAAGAGAAGATTGACATTTTTCATCAGATAAACGAAGCTCACACATTTTATTGGACTGTCTTATTTCCAGGATTGGCGGACTGGTTTAATGGAGTGTGGGGAAATGTGCTCCGATTTGTTCTTTTCTGCTTGTTCATCCTCATTCTAATCTGCGTTCTTTTCTCTCTTTGCAGACTTCTTATCACTCGGATACTAACACGATTTCTTTCTCCACAGTTACCAGCTCAGCTTTAAACATGTGAAACTTCTAAGGAAGTTTCAGAGGAGGGAACTGATGGTGCTCAGGGCAAGCTACCCCAGGAAGCACCACTCTGGTATGCGGATTATTTCCAGCTGAAGACAATAAGGACTCAGAGAACTCAGGAAGAATATTTGAGTTTCCCCTCCCAAACTGCCTAAAGAATTTAAAACAAAATATCTGTTTCAGGAAGGAGTTATTATCATGATGGCTATACAGATAATGTAGGATAGAGGTTACAATAGAAAAGGCACCAACAAGCCCATCTTATCGGAAGATCTGTCTCTCTGGCCACAGGCTCTGGATGGCCCTGCAAGGAGTTACCAGACAATCATTTACAAGGGAAGTCTCCATTTGTAAAGGTATCTCCCTCTCTGTATTGGGAAGAGGAGGGACGACCTCATTTCTAGACACTTATCAATGTAGAAGGTGAGGCCTTAAAACTGTATAATAAATCTTACTCTTGTTTACAGTGCTTTAGTGATAATCTCCTGTAACTAACACTCCCACGCCCAACATCCTCCTTGTCTTTGGTTGGACATGGTATTTAAGACGAGAATCTGCTATTGTGTTGAGAAACGCAGTGTCCCTGCTTTCTCCCATATATACATGTTATTAAACTTGGTATTATTTTCTCTTGCTACCCTGTCTTGTTAATTATTTGGCCAGTCATAAGAACCTTAAGGAAAAGGGCAGAGGGAGATTCTCCCTCTTCCCCTGACAGTGGTGATGTAGGTGGGCTCTCAAGGTTACACCTATATTGTGGAAGCAAGCAATCAAGTATTTAATGGAAGCATTTCTATGTAAACGAAAGAAAAACAAGGTTAATGGTTAGAGCAAGTTGTAAAGCAGTTTCTGAGTATAGGGGACAGCTAGTTAAGAAGATTTTTAGATGTCAGCATCAAAGCATCTTTTGCAGTTTAAAATGTCTCTGATGATATCACCGGGTAATCTCTTAAGTTTATATCAAGTCCATCAGCTTTAGTTTGTAAGGCTTCAGGAAAAAGGGCAGGTTCAGTTTTTAGTGATTCCAAATGAAAATGATGGAAAAAATGAAAAACCTTAGTTTGGACATCTGTAGCCAGATATTTTAGGAGACTAGAAGAAATCAGGATCCAGTCCAGTCAACATATATAAAACAAAAACCTTAGCAGACAATTAACAAAACTAGGATCTAATATCCGCAAATGTACACTATAGTTTTTACTGAAATATAATGTTTCTTTCTAAGATCACCCTCATTTTTATCAAAGATAGACAAATTAAAACTAGTTTACAAAATAAGCCTAGTTCCAATAGTGTTGGCCTAATTATTTACATAAGTACAGCAAGAATAGCAATTGATCACATAGGCTCTTTTAAATTTGACTTGCTGGAACTTTTTATAAGGACTCTCAGATTGAACTTTAAAGGCCTCTCCAGGCCAGAAAAGCCAAGCCAAGGATTTTGTCATCAGACTTTGCCTGTAATACCTACAGATTTGGGTGAATTCCTTTCTTCCTAGGTTCCCCCAAAATATTTCGAGGTTCCTTGTGTTTGCCAGATAAGTGACATTCTTTACTTATCCTGGTAAGTGCTGCTTGGAACATAAGGTACCAGGCCAGTGTTTCCACGTGGCTTTATTCCATAAAGTCCAATCTTCATTCCTCAAAAGCTGTATGGTTATATCACAAATATGATGTTCCAGTCAAAGCTTTGGTAATATAACCAGTGTTTCCAATTGTGTTCTGTTATAAGGAGAACAGATTCTTATTGAACTTATGCAAATAACTATATTGCCATGAAAACAACAATACTCACTTACTAAGGGTTTCCAAATTCGAGGGATCAGATAGAGAGAAAAAGATAAATATTTCAATTTTACTTACAAAAATATCATTTACCACATTGTTATAAGTCATAGCTAGCTCAGGAGAAAAGAGAAAAAGTTTTCCTTAACTCTGAAAAAAACAAAACATTAAAAATTCAGCAATACTTCAAATAAAAAATCATAAAAATTATAATTATCCTTATCAGTTCATTCAGTCCTGTGTAATCCATTCTTGATCCCAGTCTTTCTGTTAGCAGCTTCAGGAAGTTATCAGTCTTTCCATCAGATTTCTGTAATTTCTTACCAAGTTCAGTTTTATGATCAGAAAGTTTGTCAGAAACCTGTACTCCAGTGTAAATGTCAGAGTCCTTTCCATGAATTTTTCTGAAGTTGAAATATTTTGCAAAAGCATTAGAGCAAAGAAATGTCTGTAAACAACAAGACCTCAAAATGGCAATTGACAGAGAAATTTGGTTAATTTTGTGACATACAACACTTTAAAATAATAATAACCAGAATTATGACTGATAATCAGGACAGATCAGAATTTCAGTAATGTTATACAATTTTAAAACACCTATGTAATAACATTTGCCCACATAATAGCACCTAAGCAGACTTATCATCATTTGTCTGACAATGCTTTCCATGTAATTTAACATACTGAATAAGCCTAGTAAATTTAGTATCTTTCCCCTTATAGGAAGAGAGCAAAATTCTTTGAGAAGTTCCAGGGCCCTTTGAAAATTCTCAAAGACAAAAAGTAAAAAATGACTTTATTTAAGATATGAATTTTGGGGAGCTTGTCAAAAATAGAAAAGTTTAAAGCAAAGAGAGCATTAACAGTCCAAAAACCTTAATAGAGAGACCTCAGTCTTTTGAACACAGGAAATAATTTTAACAGTTTTTTTTTTCCTGTCTTTTAGGTAGACTTACCCAAAGGTAAAGAAACATCTTTTATAACCTCTTTATCAAGTTCAAGAAAATTATCCTTTTAAGATAAAGAAGACCAAATTATAATTTTGTACCAGCTTCCTTCTGATATTAAAATTCATTTAATTTATTAAATTCATTTCAATCTTAGCCAACTTGACCATACAAAAACTCCTTTTCCAGAATTCCTCTTCCACAAACCAGAATTTGTCCCATGTCTTTCTTTTCCCTCCTAGTACTTGAAGACAAATTTATCTTTCTTAATCAATCAAATAAAATATTTCCATTCTTAGTTCCTTCTTTATACATCTTACTTTCCTTGTACACAGACATATTTTTTCTTAATATTTAGTAGCTTCAATCACATATACTAATTAGAAATTTTAACTCTTAGAAACCCCAATTTGTAAGTAAAAACTAAGTAAACCTTCATAAACTTTCTTTACATTAGTATATTGTGGCTTGGAAAATTTATAAACACTTCATAACCTCTAGAAATATGTTACTTTATAGTACAATCTTTTAATAAAACGCATGTTTACCAATAGACCCAAAACACCTTTTAGTTTTCCTGTAATGAAAAGGCAAACGTAACAAACGTAAGTTTAGTAATCAATGTCTAATATCTTATCTTATTTGGAAATGATGATACTCAGTGAAATTTTATCACAAAATTTAGCAAAGCTCTAAAGTTTTAAGTCATCAAAAAGATTTTGGAAGCTGTAACCACCATAACACATAATTATTATTTAAAGTTCACCCAACATTCATCTTTTTCACAACTATTTAGTTACTTGTTCCCAATAATTATTTAGATTGCTTATAAGACTTCATAAGACATTAGATAAAATTAGCCATCATTTAAATTACTATTTTTGGTAACCAGTTCTGTAATAGAAATAACATCAGTTTTTTGTACAAAATTTTATGTAAATTTCATCACCTCTTATACCTTTAAACATAGTTATCATTAAGATTTTTATCAATAGGTGATGGTCTTCTAATTTTGGGCAAGGGAAGCATTCCCAGTCAGACATTTTAAAACATACACAGGCAAAGTTGATGTAACCTCTTTATATAAAATTAGCTCAAACATTCTAACCTTTGTAATCTTATCAACACTTACCCTTTTACATGTTCTCAATTCAATTCTAACCTGAGTCAAGGTCTTAAGGCTATTTAAATTTTTCCCTTCCTTTTTCTGGCCTTTTTTAAGGTACCAATTAAACAATTGCCTGAGAGCTCTCAAAACATATTTTTTCCCCCAATTTAGAAGTTTTCCAATTCAAAGGATCTGTCGTCGGGCCATTGACGAGTAGGATCTTCATTTGTGTATTTATTCCAATAGTGACTCGATCCAATAAGCCTTTTTAAGGAAAGACCCGGTGGTAACTTTCCCATGCTTAGAATAAATCTTTACCATGGACGCAAGAGGCGTCCCTGGTGAGGGCGCAGATGATGTAGCCCCCATGATCCACAGAATTCACTCCCAAAGATATTCAGAGAAAGTAAAGACCTTCGTTGCACAGGCGGTAAGGATGGTGTAGTGAAAACGGTGTCTCCGGTCTCCCACAATAGTGTGGGACGCTTCCAGTCACAGACCCGCTAATCTGTGACACCGGGCAGGCAATACTGGAATGGGATTTTTCCAGCACTAACAAGCAACGAAGGTTAAGACAACAAAAGTCCTTATGGACTGGGCCCTTTATGACAAACTCCCCTGAAAGCTTGGCACAGCCAGACAAAGAGACAGTTCAGAACCCCAGTCTACTCAACTGGCCACCAAGGGGCACCTCGCTAAATGCACCTTCCGTATGGTGGAGACCAAGGAGAATATTCTCACTGGTCACAAAGCCAAGTTTTCTCAGGACACAGAACAAGACAGAAGGAAAAACCTCATCTGGTTTTTTTCTTATGTGCACAATGACAGCTTTAACCACGTCTTAGGAATCTTGGAGTCAGAATAATACCTGGGGGGGGAGGTGCCACGGGGTTGGGGATTGTGTGCTTTACAGAGTACCTCGTCGTTGCATGGACATTTTCTTGCAGTCACGGGGGACCTGTGTCATCTACCCCGTTCCGTGACTCAATTTATCCTGTCACGGGAGTCTTCTGAAAGTGGCGAGAGCCCTAATGGCTCTTAACTGCTCGACCCGTGCCCACCAAATTTGCGGCCTTTTTGGCTTTCCAGATGCTCTTGGCAATGGCCTTCACTTCATGTGCATATTAACCCACAGCAAAGTTTGTCTAAATAGACCCCAGTCTTGTGAGACCCACAAACTCACCATTCTGTGGGGCCGGCCCGGACAGTAGGCTCATAGGACCTATGCCTACGTCCTACCCTAAGGTATTTCCTTCTTATGACACATGATACAAAAGACAGAGACAAAAGAGAAAAACAGAGACTATCTCTGGGAGGAAAATGGATCAAGATCAAAACCAAGAGTACTCTACCAAATTTACCAGCGTCAATAAAGCACAAGAAACTAGTTTCCCAAATATTTTCTCCTGCCAATCTAAATTTCGAGAGAATAAATTTCTCACCACTTCCTTCCACCGGACTCCACAGGTAGAGATTCCGGGAGGCAGACATGGTAAGAAGTCTTACATTTTGCCGGCTTTCCTCAGGGGTCCCCGTATTTCATCCCCTGCAGTAATCCAGGGAGAAGGCATTTCTTCCAGCCAGAGAATGCAACTTGTCAGCCAGTGTAGCCCCACATTGGGCGCAAAAACAGTTGAGGGAGTGAGAGAATCTTCCTCTTCCTTTTTCTTAAGTTTCTCATGGATGGCCAAATAATTAACAAGACAGGTTAGCAGGAGAAAATAATACCAAGTTTAATAACATGTATACATGGGAGAAACTCAGAAATGAACAACTCGTCCCTCTGTCTAAGCTGCCCGCTTAAATATTGTAGCTAAAGAGAAGGAAGGTGTTGGGGGTGGGTAGTGGTCTAGGACCACAGAGGGCAAGAAGACAACTCACATGGAGATAGAAATGCAAATGTTTGCCTGACAACTCTTCTCAGGGTCGTCTATAGGTAATGTGGTCAGGGAGAGATAGAGTTTTTGATAAAAGGGGCTTGGTGCCTTCCCTATTGTAACCTCTATCCCATGTTATCTTTACAACCATCATGATAATAACTCCTTCCTGAAACAGATTTTTTGTTTTAAATTCTTTAGTCAGTTTGGGAGGGGAAATTCAAATATTCTTCCTGAGTTCTCTGAGTCCTTATTGTCTTCAGCTCGAAACAATACACACACCAAGGTGGTGCCCAATGGCGTAGCTTGCCCTGAGCACCATCACCTCCATTTATAAGGATGCACCCATTATATAGATTCTGTACAAAATTGCAAAGATCACTTTTTCCTTTTCAAAATTTATTTGTTTTAACTTATAATAGTGAGAACATTAGTGTTGGGTAAACTGCTGCACAATTACTGGAAATGCTGAGAGTTTTTTTGAAAAGTGTAGAAGTCTAAAGATAATGAAAAGTACATTTCTCCAATGTCAAGTCCCTTGATGATCTCATAGGCATCTGTCTAGTTGTACCGGGAAGAGATGGAAGATTGAACACCAGGACAGCACACAAGGAAACAGGCTGCCAACTTGAGGGCTTCCCATGGACCACAGAGTGCCTAGCAGACTCTTAGAGATTAAATCTGGGCTTTGTCCATGGGTTGGCCCTGAGAGAAAGATTTTGCTTAAATGACCAGAGAATAGACAACGTATTTTGTTGATAATAATTCTTACCATGTAAATTTCTTTATAAATCTCTGAATAAAATAAAAAAGTATAATCCTCATAGAAACCAACTCTTACTAACAAGCCCCACAGCCTTCTCTAGAGAGCTCAACAGAAAATGTCTCCATTGACTGTGAATTGCTCTTCTCTGAAAACCAGCCAGCACTTCACTGATAGCCCTGAATAAGGAAGGCCAGATACAATTCTTTGAAGATATTTAGCTGAATTCAGAACCAAAAATCCTACCTCCAGTTGGCTCCTCTGTGAGAATGGATGGCCGGCCTTGTTTCACAGCCTGAGCTCTTGAGGTTTCATATGAGATAAATTGCTCTGTTCTCCAGGGATGGAAAAGCTGGACTGTGACATCAATTCAGGGCTGAGATTTTGCAGGTAAAGATAGGGTCATAGAGGAGAATAAAGATTTCAGCAAATTGGTTTGTTGTTCTCTACAGTGGAAATAATTTAAGAAGCAGATAGTCTCTCACTCAAACTTCTCTTCCCTGTTCTCTATCTGTCATATCACTGTAAAAATTCTCTCTATGAAAATTTCAGTCTTTTTTCTTTGTAGTGTGTTTATTATCATCTTTATGAATTCTTTGACTTCACCACCTTCTTGGCACCACAAAGCTAGCCATTGAGATATTGTTATAGATTCAGTTTTGCAACTTCATCCCCTTATCTCTATTTCCGTCATCATTTCGTAGTTTTAGTTCTTATTGTATCTTATGCTTGAAAACATTTGAAGCTTACAGTGTGTATCAGTTCCTTATTTTCTCAAATTTTTATTATCTAAGTCCCCTCAACTATCAGTTTTTTTAGAAAAGAATGAAATACATAACAGAACAGTACACTGTAATAAATTGACCACTTATAAAATTAAGTTCAACCTGAAATCCCTTCCCACTTAACAGAGACCATCTTTTATAATTCACAATGCTTTAATGTGGGAAGGGTCAGTTTATCAACGATTTTTGGATGTTTTAAACCACATGAGATATATACAGTGTAAGGTAAAATCGTTAATCTTGCAGAAGTTGTAGAATTTCCTGATGCTTAGGGGAGTTGGTGGTGGAGAACCTGAATCATATGAAAAGTAGTTGATTAATTAGCACCTGAGTTTGTTAATTTGGTAAGGATGATGATGAGACATACATGTTGAAAAGATAACTTTGCATATCAGAGTATTGTCAGAGGCCACTGGGAAAATTCATAATATTCTCAAATACTACAAAAAATGACCATTTTTTCATAAAAGATGTCATATATGATGGCATCATATACTTCTGTCAGAAAACTTGCAATGAAGAAAATTAACACTTGAGTCATTTTAATTCTAACAATTTGTTCATGCTTACTAGTAGGTTAAAAAACTTTTTAGAAACAAAGTGATAAGTGATGTACTTGCTAAATTTTTAAATTTTTTTAGTAAAAAACTTTTTCATATTTTTAAAAAATATTTATTTATATTTATTTTATGCTGAATTTATTCCTGGGCCCAAAGACTTTTTTTTAATTAACTAACACCAATAATTTTCAAGCTCTTTCAAAAAGTTGAAGAGGAGAAAATACCTCTAAAGTCATCCTATGGGATTAGCACTACCCTGATATCAAAGCCAAAGACACTAAGACAAAAGAAAACTATAGGTCAATATCTTTGATGAATATTGATATAAAAATCCTCCATAAAATAGTAATAAACTAAATTCATCAACATATTAAAAGGATTATACAGCATTTTTAAGTGGGATTTATTCCTGGAATACAAGGATGTTTCAATATATGAAAATGAATTAATGTAATAAACCACATTAACAGAATGAAGGAAGAAAACACATGATCATCTCAATGGATGCAGAAAAAACATTTAACAAAACTCAACATGCTTTCATGCTAAAACCACTAAAAAAACACTCAGAGTAAAAGGAAACTACTTCAACATAATAAAAGCCATATATAGAAATCCAAAGACAACATCATTTTCAAGGGTGAAAGACTGAAACCTTTTTCTCTAAGATCAGGGACAAGACAAGGATGCCCATTTTCACCACTTCTATTCAACATGGTATTAGAAGTTCTAGCCAAAGCAATTAGGCAAGAAAAAGAAAGAAATAGCATCCAAATTGGAAAAGAAGAAGTAATATTATATTGTTTACAAATAGTCTCTTATATGTTGAAACCCCTAAAACTTCCACCAAAAAATTGTTAGAACTAGTAATTTCTGCAGAGTAGAGGGACACAAAATCAACATGAAAAAACTAGTTGTTCTTCTATACATTAATAATAAGTAATCTGAAAAAGAAATTTAAAAACTTTACATTTTTATTTACAATAGCAACAAAAAGAGTAAAATACTTAAGAATCAACTTACTCAAAGAGGTAAAAATTCCAATGATGCTTTTGCAAAAATAGAAAAATCTATCCTAAAATTCATATAGACTCTCAAGGGACACTGAATAGCCAAAACAGTCTAGAAAAAGAAGAACAAAGTTAGAGACCTCACACTTCCTGATTTCAAAACTTACTATAAAGTAATTAAAACAGTGTGGTACTGGCATAAATACACACACTATACTAATGAAATAGCACAGAGACCCCAGAAATAAAACTTTGCATATATGGTCCAATGATTTTTGACAAAGGTACAAAGATCATTCATTGGAGAAAAGATAAGTTTTTCAACATATGTTGTTGGGAAAACTGGATACCCACATGCAAAAGAATGAGGTTGGACCCTTACTTTACACCATATACAAAAATTAACTCAAAATGAATCAAAGATATAAATGTTAGAGTTGAAGCTATAAAATCCTTAGAAGAAAACACATGATAAAAGCTGTATGTCATTGGGTCCAAATGCCATTGCAAAAAGGATTTCTTTAATATGACACCAAAGACATAAGTAACAAAAAAGTAACAAATTGGACTTCATGAAAACGAAAAAGTTTTCTGTATCACAAGATACTATCAACAGAGTAAAAAGGCAAACCATGGAATGGTTGAAAATATTTGCAAATTACAAATCTGATAAGGGATTAATATCTAGAATAAATAAAGAACATCTACTACTCAACAATAAAAAAAACTCAATTTAAAAATGCACAAAATACTTGAATAGAAATTTCTCCAAAGAAAATATAAAACGAACAGGAAACACAAGGAAAGATGCTCAACATCACTAAGTATCAGGAAAATGTGAAATAAAAGCACAATGAGCTACCTTTTCACACCCATTAGGATAGTTACTATAACAAAATCAGAACATAAGTGTTGGCAAGGATGTTGAGAAATTGGAACCCTTGTGCTCTGAGTGCGAGATTATAAAACTGTGGAAAACAGTATGGCAGTTCCTTCAAAAATTAAAAATAGAATTACTATATGATCTAAAAATTCCACTTATGGGTTCTGAAATAATAAAATACATATTTATCGGCCTCTGCGTCCAGTTCTTGGCACAGAGCTCCTAAAGTCTTTGTAATTTCCCCAGTGATAAGAACACTAAGAGAATCATTTGTTCTATTGAGGCAACTCTGGGTGGGCTCCGGGATGGCTCCTGGATGGGGGTTGGTCACCAGAAAGACCAAGCCCTGATTAGAAGCTTCGAATTTTTAGCCCTACCCCTTATCCTTCAGAGAAAGGAGAGGGGCTGTAAACTGAGTTAATAATTGATCATGCCTATGTGAGAGAGCCTCCATAAAAATCCCAATAGAAGGCGGTTCAGACAGCTTCCAGGTTGGCAATGACAAGGACTGCTTGGAGAGTGGTGCACCTGGAGATGGCATGAAAGCTTTGTGTACTCTCTCCATACGTTCCGCTATGCACAACCTCCAACAGGCACTTCTTGAATTATAACCTTTTATAATAAACTGGTGATCTAGTAAATGTTTCTCTGAGTTTTGTGAGTCACTCTAGCAAATTAATCAAACCCAAGGAGGAGGTTGTGGGAACCTTTGATTTATAGCCAGTAAGTCAGAAGTACAGGTAACAACTTGGGCTTGTAACTGGCATCTGAAGTAAAGGTGAGGTTGGGTGGGTGTGCAGAATTATAGGACGGAGCCATCAACCTGTAAAATCTGATGTATCTCTGGGTTGTCAGCATCGAATTGAGTTGAATTATCTGGCAACCAGGTGGCATTCCAAGAATTGCTTCTTGGAGGTGTGGGGAACCCTGTTATATGTGAAAAAGTGAATCTGAGAACACCATTTATGGGTATACACCCAAAAGAACAGAACGCAGAGGTATAAAGACATATATGTACACCCATGTTCTTAACAGCATTATTCAAAATAGCCGGAAGATGGCATCAAGCCATGTGTCCATCAGTGGATGAATTAACAAAATAATGTGGTGTATACACATAGTGGAATACTATTCATCCTTAAAAAGGCAGGAATTCTGACACATGTTATGACATAGATGAACCTTGCGGACTTTATGTTAAGTGAAATAAAGCCAGTCACAAAAGAAAAAATACTGTATGATTCCACTCATATAAGGTAATTAGAGTAGTCAAATTTATAGGAATAGAAAGGAGAATGGTGGTTCCCAGGGGCAAGAGGGAGGGATAACAGGGAGTTGTTTAACGGGCACAAAGTTTCAGTGCAATGTGAAAATAGTTCTGTTTATGGTTGGAGGTTATGGTTACACAATTATGTGAAGGTGTTGAATGTCGCTGAAGTGTACACCTAAAAATGGTTACAATTTTATGTTCAACATATTTTATGACCATTAAAAAATTAATTATTTTCAACAAATGAACAAACACTAGCTACATGCAATAGCATGGATGAATATCATAACCATAATGCTGCATAAAAGAAATTATATTCAAAAGGCTATATATTTTATAATTCCATTTATATAAAATCCAAGAAAGAAACAAAACCGAGGTCTGGTTTCTACTAATGGTGGAGTAGCTTGTTGAACTAACACTCTCACAGATAACAATGATAAGATCTGCACAAAATATTATATATATTTATACAGACTCGTGTAGTTATATATAAAACACATATAATAAATGTGTATATGTGTGTATGTTTAAATCACTTCCACAAGCAAGCTGAACTGAGAGGGAATCTTCCCTTAAATGATGGCAATTGCACCAGGAGATATTTGCAAGCTTGAATCTGTTGCCTCCAAGCATTCCAAAATCTGTACATGCATAGACAGGGGAAAAACTACAGTCTTACTTGTAAAGTTAGAGGATGTATGTTTGGGCTGGCAGAGTAGCTGGAAAGTTAGGGGAGAAATTCTGGAAGGGAGGGAGACACAAAGAGGAAAATCGCAAAATATATATGTAAGTCTCTCCCCCACACACACCAAATTGGCAGATCTTTGAACAACACACATACAGGGTAGGCCCCAGAAGGCCTAATGTAAAAACAGCAGTTGGAAGATGAAAGAACTGATTGAGGATTTCAGCTATGCCCACTGTAAAGGAGCTAGGATTGGAATTTCAGTCCAGCCAAGTTGATTCCCTGCTAGAAAACTAACAACACTCTTCAAAGAAATACAATAGAATCCGGAGCCTCTATACCTATCTTTCATGATTTCCAGTACACAATTTAAAAGAAGCATGAGATTTGAAGAAACAGGAAAATGTAATCCATATGTGACCAAAAGCAGGCAGTAGAAACTCTCCCCAATGTGTTGTAATTAACAGTCAAGAATATGAAAGAAGTTATTATAAAGATGATCATGGTGGTAAAGAAAAAGATTCCCATAATGAATGAAGAGATGTGGGAACTCAGCAGAGAAGTGGAAATTACACAAAAGAACCAAAAAGAAAGATGAAATAATATAAATACTTTTGAGTTTACCAGTAGATTAGATACAGTAGAAAAAACATGAAGATACAGCAATAGAAATTATCCAGTCTGAAGGAAAAGAGAGTAAAAATTTTGAAGAAAAATGAAGAGAGCCTTATGACCTGTGAGATGGTTGAGTCCCCAGCAGAGAGGAGAAGGACAGAAAAATTAAATGAGGCAGAAAGGCAAATCAATAAGTAATAGCATAAAACTTACAAAATTTGGTGGAAAATCTAAAATTTTAGATCCAAGAAAGTCAGCAAACCCACAAAATAAAACATAAAATAAAAGCATACTTAGGTACATGATAGTCAAGCTACTAAAATCCGAAGATAAAAAGAAACTCTTGAAAGCAGTCAGGGAAATACATGTATACAGAGGAAGACATTACATACAGGGAGAAATAAAGTGAATGATGGATGATATATTATCAAAAACAAAAGAGACAACTCAACAACAAAATGACATCTTTCAAGTGCAGAAAGAAAACCCAAAGTCAACACAAGATTCTATATTTAGCAGAACTCACTTTCAAAAATGAAGCAGAAGCCACAATAAGATACTGCACCCCTATTAGGTGCCTGAAATAAAAAATAAAATTGAAAATACCACATGAGGAGGGGGGTGAGGAGTAGGAGCAATTAGAACTGGAAATGCAACATGATAGTTGCATTCGGAAAACAGTTGAGCAGGTTCTTATAAAGCTAAACGTACACTTATTATATGACTGAGATATCCCACTCCTAGGTATTTACTGAAGAAAATTGAAAACTAATGTTTAAACAAAAATCTTTGTGGGAATCTTTATAGACATTTTATTCATAATTGCCAAAAGCTGGACATAAACTAAATGTCCTTCCTCAGGTGAATGGAGAAAGAAACTGTGATGCATCAGTACATTACAATACTACTTGGCAATCAAAAGGATAAACTCTTTTTTTGTGTGTGTGTGAGAAAAATAAGCCCTGAGCTAACATCCATTGCCAATCCTCCTCCTTTTTTCCCCCCAAAGACCCAATAGATAGTTGTATGTCATAATTGCACACCCTTCTAGTTGCTTTATGTGGGACACGGCCTCAGCATGGCCAGAGAAGCAGTGTGTCAGTGCGTGCCCTGTATCCGAACCTGGGCAGCCAGTAGGGGAGCGCACGCACTCAACAGCTAGGCCACGGGGCCGGGCCCAGGATAAACTCTTGATTCACACAACAAAATGGATGAATCTTGGATGCATTTCTCTAAGTAAAGGAAGTCAGATTCAAAAAGCTGTATAGTATATGATTCCATTTATATGACTTTCTAGAAAAGGCAGAATTACAGGGATGGAAAATGATCAGTAGTTCCCAAGGGATGGAGTAGGGGAAGGGGTTGAATACAAAGGGATAGCATGAGAGAACTTTGGGGGTGAAAAACACAGCTCTGTATGGTACTGTGTGTATGGATGCATGACCATAAAGTCAAAACCCATAGAACTGTACACCACAAAGAGTGAATTTTACTCTGCAAATTTTAAAAATCAATCAGGATGCTGGGGAACTCAGATGGAGTGCAGTGACAAATGAATCTCACTGTATTACAAACATGTGACCTAACCATACAGAAGGGGTGGGGATGAAAGGTCTTGACCTAAGTTACTTTGGAAGACAATGATTTGACGGGATACTGTAGAACTAAAGTACTGGACACAAACACTCTACTCTAGGTGGCAAATTTGTTTTTCATAAGGGTATGGATTAGCAATTCTGAAACTAGTTGACACATTAGGAAATATATTGTAGCTAACTGGAGTTAAGTTTCTCACTGTTGGTGAAAGAAGTTACAAACAAACAAAAGGAGAATGCTACAATAAACTCTGTGCTGCTGGATTGGAGTTCGAAGTATCAGTATGAATCCATGTCTCTTTTAATATATCTATCCAAATAGATAGATAGACTGATATATAGATGGATAGATCGACAGACAGATGTGTCTACCTGAGTTTATATTCATACATACATTTCCAAGCTCTGCTGAGAAGGTCTATAAGCAGTGACACTCTAGTATTAATGAGCACACCTAGCTCCCAGATCTTGTTTTCTAAATATCATTCTCCAATAAAATAAAGCAGATTTTCTTGGAGAAATGGCTAATTCTATGGCTGGAGATGGAAAATACAAGATGAGCCTGGATCATCTTGTATTGCCAGAAAATAGGAAAGTACTTTCAAAAAAAAAAACACACAGAAAATGATGGGACGTGTCAAAAGGAATCAATCTGAAAGACGTTCCAATGACTCAAGCTGGAAAACTGTGAGCAACAAAATAAATAATGGTAGCATTGGATAATTACTCAGAGAATAAAATAAATATCTACGAGGCTATACTGATATAAAAAAGATTAAATAAGAAAGGAAGGGAAGGAAGAAAGAAAAAAGGGGGAAAAAAGAATGAGAGAATGAGAGAAAGAAAGGAAGAAGGAAGGGGGGGAGAAATCTTGCTCACAGAATTCCAAATAATAAAAGCGCTAGAAAGCATGAAATAGAAAATTGCCACTTTAACACTACAGTAATAATTACTGTTGGAAAGAATGACTGATGAATGCAAAAACTGTGGATGAAACTTAAAGAAGAAACAGTACATTTGCAGAGTCTCAAAGTATTTCCTTTCCAAACACTTAACTTATTTCTCTTATTTCTTTTTTTATGATTTTATTTATTTATTTATTTATTTTCCCCCCAAAGCCCCAGTAGATAGTTGTATGTCATAGCTGCATATCCTTCTAGTTGCTGTATGTGGGACACTGCCTCAGCATGGCTGGAGAAGTGGTGCATCGGTGTGCGCCAGGGATCCGAACCCAGGCCGCGAGCAGTGGAGCGCATGCAGTTAACCGCTAAGCCATGGGGCCGGAACCTCTTATTTCTTTAAAATACCTATGACTATCTAAAGCAAAAATTATAACACTGTATTGTGGGATTTATAACATGAGTAGATGTAAAATTTATGACAGCAATAGCACAAAGGACAGACAGAGGTAAATGGAACTGTTCTGTAACAAGGCTTCCATATTTTACATTGATTAAACTGGTGAACTATTAAGTCTAGGCAGGATGTGATATCTTAAAGATGCATATTGTAATCTGGACCACCCAGTAAGAATGCAAAGGTGTGTCACTGAAATGCTAATAAAGGAATTAAACAGCATGCCAAAAAACGTTTTTACAAGACTGTTCGCAGGAGATGACCTGCATGTCCCCAGGAGGAAGATGAGCGCACTTTGGGACATCCACAGAGCTGAACGCCCTCAGCTGTGCCGAGAAGCAAACGCTGACACACACATGCTGAGAGAGACTCATCAACCTCGTGATGAGGGAGGCAAGCTGGACAGAAAACAACACACATGAGATGATTTCAGCCAAAATGAACCTATGCTGAATAAACCAGAACAGGAGTTGCATCGGGAGAAGGAAAAAATTGCCTGGGAAGGAACAGGAAGGAGTTTTCTGGGGGTGATGGAAATATTCTATTCTTAAAGGGATGAAAGTTATATGGGCATGTTTATTTGCCAAAACTGTACGGTTGAGAGTTGTGCCTTTCAGGGTGCATACAAATTACTCACCACACACGCACAGAGGCTTAAAAGAATAATAAAGTGAGGTGGGAATGGGATGGAGTGTGGATGAAACAAAAATGGCAGATGATTAGTAGTTGTTGAAACTGGGTGATGGGCCTACTGTGCTATTTTGTATATTGTTTAAATTGTTCTGTAATAAAACACTTGTATAAGAAAACAAACTTGACAGACAGTGTTTGCTGGTAAGATATCAGTTACCTTTGGGGCGGAAATAGGGAGAAAGGGATTGTCGGGGGCCTTAATAAAGCTGGTGCTAGTTCTTTGTCACACAAGTGTGTTCACTTTGTAATAATTCTTTGTGATTTACGTGGATGACTTCTGCATATATTTCTGTACGCATGTTATACATCAATAAACATTTTAAATCCTGCATATTTGCACAAAGATACTAACTCAATATCTCAGAATAACAGCAGTGTTTTGTTTTAAAGTGGAACACATTCACTCATTACACCATTAGATGGACTTTAATACTCCCAAGTAACTATTAATGCCCTCATCCTTGCATGATCCCCTGGGTCTTTCCATTTTTGCCTCAGTTTTGTAAGTGGCATGGATTTGAGATTTTATGATGTCATCTTTCTCCAGCAAGGTCCACCCCCACCACGATGCTCACCAAGGCCTCGACACCTAGCACAGTGCCGTGTTCACAGCTTGCACTTAAGACCTGTGGGACTGGGTTGGAAGGAACAAAATGAGGAGCACACGATGCTCGTAACTTATGTCTAGGTGCCATATTGTGACTTAGGAAATTGGTAGAGTTTTTCGATAGATTTGCTATGCCTTCTAAATTTTCCTATTTAAAACAATGGGAAATAGGGTCTCAGAGTTCTTTCTCAGAGAAAGTCTGACATTTCAGGCACAGATTACTGACAATTATTAATGGCATATGACTTTCCCACCTCATCTTAGTGTTAAGTTTTTAATTCCTTACCTTGGAAATGACCTAACTTTGCTTCTTCCAAATCTTGTAGTAATACTGATGCCCCAGAAAGTAAGGCCACGGATATTCTGCTGTTGTGCGTTCTTCCTGGAAAGAATTGGAGCTGTGCATCCACCAGTCTAAGAAGCGTGTGGTGCTGTAGTATTTGGAGTCAATCAGAAAAGCTAAGTGGAAAAATGACTTCAGAGAATTATCACCATAACCCTCCACAGCAACAAATTATTTTGTTTAATTATTTTGTGATTCTTAGGGTATATTTAAACAGGGATATTAAAACTAGTTCCCAAGGAGCCAGCCCTATAGTAGAGAAGAAATTGCATATTACCTTCCTGCACAAACTTGCCTAACACTGTGGGAAGGACCAATGGGAAGTTTCAGTGTTGTTGCCTATGATAACGAGGCCAAGAGGTCCACACTGGGATAAGGAAGTCCAGTGAACCAGCCTGTGTGCAGCTTGGGAGTAGGGGCATGCATGTGTTCCTCTGAAGCGGCTTAGGGGTCACTTACCAGTGCACCTGAGTTTCCTGTCTATATAATGCAGGAATTGGGGCTGTCCAATGTGATGTTTTCTCCTTTTTATGACATGGCTCAGGGCAGTCCTTCTAAGACTCCTGATCAGGTATGGGCCCTTCAGGCAGATTGGGTCCAAAGGGAGGATCTCTGCAGCGACCCTGTCCACGGGTTCCAGAGGGAGGATCATGGCAGCCTGGTGAGATAGGGGGGATGGTAGGACAGGTTACATTGAAAGGGCAAATTCCAGGATCCCAGGCACCCGATATTTCCATTTTAGATATTGAATTTACATTTCAAATACTGGCCAGGGGGCTTCCACCAGGGCTGCAAGCAACCTCAGCAATAGCCAGGCTGGTGAGCCCCACCCCTACCTGAGTACCGGCCTCAAGGGACGCAGCACAACCACACTGCGCATACTCTGGGGGGTGGGCAGGGCATGGAGATTGGGCGTGGTATAGAGAACAGGTGGGCAAGAGGGTGGGATGGAGAAGCTGAGGGGTGGGGCCCAGGGGCCAAAGGACAAGGCAAGAGTTGGGGCCACGAGCTGTGCATGCTGGGAGCTTTTCTCTCTTAACCGCTCCCAGCTGGCAACCTGTAGGGCTGCAGGACTAGAACGCCCAGGATGCTCTGGGCACAGGGCGGTGCCTGGCCCTGGAGGGAGGAGCAGGGCGGTGTGAGCTAGGCCGAGGGCCAAACTATTGACTCAGGACTCAGGTCTTGCACCCACTCCATGTGGACTGATTCCCAGAGGGATGTGACGGGACGAAAGGGACCAGGGAGTTAGGAGGGTGTGGCAGCTGCATGAGAAGTCGCGGGCCTGCAGCGTGCAATTGCTTTTGTCCAAAATTGAAGCCCAGACTGGCGCCTCTTCCCCACCGCCTCCCTCCTTTGCTTGATTCCTCCTCCCCACTGTGTACCTGTGGGTCCTTCCACAGCCTCCTACCTAATCCAGGGCCAGGTGCTTCTCTAAACTGCTTATGGGAACTGGTTAGACATCCCAGAAACTTTCCACTTTGCCTGCTGTCCTCTGCCTTCTCCAGCCAAAGTGCCATCATTTCATCCGCTTTTGGGAGACATTCGCCCTTGTGCTCCCTCTTGGAAGCACAACTTTGTAGTTTTGCAAGGTGGTAACATTAGCTGTTGCTTGCCTTTTTCACAGATGTGGAAGTTAAGTCATCCGTGAGGTTAATCATTGGTTTCCCAGGATCTGCTAAGGGCAAAGGAGAACAACACAATTCCCAGGCAAGTATCTAGTAGGCTGTTTTCACCAACCCATTCCAGTGCAGAGGCCTCCAAAACAGCATCATTAGGATGAGAATAGCTTAAGCATTTTGCCCTTCAGATTGATCACCTAATCTCAGCTCAGGCCTGAGCGGCCAGTCTCTCAGGGACATAAGTGATGACTCTGATCCCTCAGGAAGAGACCGGTGGTCCGGCTTTGGGAGAGTGATGTTCATGGTAGACAGCACCTGGGCGGCATTTGAAACCCGTCCGCTTTAACATCTCTGCTTTGGATTCCGGCAAGGTTCCAGGATAAACATGCCCAGGGATAGTCAGATGTAACGTATTCTTTAAAAATTGATTACAGCAGTGAAAGGGACAGAGCATAAAATGTCCTGATAATTTGCAAAAGATGAAATGCAAGCAAGACCTTCTTGTTAATTTTTTTATGCTCATTCTCTTGGCTGTATTGTACGCTTGAATGCAGAAAAATAAATTTGATTTGAAAAGTTATCTTTTCCTGCGATTGGTAAATTAACTTAAAAGTCTTATTGAAACCTGTGGAGGAATGGTTAGCAGCTTTCACGATTTGTCTTCCCTAAAACTTTGGGTGTTGATCTCCATGAAAAAAAGTCCTTGTTTATATTACACATCCCAGTAGGTTACATTTCCAATTCCTGAATGTGGGATATTATCTAACAACTGAATAAGTTGGTCATGGAAACTGGACCCTGTCACTATGTGAAGAATTTGCCTCGTTATGAATTAATGACACATGAATTCTTTAACTTTTTTTTAAAGAACGGACGAGAAACTCTGCAGTGTCTCTGAATGTGGCAAGACAGGGAATTCTCATTGGAGCACATCCTCGGGTTCATCTCTCGTGTTCAATAGACCCGGGTGATAGTCCGTGTTGTCAGGTGCAACGCCGCTCCCCCAGCCCCCAGTGTTCCATCCTACTCTGGCCTGTGACCTCTTCAGGGGGTTCTGATGACACTCGTCCACAAGGGTTGGAAGGAGACATTGTAACATGAGGATATTCATCATCTTGAAACAAGGATTAATGGAGAGGAAAGTCTCAGGGTCTGTGTGCTCTGATGCAACTGCTGTTAGGGTGTGGCTGCAGTGACCATTGTGCTCCCAGCAGTCCCCACAATGGCTGTCTCAACGTTTGATCTTCTGGTGCAACCACAGAAGCTGTTGACAGAGCTGAGCGCTCGTGGTTCAGTGTCTTCCGTCAGATTTTGTGGCTCTGACCCTCCTATGCTCGCCCCCTTCCCATTCCTATCTGCTGAGTTGATTGCTTTGTAGTTGTTTCTTAGGAGTCACTGTGTGTAACTGGATTTCACAGTGTCTTTAGTGACCCACCCTCATTACACGAGTCACTGTACAACAGCGACTTATGCTGGTGTAGCCCGTGTTCATCGTCTCCAGTGGAGCTGTGAAGAACCCTGCTTTCTCGGAGCTCCTCTCATTCTCATGCTGCTGGGGCTGCTTACGAAGTTGAGCATCCCGTCTTTGGTCTCATTAACATTATTCTTTTCATCGATTATTTTGAAGTCGGATACGACTTTGTTAATAATGTGACACTGGCTGTCACAGGAACTTTTATGTATCTTCCCCAACAGCTCTGTGAAGTAGACCTGTGATCCACACATTACAGGGGGGACACTGAAGCTCAGAGAGATGGAGTAGCTTCCTTCACTTCACAGTTTCTTGGTACATTTTGTGTCTCCACCTGTAGCTCCACCTCTCAGGTGTGCGCACTTAGCTGGTGTTCCACTTTATGCCTCTCTGCCAGTCTCCCCAAAGGCACATGCCCGATCCTGAGTCCATTGTCTGCTTGATGGCAGTCACCCTGCACAAACAGGCTCCAGGCAGGGCTAGAACTAGCAGGGCGTGGTCCTCCGGCTTACTCTGGGCAGGTACTAGGTTCATGGCGAGAGCTGGAGCAGTGGAAGATACTGACTGTCACTCACCTGGAAGGTTTGTTATGTAGAAATACTCCACTGACTTTTTGCAGGTGTCATGTCTTCTTTGTGTTCATTGCTCCTCTGGGCTTTCTCCTACAGTCCGTGCTGTGCAGTAACATAGAATACAGAGACGAGACTGGTGAACATAGTACTGTTGCCCTGCACCAAATGGTCACATCACTCATTTATCTAATTATGAAACAAATACACACTGTAAAAAAGTCAAATTGCACTGATCTATGTAGAGTAAAGTGAAACATTCCCCTTTCATCCCCTTCCCTGAAAACTCACTCTCCTACTCAGAAAGAACTATTGTTAAGAGGTTGTGGCTTATTCTTCTGGAAATTTCCTATGAATTTGTAAGTATACAAAGTTTTTTTTTAAACATAAATTACATAACTACATCGTTTTGCAATTTGTTGTTTCCCAAACCATATATCATAGACCTCTCTCCTTATCAGTGCACATCATTCTAACTTACCTTTTTAGAAATTTTAGAGGTTTTCCAAAGAATAGGTATACCATGATCTGTTTATATCTTCTTTGATAGCAAAGGGATTACATCCAGTTTCACTATTATACATAATGCTGCTATAAGATCCTTGTGTGGAATTTATTACACTGCTTTCAACTGCTCGATTTGCTTTGTTTCCTTTTAGTCAGAGACTATGATATATTTGTAACAATTTTATGGTAATTATTTTATAGGGAAATTAATTTTATCACTGAATAACGACATGTATGGGGAAGCTGCACTTCAAGGTCATCCATCTCAGTATTCTGGAGAAAAATCATGAAACTTAGAAGGTATTATGCTTGCTCCATCATATTCTAACAAGTCCTATTAACAATTTAAAGTTAAATCTTTGAATAGCCTCTACTCTTTCTGTTCAAATGAAGGATAACTTTTTCTTGTCTTGAAAACTTCTGACTCCAGGGGCTCTCAGTTGTGCTTCAGAGAGTGTAAAATATTGGTGTTGTATCTATTTCTCTTCAGCTATAGGCTGCGTCTTCTAAAGATCATAGAATTGAACATGGTCCAACCGATATACATGATTTGGTTCAAAAATTCAAAGTAATGAACCCAAGATAGGAATCTATAACTTTGGTTCTTAATAAAGAATTTCCTTTGATATCCTTAAGTCCCTGTCATTACTTGTAAAAACTCATTTATGGGTGAAGAGATGCGGTTCTGCTGGCAATGTCTGGCTGAACATCCATAGTTGATCCTGCCACATCTGTAGGTAGATTAGACTTGACCTCTTGATGACCTCTGCCCTTGGTCTTTGAGCTGAGAAAAATAAGAATTTAAAAAAGCTGCAGTTATTAGCACTCAATGCTAGAAAAGCCCATTAAAGAGTGAGTTTGGTTTGGTAAACCAAAGGGAGTATAAGCAGAACAAAGTCTTTAATATCTATAAAATTTCAAAAAATTCTAATTTTTAAAAATATAACTCTAGTTTTGCCACAGTACAAACTGTGTATATATGAATGAAGTATCCCTCTGTCCATTTCTTAAGTTGTTTCCATTGATTCGATGGATTTACCTTCTAACCCAGATTCCAAGTGTGAAAGAACATCTTGGTCCTTCAAAGAAAAGAAACCATTGAAATTTAATTTTCTTTTAGCTCGGCATGCCACAGGTTTGAGGAATAAATAATTATGTAATGATACAATGATTTTGAAATGTAATTGTTAATTAGGGGGGTTGTAAGGGATGATTGAATGGTGGTTCATCCCCATGGTCAGGGGTATTGTACACATGGACGTGTAAACACGATTCAGGAAGCTGCTTCAGCTCCGTGTCATCCCTAAGAACCACAGTGCAGGAGGATCTAGGTACACAGCCGTCTGCCTCGATCTCCTGGGTTACATGTAGATCCAGGAGTCTTGACAGTGGCTTCAGAGCAGCTAACTTTTATCTATTTCTCCCCTTCCTTATCTCCAGTTTATCTCAAACAGTCCTGACTACCATATTTTAAAGTAAGACCAATTGTAGTTATCTACATGAGTTTCTTGTTCATTATTGCAGAGTAATAATCAAGGATACCATTAAATATCATTTAATTGACCTTATTAAATTTGTTGTACCTTATAAATGATTAGAACACTGCGTTTAGTTCGGCGTTTGATATTCACCAAGCGTGTTAATCTGCTTACAACTGCTATGTGCCTCATTCCTCTTAGAAGTGTATCTTTGGCCCATCACAAGATTTTATGACTCAAATCATCATAAATTAAGATAATGTACTCTCTTTTGGATGATAGGGAGGCATATGGGTCCATTTTGGAAATATGCCCATCAGTCTTTGCTCCCCGTGGGAAGTTTCTGGTCACTAGGTCTCCAGGAAATCATTCTTTCAGATCCAACCCATAACAGTTTCATCATTTGCTCTAATAAGACAATTTCAACTTAATAAATAAAACCAAAAGCATCCCTTATGTATGAATAAAGTTAGTGAACTTTACAGAGAAAAGAGCATATTTGCACAATCTCATTAAAGCAAACAGAAGAACTGAATGATGATCAAGTCTCATTCAAGCTTATCTTTGAAAGTCAGTAAGACTAGGTTATCTTTTCAAAGATGTGTGTAGAGCTGTCAGCCTTGGAAGATAGAAATAGTGGCCTCCTCTGGAGCAAAGGTGGCTTCCACAAGCCCTAGGTCTGCAATAGTTTGGTGCCTCTCCTAATTGGGGTAGAAATAAAGGAGATTAGAGTGACTTATTAAAGTTTTTGTTGCATGAAGTCTTCTATGAAGACCATCCATGCATATTGTTCTGGATAGCTCTCGGTTCCTAAGACTACTAGTTACTTTAAGGGCTTGTCGGGAACTGTGAAAGGTCTGATATTTTACCTTTGCTGCAAGCTAATAAGTTAGCCTACAAATGTTTTACAGATACTGGCAGAAGACACGAGACCCATGGGTCAGAGACAAAGGACTTAATGACACAACAATAGCAGTGGCCAGAGTATCAGCATTTGCACCGGTTCACTAAATCTCACTTCCTACAGGGTGATACACAGTGGGTCAGGGGACATGCAGAGGGTTGCAAGATCTCAGAGCCTAAGGAACTCAAATCTTTGATAACGGGCAAGATGTCTGCTAAACTTTGCCCTGGGGGGGGTGTTATTTTTATTATACTGGGCAGTAAACAAGCCTGCCCTTTGCTCCACATAGCTGACTTTCCATGTGTCCTTCTAAACACAGGAAAGATCCCACTTCCCTTCCAGGAATATCCAGCCTGCAGTCCCCCTTACCCTCTGCCTCTGCCTCAGTGGCCTCCAGAAGCTCACACTGGGCAAGGGTAAGAGGGTCATGGCAGCTCAACTCCGAAACAGGCAAGGTTACCTGCGTGTACATCCCCTTTAGCTTGAAAAAGGGACAGCCCCAGTCTGGTCACTCCCTAGTTCTGGTCCAACCTGGTCATCTCAAGGTCCTGAGTGTGGAGACCCTCTGCTCCTGTTCTCATCTCAGAGCAGCACTGGGTGGTGTTTGTGGCCTCAGGCACCTTCCCCTTGCCTAGTGAGTTGGTGAAATTGAAACCACTGGGCAGCTCCTTGATGACCTTCTTACTGGAGTTCTGCAAAGACTGCTCTGGAGCTGGACCTGAAGGAATCAGAGGTTGCCTGCACACTGCCACTGAGGTCATCCTCCAAGAGAAAGTCTGCTCCTAAGTTCAGGCACAGAGGGACATCCCTGCAAAGAACTGTGGTCAGGCAGGAAAAGAGATGAAACCTCTATGGCTCAATAACATAAGAGTAGAGGAGATCACCTTCCCATGCTGCCAGCCATGACCTGGGCTATGAACATGACAGGCCCACCATGCTTCCGACACCTAACAACCAGCTCGTGCCCAGGAATGGCCTGCCCCTCATACCCTGCCTTCTCTCCACACAAACACACACAGACACACACACACACAAGATGAGGGACAGGGGTGTGGGGCTGATCAGGTGGGATCACAGTTGTGTCCTGGCCTACACTAGCCTTTCCTGGGTTGCCCCGTGTTACCCTTCACTGCCTCCTGCCAGACGCCCAGATGCGTCGGGGATGAGGGCTGAGCCAACGTCGGCAACGACCAAAAAGTTTCTCTTTCTGGGTTTTTTTGTGCCTAGATCCTCCAAAAGTTGGGATACAACAAAATATTTTTTCCTGTTGACTGTCTCCAGTCAAGTGAGCTGGATGGGGAGCTGTGGGTGCCTGGTTACCAGAGTTCTAAGATCTTCTGAGGTCTATGACCAAGGAAGTGAGGTCTTTTTTCAAGATTCCTTTACCTAGGCCCCTTCCCTCCATCAGACTTGTCCAGAGCTGCCCCCTGTGCCCTGGCTGCTAACCCTCCTCCCCTATGTCATCCCCTGAACTGTACACAAGGAGCCTACACAGCCCTAGCCACAGCTCCGTGGAAACCTAAGACGGGTCGTAGCTTTGAGGAGACAGAGATGAATGCAGACTTCCTTTTTCTTACCAGTTCTTCATCCTGAGAATGTCCCTGTACCTCTCAGGTCCTCCCCAGTCTCTAAACCTGCACCATGGGGATCAGGCTAGAATCTACTTCTTAGGGATGTCATCCGGTGTATATGACATAATATCTATTACCCCTGTGGGCTGGTGTCACATGTACCTAAGGCACAATCTTAGAGATGGAAGAATAACAAGAAGGGATGACAGGTAGCACAGAACACCACTCAAAACAAGCCTGGGTTCTAGCAATGTGATATTGGAACAGTCGCTTCCAACTTGGCCTCATTTTCAGGTCAGCATCATGAGGTGGTTGAAACTAATGGAAATTTACATACTGCCATCCTGCGGCATAAAACCATTCAATTGTTTCCTGTTTAATGGAGAATGAGACCCAAGTGTCTCTTCTTGTCCTATGAGGTGGGCAGCCTCCACAGTGGTACCCAGTAAGACCCACCCATGGTATAGTCATCCCAGTGGAACCACTAAGTAGTTAGTAACTGGCTTCTTAACATAATAACAGCAAAAGTGATGGGATGTCTTGTCTAAATTTTAACTAAAAAAGTCTCCCACTTCATCTTACTCCCTCTTTCATGTTCCATCTCTCTCTCTCACTCTGTCGATTCCCTGTAACTGAGGAATCAAATACCAGTGTTTTAGGGCTGCCCAATGTGGACGCCTAGAGAAGAGTGAAGCACGAGATCGCCCAGGACAACAGACAGAAAGAAACTCAGGCTCTCAGTCCAAACTGTACCCAAAAAGGTGAGAGTGAACTTCGGGGCCAGTCCTCCCCCAGTTGAGCCTCAGTTGCAGGCCACACAGGGTGGTGATGAGGTAAGAGGGAGGAAAGGAATGTGGGAGCTTTCTGCCTGCTCCACCTGGAAGGGTGAGGGCGAGAACAATGTCATGTGACACTGAGTCCTCAGGAGAACCTGTGAGGTAGCTGGAGTTCTCACACATTCCAGATGAGGAAATAGGCTCAGGGAGTCCTGGCCCAAAGCCCAAGCTCACACCCAGTGTCAGAGTTGGAGTTGGGCTTGTTCTAGAATCATAACGTCTTGGAGGATGGAGTACTATTGGTACCAGTTGGCTGGAGTCAGATGTCCAGGGTCAGAGGCCAGTGGTGCTGGAGAGAAATGGGGTGAGGGGACTATGGCCTTACTGACACTCTCCTCGACCCTGGCAGGAGGGGCCCTCCACGTTTGCCGCCCCACCGCAGATCAGCCCCCATAGAGTTCAGGAGAAGCAGCAGCAGCAGGTGAGTGTTCCTGGAGGGGAGGGGCTCTGCCTTCCCAGATGCAGGCCTCAAATCAAGAGAGGACAGCCCTTCCTCTTGCTGCCACAGTACCTGAATCGCCCAGTAGAAGTGACCAGGAGGAGGGCCTAGAAGAGCTGGTGCAGGATAGGTTGTTGTGGGGAGGGCCAGGGGCCGCATACCCTGTGATTTGTCAGAAGCCGGCCCTGAGAGGTGAGGAGGAGGAGTGTGGTGTTCTTGGGGTGTGAAGGGAGGAGGAATTGAGGGGAGGCTGCTAAGGGTCCTAGGCTGCTCCCCGTGGGAACCCTGGGGTGGGCCAGGAGGCTGAGGGTGAGGACTTTTCAGGGGAGTGTTTGCAGGGGCCCAACTTGAGAGCAAGGGCTCATCCCACCCACACTCTGATGTCACAGAGGGTCATCCCCTATATTGTCACTTTCCTTGGTCACCTGCTGATGCTGCACCTGCTGATGGGTGATAATATCGAGGTGGGTGCACCTGAGGACCAGGCAGGGCGGATCATGAGCCTTGGGCTGCGGTAGCCCCCGAAGTGAGCTCTGAACTCTCAGCACTTGGTACATCTCTCATGAGAGCCTCGCAGCTGCCCCTTGTAGCTGGGACATCAGGCACATCTTAGGGATGAGAGAACAGATGTTCCACCTGAGACACACATTCCGATTCCCCAGGCTTGGGAAGCTCAGAGCTGCCTGACGGCGCAGCTGCATGAGGTTTTATCTGAGCTGGACTCAGCCTCTCTCTCCCATGCTGCCCGTGGAGGGAGAGAAGATTCGGGCCCCTCCAAGTCAGGCAGCACATAAGTGGCTGAGAAGTCCCCTCTGCCTGAGGCCTTAGCCTCCAAGTCTGTCATCAGAGAGGGTTGTGCTGCCAGGTCCTTTAACCTCTCCCCTATGTCCTCCTTCTCTGGAGCCTAGAGCCAGGCCTAGGTCCAAGTCCTGTTTTCTCTGCATGCGCGGCCCCCTCTGGGGACCTGGCAGTAGTGCAACTTGAGAAGGGGTGGGCCTAGGGGGCTAGTCAGTCTAGGGGGCTCTGTCTGATGGACTCTGGCTCTGTGCCTTCCAGGGGAATGAGATCAACCTGAGAAGAGGACTGAAGTGAACAGCTTCCACACCCCCTTTAGGGGAGGGGAAGGAGGAGGAATTCAGAGACCCTCTGGGCAGAACAGTCCCTGGCTCCACCCCCTGTATCTTACATTGAGTGGAAGAGTTTGATAACAGAGAAGTGGGAGACCCATCCAATTGGCGGTGGGTTGAGAGGATGGTGGCATCAAGGAAAATATCCTGGAGGAGAGGCTGATTATTCCCATTCTGAGAACAGGTAGAGCCTGGATGGAACTGGAGGGAAGGACAGTTCCCAGGACAGGTCCCCTGCCCCACTCCTAACCCTCCACAATGTCCATGCAGCATCCCCCACTCAGTCCCTATCTGCAGCCTCTCTTTCCCTCTGGTCCCAGGAATACCCAGTCATGAGGGAGATCCTGCTGCTCCAGGTGGCCACAAAGAATTACAACGTAGAGCCCGAGGAGCGATTTGGGGCCTGGTTCCAGGACATGGAGCTGCTCAACGAGAATGATAGGTGAGGCCGGGCAGGAGTTGGGTGAGGGCAGGGGTGGACTCTCCCTGTTGGCCAGTCCACAGAGCCTGTCTCTGTGGCCCCCCACTCAGCCCCAAGCCTTATTGCATGGCACCCTCTGGGACACCCAGACTCCAGCTGCTGGGCAGGCAGTGGGGGGACACCTGAGGTGTGGCTCCTCTTAAGCTCACAGGTGCCTCTCTGTCCTGGAGCTACAACCTGTCCTGCCAGCTGGACACCCAGACCTAGTTGGCCAGCAAAATACTTAAGGCCAAGAAGAACCCGCCATCATCAAGGTCAGGGGTGAGTGAGTGTCTGTGCTGTGGTGACTGACTCCTATTGGTTCAATAAAACTTCGGATTAAACGTGCCCTTAGGGAGTCGGACAAATGGCCCTGGGATCCCAGCTCCACTAATGAGCAGTCCTGTGACTGGAGTGACTCTCTTCAGCTTCCTGAGACTCCGTTTCCTCCTCTGTGAAATAGGTGATACTAAATGATCGCTCGCGTGGCAGTGACAAATGGGGTACTGGTGGCTGACAGCACTGAGCACAGAGTCTGGAGCACTCAGTTCAGTGGGGACAAGGTGGGTGCCATGATTCTAAGGGAGGCCCCCCAGGATAACCCGACTCTTCTACTCAGTCCCCAGGCCCCAACACCAACCCCCGTACCAGTGGCCTATCACAACCCCATCCTCAGCAGCGGGGACATTGCTGGGAGGCTTGGGCTGCACTGGGCCAGCTACTACCTCCTGACGGGAAGGGGAGCATTGTAAGCTGATCCCCGAGGTCCCCTTAAACCCAAGAGAGAGGGGACCACCCCACCCCAGCTCCCTGATATCTATACCCCAGGACCAATTCACACATTGTGGAGGGATAGTAGTTATTTGTTGTAAACAATAAATGCTATATTTGAATATTATATTAAAGTCCTGTTCCCTTTACAGCCTGGGAGTTGTGGTGTGGTTCTCTCGCTTTCTGTAGGCAAGTAAGTGAGACACTGAATCTCACATTTCTCCTTGAATCACGAACTCTTCTGGGTCATCAGCTTATTGTATGTGGGAGAAGAGAGAAGGGCCAGCCCTTCGCTGGCTAGTGGGAACACACCCAAGTCCCCCTAATTCCGAAGACCAGTTCATTTCAGTATCATTCAGCTCCTCCAGGAGCAGACATGGCCCCCCGCCCGTTCTCTTGGGATTTAAATGTTGAAAGTACTTTCACAGGCAGAACAACAACCACTGAAATGTGGGTGTCTTTAAAACAGCACTACCCAGGACCATGTCGTGCCACAGGCAGGGGCTGCCTTTCTACATTCTTGAGGAACAGGGAACGTTTTCTGCTTTTCTTGTTGAGATTTCTTTTGACTAAATTTTAGGAACTTGTAGTTTTCTAGTTCAATCTCTGGAATTGCATCAGCTCTAAGTGGGGAAAACAATGTAAAAAGATCAAAACGTGCACTTGGAGAGGACAAGGCCCAAGGAACTCATTAGCAAAAGGACTAAAGGCAGACAGGACCTAGCGCCTGAGGCCCCTCTAGGGGCTCCGTGTTCACCCCTGACCTGGATTTGAATCCTGCTGTGATCCTTGTCCAAGACTCTGAATTCCTTTTCTTGCTTGTTTTGTATCCAGGCGGAAAGATTTGTGACCCAGCTTTTAAGGCTACTGCTGGGCCTCGTTCCATAAACAAGACTGCTCACTGTGAACTAGGATTTTCAGCACCCCTGCCTTCCTTAAGCAATTCCCTTTAGGGAAAACATTCCCCAGAAGGCCCCAAGCCTCCTCCCTCGCTTGTCCTGATGGACCCCAGGTGAGCTCTACTTTGCCAGTATAAGCGACCATAATCCTGGCCAGTGAGTGACCTCACATGTCCCTTGCTGTCCAAGGTGACTTCTGAGCCCGTTTCATTCTGAGGTCCATGGTCTTGGACAATCCTCCAGTTTACACACTAAGTGTTGGTATTACCAACTCGTCCAAATGTGGCAATTGGGCCCAAGCCCATAAACTGTGTCGCCCCTCGGTGGTTGTGTTCTTGTCCCCAGTCCTGTGCTGTGGTTACATTACCACCACCTGTTGGGGTGTGAACACTGTTTGAAGCTTTGAAAGATGAAGCATGACAGGGGTGTGGGGGGCTCCAGCAGGGAATGCCGCTGAACTGATGGTCCATGGAGATGCATGAACACAGCCTTACCAATTAAAATACTGCAATGCTTCCTATCTGGTGGTGAACAGACATTGCTCTGAGCTCGCACTGAGAACCCACCCCATGACTAGGAGCTTTCAAAGGGATACCCAGTGGCATTTTGAACCTCATCCCTTGGGAACACCCTGTAAGACAAGGACCAGATGAATCGCTTCACACTTGTGAATTGTCCCCTCCTTTCTGATGGCTGCAAGTGTCACCCAGACACACAGGCTGCACTCTGCCAGGGATGCCTTCTCAGGACAACCAGAAGCTGAAAATGAGTCCTGGTTCCCGGCATCCCAAGCCATTCCTGACACGGCACAGCCACCCAGGAATGTGATTTGATAATGGAAAGACTGGGAAGGTTGTACTTTCCCTCCAAGGAGAAAGAGAACTACCAACAGTGAAAACTTGATCCCTCAAATAGACAATTAAATCCCAACAAGCAGTGGGTTCTTTCAGCATTACTGATGCTGAAAAGATCACTTTTGATAATAGCACGATTCCCCAACTGCCATGTCCATTTCCATGAATCAAATTTCCAACACATATGGATCTAAAAAACTGAGGGAAATCTGGTATTTCCTTAGATGCAACTCTGAATTAGCATGCAACAGAGAACTGAAAAATGGAGACCTAGAAGTAAATATCTAATTTGAGAACATAGACATAAAAGTGCGTTTGAAATAATATTTTGGAATCTATTGGAATATTATACAAAAAGAAGAATCCACTTTTGGTAGGTTTTACTGTGACTGTGAGGGGAAAAACTGAATCACCCCGTGACGTTGATAATTCGCTGCTGACTTTAACGTACAAATAAATAATATACATAGTAAAGGAAAATGAGAGAACAGCATGAAAAAGGAAGATCTTTCTCTCCTCACCTGAAACTCAACCTCTCACCTCAGAAAGAAACTGTTGTCTATATTTTCTGTCTCGAAGCAGAGTTTAATAAAAGAAAATATCGATATATTTAAAAGTTTCAAGAGCTCAAAGCAAGGAAACATTAGGGACGCAGCCAAGAGACCTCACTGAGGTGCCTGTTCCATTTCATCTGCTGTCAGGACGGCCTTCTTAGACCCTCACTTTCTCTGCCTCGCTAGCAAGTCTTTCCGCCATCAGTGCTAACACCAGTCTCGCTCCTGTGCTCTTCACTGCTCTTTACTCCTTCCTGATATCTCCACAGTGGAGCTGTGGAATGCACAGATCAGTTCCTGGAATCATCTCTGCCAAATCTGAAGTCCAGCAGGAGTTAGCATGGGACCTGGAATGCAGACCACCTGCGAGCACACCTGGCAGGGATTCACCTGTGTGACTAGATGCAAGTTTTTGCAACGTTTTGGCAAGATTGAAAGGACTTACGAGTTGTCCTACACTGCTGCAGGCCTGGAGTCCTTGCGGTCTCTCGGGCCAGCAGATCTGGTGGGGCTGGTCCAAGTTGTCCTCTCAGAGACCAGTCATTGCCAGGATGGGATGGGATTCTAGTAACTGGCCTCTTGAATATGTCACTGGACATCCTCAAAAGAATGGAAATGCTTAAACCTGGCTTTGGTTTGGACTGGTTCCCACAGTTACACTGCTTCTTCTGTGAAGACGTGACTTATCATTCTTCTTTTCCTCTTACCCTATAAAAACAAATCATGAAACTGGGTCAAATGATAAAGGAGGCCTGCCTTTTTAGGAGAATTATCCTGGCTGTTTTGTACTTCCACCCTCCCTCTATCATCTGGGGATAGATCTGACCTGTTTCCTGGGATGTCATCAGGCAGATTTGCATCAAGAACAGAAAGCTCAAGATCAAACTCAAGGCTCCTCCAGATCGTTTCCCCCCTCCATCCTGTTAACACGCCCTCCTTTTTTGAGTGTAATTCTATTCTCTTCTTTTCCTTGTCACTCTGAACCGCACAAGTCCTGGCACTCCCTCTCAGGACAGTCAGTCCCCAGTAATTTACTAAACCCCAAATCTTACCATTTCTGTGTTTTCTGTCTACTCATTTGCTTAATCCATTGACCACTTGGTGTTCATAGAGATTAAATCAATAGTGACGTTATCAACCACCCCCTGTTAGCAACTTACTCCCATATCCCAGATGTTCACATAATCCAAATGGTTATGTTCAAAAGTAATTCGGAAAACATATTCACTCACCACAAATTCCTGATCTCTAATATTTTTATTCAAACATTCATACAGTAGATACCTGTCCCTCAAGATCAGTAGTAATGCCAGATCAACCATACTCACCTTAAGTTTCTCCTACACCTATCAATCCTGGATTCCATGGACTATAATCAAAATAATTTCCTTGGAAAAATAAAAAATTCCTTACTACTCATTTATTTTGTAAATCTCCCAACCCAGAAGATCCCGATTATCTGCCCTGCCGCAGCTCCTGCTGGTCTTATGACAAGCTGAAGAAAAAGCATGAAACATGATCTTTTTGTACCACTGTAACTACAAAGCCATCTGCATCAACTGGGAAGCACCCATAATGCCTGGAAATTTTGTTCTCTTTTTTTGTTTGGCTCAAAAACAAAAAGACAAATCAATTTAAAAAATGGTCAAGGGATCAGAGTAAAATTTTTCCAGTGAAGACATACAGGTGGCCAACAGGTGTATAAAAATGTCTTCAGCATCACAAATCAGGGAATGTAAATTAAAACCACAATGAGCTATCATTTCACACCTGTTATGATGGGGATTATCAAAAAAACTAAAGATGACAAATAGTGGTGAGGATGTGGAGAAAAGGAAACCTCGTGGGTATGTAAACTGATACAGCCATTATGGAAAACAGTATGGAGGTTCCTCCAAAAATGAAAACTAGCCTATGATCCAGCAATCCCACTTCTGGTATACACCCACAGGAATTGAAATCAGGGTCTCAAAGAGATACCTGCCCTCTAATGTTCATTGCAGCAAATTCACAATAGCCAAGATGTGGAAGTAACCTAAACGTCACTGATGGATGAATGGATAAAGAAATGGAATATTCGTCAACATTGAAAAAAGAAGGACTTGCTGCTATTTTTGACAACATGAATGCACCTAGAAGACATTGTGCTAAGTGAAATAAGGCAGACAGAGAAAGGCAAATATTTCCTTATTTGTGGAATCTAGAATAGTCAAACTCACACAAGCAGAGGTTAGAATGGTGGTTGCCAGGGGCTGGGGAGATGGAGAAATGGGGAGCTGATGTTCAAAGATACAAAGTTTCAGTTATCAAGATAAATAAGTTCTGGAAATCCAGGATAGGGCATAGTGCCTAGAGCTAACAAGACTGTATTGCTTGCGTTACATTTGCTAATAGAGTAGATATTAAGAGTTCTTGCCAGACAATAATAGTAATAAAGGAGGTGAGAGAAAACTTTGGGAGATGATGGATATGTTTGTGGCCTTGATGGTGGTGACAGTCTCAAGGCTGTATGCTTATGTCCAAATTCATCAAGCTGTATATGGAAATGTATGACACCATCGTTGATTCTTCTGCACCTTCAAATATGCCATGTCCTCATCACAAGAGAAAAAACTTCTAACTCTATATGGGGACGGATGTTAACTGTACTTATTGTGGTGATCATTTCAACATATATACAAACATTGAATCATTATGTCATACCGCTGAAACTAATTTAATGTTGTATGTCAACTTTATCTCAATTAAAAAAACACAACAGACAAAACCATTTGAATACTGTATATGAGTTCAGTGAATCCCTGAAACTGCCCCATTCCCATATAGGAATTACAGGAAGCAGAGAGGATGATGTAAGATGGAAGAAAGTTGTACAAAACAGTATTCAAATTAAAATCATTTAAGTTGCTATCAGCTCCTTGTGGCAAATTTCTGCGAGCACCGAGCTATTTTCACATTTTTCCTGGAAAAACATACTTTCACATCGAACCCATAATAGTTTCATCATTTTCTCTGATAAGAAAATTTCAACTTAATAAATAAAAAGAAAAGCATCTCTTATGTATGAATAAAGTTAGTGAACTTTACAGAGAAAAGAGCATATTTGCACAATCCCAATAAAGGACACAGAAGAACAGAATGACGATCAAGTCTCATTCAAGCTTATCTTTGAAAGCCAGTCAAACCAGGCTCTCTTTTCAAGGATGTGTTTAGAGCTGTCGGCCTTGGAAGATAGAAATAGTGGCCTCCTCTGGAGCAAAGGGCAGGCTTGCTTACTGCCCAGTATAATAAAAATAACACCCCCCCAGGGCAAAAGTTAGTAGACATCCTGCCCGTTATCAAGGATTTGAGTTCCTTAGGCTCTGAGATCTTGCAACCCTCTGCATGTCACCTGGCCGACTGTGTATCACCCTGTAGGAAGTGAGATTTAGTGAACCGGTGCAAATGCTGATACTCTGGCCACTGCTATTGTTGTGTCATTAAGTCCTTTGTCTCTGACGCATGGGACTCGTGACTTTTGCCAGCATCTGCAAGACCATTGTAGGCTAACTTATTGGTTTGCAGGTAACGTGAAACATCAAACCTTTCACAGTTCCTGACAAGCCCTTAAAATAACTAGTAGTCTTAGGAACAGAGAGCTATCCAGAACAATATGCATGGATGGTCTTCATAGAAGACTTCATGCAACCAAAACTTTAATAAGTCTCTCTGATCTCTTTTATTGCTACCCCAAGTAGAAGGAGAGGCACCAAGCTATTACAGACCTAGGGCTTGTGCAAGCCACCTGGAGACCTAGTGACCAGAAACTTCCCATGGGGTGCAAAGACAGATGGGCATATTTCCAAAATGGACCCATGTGCCTCCTGGTCATCAAAAAGACCGTGCATTATCTTAGCTGATGATGACTTGAGTCATTAAAATCTTGTGATGGGCCAAAGATACACTAATAAGTGGAGTGAGGCACATGGCAGTTGTAAGCAGATTAACACACTTGGTGCATATCAAACTCTGAACTAACTTTAGTGTTCTAATCAATTAAAAGGTACAACAAATTTAATTAGGTAGATTAAATGATATTTAATGGTATCCCTGATTATTAATCTGCAATAATGAACAAGAAGCTCATGTAAATAACTATAATTGGTCTTACTTTAAAACATGATAGTCAGGACTGTTTGAGATAAGCTGGAGAGAAGGAAGGGGAGAAATAGACAAAAGTTAGCTGTTCTGAAGCCACTGTCAAGACCTCTGGATCTACATGTAACCCAGGAGATCGAGGTAGATGGCTATGCCCCTATATCCTCCTGCACTGTGGTTCTCAGGGATGTCACGGAGCTGAAGCAGCTTCCTGAATCGTGTTTACACGTCCATGTGTACAATACCTCTGACCATGAGGACGAACCACCATTCAATCATCCCTTACACCCCTCTAATTAACAATTAGATTTCAGAATCATTGTATCATTACATGATAATTTATTCCTCAAACCTGTAGGATGCCGAGCTAAAAGAAAATCAAATATCACTGGCTTCTTTTCTTTGAAAGACCAAGATGTTCTTTCACACTTGGAATTCTGATTAGAGGATAAATCCATCAAATCAATGGAAACAACTTAAGAAATGGACAGAGGGATATTTCATTCGTATATATACATGTTGCATTGTTGCAAAAATAGAGTTATATTTAAAAAAATTAGAACTTTTTGATATTTCATAGATATTAAAGACTTTGTTCTGCATGTACTCCCTTTGGTTTACCAAATCAAACTCAAGCTTTAATGGGCATTTCCAGCATTCACAGTTAGTAACAACAGTTTTTTTAAGTTCTTATTTTTCCCAGGTCAAAGAACAAGGGCAGAGGTCGTAGAGAGGTCAAGTCTAATCTACCTAGGGATGTGGCAGCCTTAACTACGGATGTTCAAGCCAGACATTGCCAGCAGAACCACATCACTTCATCCATATGTGAGTTTTTACTAGTAATCACAGAGACTTGAGGATATCAAAGGAAATTCTTCATTAAGAACCAAAGTTACAGATTCCAATCTTGGGTTCATTACTTTGAGTTTTTGACCCAAATCGTATATATCGATTGAAACATGTTCAATTCTATGATCTTTAGATGATGCAGCCTACAGCTGAAGAGAAACAGATACAACACCAACATCTTATCCTCTCTGAAGCCCAACTGAGAGCCCCTGGAGTTAGAAGTTTTCAAGACAAGAAAAAGTCATCCTTCTTCTGAACAAAGACTGTAGAGGCTATACAAACATTCAACTTTATTTATTTTGCTTTTTATTTTTGTTTTGTGAGGAAGATCTTCCCTGAGCTAACATATGAAAATCCTCCTCTTTTTGCTGAGGAAGACTGGCCGTGGGCTAACATCCATGCCCATCTTCCTTCACTTTATATGGGATGCTGCCACAGCATGGCTTGGCAAGCTGTGCATCGGTGAGTGCCCGGGATCCGAACCTGCGAACCTCAGGCCGCCGCGAACCCCGGGCCGCCACAGCAGAGCCCATGTAATTAACCGCTTGCGCCACCGGGCCTACCCAAACATTCAAATTTAAATTGTTAACGTGACTTGTTAGAATGTGATGTAGCAAGCATAATACCTTCTAAGTTTCATGAATTTTCTCCAGAATACTGAGATGGTTGACCTTGAAGTCCAGTTTCCCCATAAATGTATTTATTGAGATAAAATTAATTTCCCTATAAATTAATTCCCACAAAATTGTTACAAATATATCATAGTCTCTGACTAAAAGGGAACAAAGCAAATTGAGCAGTTGAATAGCAGTGTAATAAATTCCATCCAAGGATCTTACTGCAGCATTATGTGTAATAGTGAAACTGTTAATAACCCCATCTCTATCAAAGAAGAACAAAACAGATCATGGTATGCCTGTTCTTTGGAGTAACTCCAAAACTTCTAAAAAGCTAAGTTAGAGTGACGTGCACTGATAAGGAGAGACGTCTATGATATATGTTTTGGGAAACAGCAAATTGCAAAACGATGTAGTTATGTAATTTATGTTAAAAAAACTTTATGTGTATTTATAAATTCATTGGAAATGTCCAGAAGAATAAGCTGCAACCTCTTAACAACAGTTCCTTCTGAGTAGAGGAGTGAGTTGGCAGGGAAGGGGATGGAAGGGGAAGGTTTCACTTTACTCTACATAGATCTGTATAATTTGACTTTTTTTACAAAGTATGTAATTCTTTCATAATTAGAAAGATGAGTGATGTGACCGTTTGGTGCAGGGCAACAGTATTATGTTCACCAGTCTCTGTACTGTATGTTACTGCACAGCATGGACTGTAGGAGAAAGCCCAGAGGAGCAATGAAGACAAAAAGACATGACACCTGCAAAAAGTCAGTGGAGTATTTCTACATAAGAAACCTTCCTGGCGAGTGACAGTCAGTATCTTCCACTGCTCCAGCACTCGCCATGAACCTAGAACCTGCCCAGCGTAGGCCGGATGACCACGCCCTGCTAGCCCACTCCCCACCCAGGGCCTGTTTGTGCAGGGTGACTGACAACAATCAGACAATGGACTCAGGATGGGGCGTGTGACTTTGGGAATCCTGGCAGAGAGGGACAAAGTGGAATACCAGCTAAGTGTACACACCTGAGAGGCGGAGATCCAGGTGGAGGCTCAGAATGTACCAAGAAACTGTGTAAAGTGAACGAAGTTACTCGACATCTCTGAGCCTCAGTGTCCCCATCTGTAAAGTGGGGATCACAGGCCTACTTCACAGAGCTGTTGGGGAAGATACATAAAAGTGCCTGTGACAGCTAGTGTCCACCTTATTAACAAAGTCATATCCGACTTCAAAATAATCGATGAAAAGAATAATGTTAATGAGACCAAAGACAAGAGGCCCAGCTTCGTAACAGCCCCAGCAGCATGAGAATGAGAGAAGCTCCAAGTAAGCAGGGCTCTTCACAGCTCCCCTGGAAATGGTGAACACGGGCTACACCAGGATAAGTGGGTGTTGTGTAGTGACTCGTTTAGAGATCATGGGTCCCTAAAGACAATGAAATACAGTTACATACAGTGGCTCCTAGGAGACAACTACAAAGCAACCAATGCAACAGATAGGAATGGGAAGGGGCCGAAGAGAAGAGTGTCAGAGCCACAAAATCTGACGGAAGACACTGAAGCACAAGCGCCCACCTCTGTCAACAGCTGCTGTGGTTGCGCCAGGAGATCAAACTCTGAGGCAACCATTGTGGGGACTGCTGGGAGCACAGTGGTCACTGCGGCCACACCCCAACAGCAGTGCATCGGAGCACACAGACCCCGAGACTTTCCTCTCCATTAATCCCGGTTTCAAGATGATGAATATCGTCGTGTTACAATGTCTTTTTCCAACCTTTGTGGACGAGTGTCATCAGAACATCCTGAAGATGGCACAGGCCAGAGTAGTATGGAACACTGTGGACTGGGGTGGCGGCGCTGCACCTGACTACATGGACTATCACCTGGGCCTATTGAACACGAGAGAAGAACCCAAGGATGTGGTCTAAGGAGAATTCCCTGTCTTGTCACATTCAGAGACACTACAGTTTCTCATCCTTTCTCTACAAAAATGTTAAAGAATTCGTGTGTCATTAATTCATAAAGAAGCTAATTCTTGACAGAGTGACAGGGTCCAGTTTCCATTACCAGGTTTTTCACTTGCTTTGATAATATCCCACATTGAGGAATCGGAAAGATATCCTATCGGGATGTGTAATATAAACAAGGACTTTTCTTCATGTAGATCGAAGCCAAGATTTTTAGGGATGACATAAATCATGAAAGCTGCTAACCATTCCTCCACAGGTTTCAATAAGACTTTTAACTTAATTTACTAATCTCAGGAAAAGAGAATTTGGCAATTCAAGTTTTTTGTTTCTGCATTCAAGTGTACGGTACAGGCAAGAGAATGACCAGAAAAAAATTAACAGGCAGGTCTTGCTTGCATTTTATCTTTTGCAAATAAGCAGGATATTTTATGCTCTGTTCTTTTCACTACTCTAATCAATTTTTAAAGAATACCATACATCTGACTATCCCTAGGCATGTTTATCTGGGAACCTTGCCGGAATCCAAAGCAGAGAGGTTAAAGCTGATGGGTTTCAAATGCTGCCCAAGAGCTCTCTACCTTGAACATCCCTCTCCCAAAGCTGGACCACTGTTCTCTTCCTGAGGGATCTGAGTTGCCACCCATGTCCCTAAGAGACTGGTCGGCCACTCAGGCCTGAGCTGAGATTAGGTGATCAACCTAAAGGGCAAAATGCTTAAGCTATTCTCATCTTAAGGTTGTTGTTTCAGAGGCCTCTGCACTGGAATGGGTTGGTGAAAACGGCCTACTAGATACTTGCCTGGGAATTGGGTTTTTCTCCTCCGCTCTTAGCGGATCCCCTGGAAACCAATTATTAACCTCACAGATACCTCAACTTCCACATCTGCAAAAAAGGCAAGCAACAGCCAATGTTACCACCCTGCAAAGCTCTTAAGTTGTGCTTGCAAGAGGGACCACAAGGGCGAATGTCTCCCAAAAGCTGATGAAATGATGGTACTTTGGCTGGAGAAGGCAGAGGGCAGCAGGCAAAGTGGAAAGTTTCTGGGATGTCAAACCAGTTCCCATAAGCAGTTTAGAGAAGCACCTGGCCCTGGACTAGGTAGGAGGCTGTGGCAAGACCCACAGGCATGCAGGTAGGAGGAGGAATCAAGCAATGGAGGGAGGCGGTGGGGAAGAGGCACGAGTCCAGCTTCAATTTTGAACAAAAGCAGTTGCACGCTGCAGGCCCGCAGCTGCCCATGCAGCCGCCACACCTTCGTTATGCCGTGGTACCTCTCGTCCCATCACATCCCTCTGGAACTCAGTCCACACAGAGCATGTGTAGGACCAGAGTCCTAAGTCAACGGCAGTTTGGCCCTCAGCCAAGCTCACACAGCCCTTCTCCTCCCTCCAGGCCTAGGCATCATCCCGTGCCCAGAGCACCCTTTGAGTTGTAGTCCTGCAGCCATGCAGGCTGCCGGCTGGGAGCGGTTAAGAGACAAAAGCTCCCAACATGCACAGCTAGGGGCCCCAACTCCCGCCTTGTCCCTCTGCCCCTGGGTCCCGACCTTCTGCTTCCATATCTCAAATGGAAATACCAGGTGCCTAGGATCCTAGAATTTGCCTTTTCAAGGCCATCTGTCCTACGATCCCCTCCATCCTTCTAGGCTGCCATGATCCTCCCTCTGGACCCCATGGTCAGGGTCGCTGCAGAGACCCTCCCTTTGGACCCCGCCCACCTGAAGTCCCCATACCTTGGTAAGGTGTCTTAGAAGGACTGCCCTGAGCCATGTCATTAAAAGGAGAAAACATCACAGCGGGCAGCCCCATTCCTGCATTATACAGACAGGAAAACCACGTGCATGACCCCTAAGCCTCTTCAGGGGCCCACACACACGCCCCTTCTCTGAGGCTGCACACAGGCTTGTTCACTGGGCTTCCTTATCCCAGTCTGGACCTCTTGACCTCATTGACACAGGCAACAGCACTGAAACTTCGCGTTCGTCCTTCCCACAATGTTAGGCAAGTTCGTCGAGGAATGTAATATGCAATTTCTGGTCTACTATAGGGCTGGCTCCTGGGAACCAGTTTTAATATCCCTTTTATATATACCCTCAGAATCATAAAATAATGAAGCAAAATAAGTTTTTGCTGTGGGGGTTATGGTGATAACTCTCTGAAGTCATTTTTCCATTTAGCTTCTCTGATTGACTCCAAATACTACAGCACCACACGCTTCTCAGACGGGTGGATGCACAGCTCCACTTCTTTGCAGGGAGGACGCACAACAGAAGAATATCCGTGGCCAGACTTTCTGGGGCATCAGTATTACTACAAGATTTGGAAGAAGCAAAGTTAGGTCATTTCCAAGGTAAGGAATTAAAAACTTAACACTAAGATGAGGTGGGAAAGTCATATGCCATTAATAATTGTCAGTAACCTGTGCCTGAAATGTCAGACTTTCTCTGAGAAAGAACTCTGAGATCCTATTTCCCATTGTTTTAAATAGGAAAAATTAGAAGTCATAACAAATCTATTGAAAAACCCTACCAATTTCCTCAGTCACGTTATGGCACCTAGACATAAGTTATGAACATCATTGCTCCTCGTTTTCTTCCTCATTCAACCCTGTCCCACAAGTCTTGAGTTCATGCTGTGAACACGGCACTGTGCTAGGTGTTGAGGTTTTGATGAGTATCATCGTGGGGGTGGGCCTTGCTGGAGAATGATTGCATCATAAAAACTCTAAGCCATGCCACTTGCCAAATTGAGGCAAAAATGGAAAGATCCACAGTGCCGCACAAGGGTGAGGGTATTATTAGATACTTGGGAGTATGATAATTCATCTAATGGTGTCATGAGTAAACGTGTTCCACTTTAAAACAAAACACTGCTGTTAGTCTGAGATAATGAGTTAGTATCTTTGTGCATATATGCAGGATTTAAAATGTTTATTGATGTATAACATGTACAGAAATATATGCAGAAGTCATCTATGTAAACCTCAAAGAATTATTAAAAAGTGAACACACTTGTGTGACTAAGAACTAGCACCAGCTTCACTCAGGCCCCAACAATCCCTTTCTCCCTCCTTCCTCCCCAATGATAACCAGTATCTTACCAGTGAACATTGTATATCAAGTTTGTCTTCTTACACAAGTGTTTTATTACAGAACAATTTAAACAATATACAAAATAAACAAAATAGCATAGTAGGCCCGTCACCCAGCTTCAACAACTACTAATCATCTGCCATTTTTGTTTCATCCACACTCCATCTCATTCCCACCTCACTTTATTATTCTTTTAGTCTTTTGTGTGAGGGGGTGGGGTAAGATATATGCACACTGAAAGGCAGAAATAAGAACAGTATAGTTTTGGCAAATAAACATGCCCATATAACCTTCACCCCTTTAAGAATAGGATATTTCCATCAACCCCAGAAAACTCCTTCCTGTTCCTTCCCAGGCAATTTTTTCCTACCCCTGAAGCAACCACTGTTCTGGTTTTTTCACCATAGGTTCATCTTGGCTGAAATCATCCCACGGGTATTGTTTTCTGTCCACCTTGCCTCCCTCGGCACGAGGTTGGTGAGGCTCACACAACATGTGTGTGTCAGCGTTTGCTCCTCGGCACAGCTGAGGGCATTCTGCTCTGCGGATGCCCCGCAGTGGGCTCATCTTCCTCCTGGGGATGTGCAGGTCATCTCCTGCGAAAATTCTTGAATAAACGCTTTTTGTATTCTGTTTAATTCCTTTATTAGCATTTAAGTGACACACATTTGCAGTTTTTAGTGGTTGGTCCAGATTACAATATGCATCTTTAACATATCACAGTCTACCTGGACTTAATAGTGCACCAGTTTATTCAATGTAAAATATGGAAGTCTTGTTATAGAACAGTTGCATTTACCTCTGTCTGTCCTTTGTGCTATTGTTGTCATAAAATTTACGTCTACCCATGTTATAAATCCCACAATATAGTGTTATAATTTTTGCTTTAAATAGTCATAAGTCTTTTAAAGAATTTAAGAGAAAAAAGTTAATTATTTGGAGGGAGATGCTTTGAAGCTATGCAAAGGTACTGTTTCTTCTTTAAGTTTCACCCACAGTTTTTGCATTCATCAGTCAGACTTGCCCACAGTAATTATTACTGTAGCGTTCTAGTGGCGATTTTCTATTTCATGCTATCCAGCCACATTTATTATTTGGAATTCTGTGAGGAAGATTCCCCCCCCTTCATTCTTCCTTTCTTTCTCTCTTTCTCTCAATCTTTTTATCCCCTTTTTTTCTTTCTTTCTTCCTTTCTTATTTAATCTTTTTTATATCAGTATAGACTCATGGATATTTATTTTTTTCTCTGGGTAATAATCCAATGCTACTGTTATTTATTTTGTTGCTTACAGTTTTCTAGCTTGAGACACTGGGATGTCTTTCAGATTGATTCCTTTGACACATCTCATCATTTTCTGTTGTTTTAAAGCACTTTCTTACTTTCTGGCACTACAAGATGCTCCAGGCTCACCTTGTATTTTCCATCTCCAGCCTTAGAATCAGCCATTTCTCCAAGAAAACCTGGTTCTTTTTATTGGAGAATGATATTTAGAAACCAAGATCAGGGAGCTAGGTATGCTCATTGATACTAGTGTCATTGCTTCTAGACTCTCTCAGCAGAGCTTGGAAATGTATGTATGAATATAAAATCAGGTATACACACCTATCTATAGATCTTTCAATCTATCTAGCAATCTATCTTTCTATTTGGATAGATATATTAAAAGAGACATGGATTCATACTGATACATCCAACCCCAATCCAGCACCACAGAATTTATTCTAGCCTTTTCCTTTTGTTTATTCGTCACTTCTTTAACCAACAGTGAGAAACTTAACTCCAGATATTTGCAATATTTACTAAAGTGTCAACTAGTTTCAGAATTACTAATCCATACCCTTATGAAAACAAATTTACCACCTAGAGTACAGTGTTTGTGTCCAGTACTTTAATTCTACAGTATCCCATCAAAACACTGTCTTCCAAAGTTACTTAGGTTAGGATCTTCCATCCTCAGCCCTTCAGCGTGGTTATGTCACATACGTGGAATACAGTGAGATTCATTTGTCACTGCATTCCATCTGAGTTCCTCAGCATCCTGATTGATTTGTAAAATTTGCAGAGTAAAATTCACCCTTTGTTATGTACAGTTTTACAGGTTTTGACAAGTTCATGGTCGTGTATCCACCTCCACAGTACCATACCGAGCTGTTTATTTCACCCCCAAAATTCTTTAATACTGTCTCTTTATAGTCAACCCCTTCCCCCAGTCCATCTCTTGGCAACCACTGATCATTTTCCATCCCTTTAATTCTGACTTTTCTAGAAAGTCATGTAAATGGAATCATAGTACATAGCCTTTTGAATCTGGCCTCCTTCACTTAGAGAAATGCATTCAAGATTCATCCATCTTGTTGTGTGAATCAAAAGTTTATCCTTTTTACTGCCAAGTAGTATTCTAATGTCCCAGTGCACCACAGTCTCTTTCTCCATTCACCTGATGAAGGACATTTAGTTTATTTCCAGCTTTTGACAATTATGAATAAAATGGCTATCAATATTCACACAAAGATTTTTGTTTAAACATTAGTTTTCAATTTGCTTCAGTAAATCCCTAGGAGTGGGATATCTGAGTCACATAATAAGTGTAGGTTTAACTTTATAAGAACCTGCTAAACTGTTTTCCGAATGCAACTATCATGTTACATTCCCAGTTCTAGTTGTTTCTAGTCCTCACCAGCACTTGGTATTTGCAATTTTATTGGCATTTGCAATTTTGTTTTTTATTTTAGCCAATAAATAAGTGCCCGGTATCTTATTGTGGTTTCTGCTTCCTTTTTGAAAGTGAGTTCTGCTAAATATAGAATCCTGTGTTGACTTTTGGGTTTTCTTTCTGCACTTGAAAGATGTCATTTTGTTGTTGCTTTGTCTCTTTTGTTTTTGATAATATATCATTCATCATTCACATTATTTCTCCCTGTATGTAATGTCTTCCCCAGTATTTCCTTGACTGCTTTCAAGTTCTTCTTTTTACCTTTGGATTTTAGCAGCTTGACTATCATGTGCCTATGCATGGTTTTATTTTGTATTTTATTTTGTGAGGTTGCTGACTTTCTTCGATCTAAAATTTTAGATTTTCCACCAAATTTTGAAAGTTTTATGCTATTACTTGTTGATTTGCCTTCTGCCTCATTTAATTTTTCTGTCTCTCCCCTCTCTGCTGGGGACTCCATCATCTCACAGGTAAGGCACTCTTCATTTTTCTTCAAAATTTTTACATTCGTTTCTTCAGGTTGGATAATTTCTATTGCTCTATCTTCATGTTTCTTCTACTATTTCTAATCTACTGGTAAACTCAAAAGTATTTTTTTATTTCATCTTCCTATTTCGTTCTTTCTTGTAATTTCCATTTCTATGCTGAGTTTCAAGATCTGTTCATTCATTATGAGAATATTTTTCTTTACCACCATGATTATCTTTATAATCGCTGATTTCTTATCCATGTCTGTTAATTGCAACACGTTTGGGAGAGTTTCTAGTGCTTGCTTTGGGTCACATATGGATTAAATTTTCCTATTTCTTCAAATCTCATGTTTTTTTAAATTGTGTACTGGAAACCATGAGTCATAGTTATAGAGACTCTGTATTCTATTGTATTCCTTTGAAGAGTGTTGTTATTTTTCTAGCAGGGAGTTAACTTGGCTGGACTGAAATTCCAATCTTCTCTCCTTTACAGTGGGCATAGCTGACATACTCATTCACTTCTTTCATCTTCCAACTGCTGTTTTTACACTAGGCCCCCTGGGGCCTACCCTGCATGTGTGTTGTTCAAAGATCTGCAAATTTGATGTCTGTGTGAGGGAGAGTTACACACATATTTTGAGATGTTTCCTCTTTATGGTTCCCTCCCTTCCAAAATTTCTCCCCTAACTTTCCAGCTACTCTTCCAGCCCGAAAATACATGCTCTAACATTACAAGTAAGACTGTAGTTTTTCCACTGTCTGGGCCAAGTACAGATTTTGGAATGCTTTGAGGAAAAAGACTCAGGCTTGCAAATATCTCCTGGTGCAATTCTCATCATTCAAGGGAAGACTCCCTCTCAGTTCTGCTTGCTTTTGGAAGAGATTTATACATACACACTTATACACATTTATTGTACCTGTATTACATATAGATACATGATTCTATATAAATATATATAATATTTTATGCAGATTTTATCATTGTTATCTGTGAGAGTGTTAGTTCAACAAGCTACTCAACCATTACTGGAAGCCAGATCTCAGTTTTGTTTCTTTTTTGGATTTTATACAAATGGAATTATAAAATATATAGCTTTTTGAATATAATTTTTTATGCAGCATTATCGTTGTGATATTCATCGATGTTGTTGCATGTAGCTAGTGTTTGTTCATTTGTTGCAAATAATAGTTTTAATGCTCATAAAATATTCATAACATAAAATTGACCATTTTAACCATTTTTAAGTGTGTAGTTCAGTGACATTCAGTACATTCACATTATTGTGTAACCATAACCTCTAACCATCCACAGAACTATTTTCACCTTGCACTGAAACTCTGTGCCCATTATGCAACAACTCCCTGTTGTCCCTCCCTCTTGCACCAGTCTCCTTTCTGTTCCTATAAATTTGACTACTCTAAGTACCTTATATGAGTGGAATCACAATATTTTTCCTTTTGTGGCTGGCTTTATTTCACTTAACATAAAGTCCTCAAGGTTCATGCATGTCATAGCATGTGTCAGAATTCCTTCCTTTTTAAGGGTGAATCGTATTCCACTGTCTGTATACACCACATTTTTTTTTTGTCAATTCATCTATTGATGGATACCTGGCTTGTTTCCAGCTTTTGGTTATTTTGAATAATGTTGTTAACAACACGAGTGTACATATGTCTTTCTACCTCTCTCTTCAATTCTTTTAGGTGTATACTCATAAATGGTGTTCTGAGATTCATTTTTTCACATGTGGGAGAGTTCTTCACACCTCCAACAAGCAACACTTGCAATGCCAGCTGATCATCAGATAATTCAACTCAATTTGATGCTGTCAACCCAGAGATACATCTGATTCCACAAGTTGACAGCTAAGTCCTATAAGACTGCACACCCACCCCAACCTCACCTCAACTTCAGGTGCCAGTTACAAGCCCAGGTTGTTACCTGTACTTCTGACTGACTGCCTATAAACCAGAGGTTCCCACAACCTCCTCCTTGGGCTTGATTAATCTGTTAGAGTGGCCCACAAAACTCAGAGAAACATTTACTAGATCATCAGTTTATTATAAAAGGATATAACTCAAGAACAGCCTGATGGAAGTGGTGCATAGGGAAAGATATGTGAGAAGGGGCACAGAACTTTCATGCCATCTCCAGGTTTACCACTCTCCAAGCACTCCCTGTCATGGCCAACCTGGAAGCTCTATGAACTTCCTTCTATTGGGATTTTTATGAAGGCTCCCTCATATAGGCATGATCAATTATTAACTCAGTTTCTAACCCCTCTCTCCTCTGTGATGGATAAGGGGTAGGGCTAAAAATTTCAACCTTTTAATCAGGGCTTGGTCTTTCTAGTTACCAGCCCCCATCCAGGAGCCATCCAGGAGCCCACACAGAGTTGTCTCAATAGAACAAATGATTCTCCTAGTGTTCTTATCACTTAGGAAATTACAAGTGTTTTAGGAGCTCTGTGTCAGGGATGGAGTCAAAGACAAATATTAGAACAAGAGATGCTCCTAGTGTCCTTATTGTTTAGGAAAGTATAAGGGTTTTAGTAGCTCTGTGCCAGGAATTGGAGGCAGAGACCAATAAATATATTTTCTATTATTTCAGAACCCATAAGTGGAATTGCTAGCTCATATGGTAATTCTATTTTTAATTTTTGAAGGAACTGTCATACTGTTTTCCACGGTTTTATGTTCTCACCATCAGAGCACAACGGTTCCAGTTTCTCAACATCCTTGCCAATCCTTGTTATTTTCTGATTTTGTGATAGTAACTATCCTAATGGGTGTGAAGAGGTATCTCATTGTGGTTTTATTTTGCATTTTCCTGATACTTAGTGATGTTGAGCATCTTTTCATGTGTGTACTGGCCATTTTATATCTTCTTTGGAGAAATGTCTATTCAAGTCCTTTTTGCATTTTTAAATTGTGGTTTTTTTTAATTGTTGGGTTGTAGGAGTTCTTTATATATTCTAGCTATTAATCCCTTATCAGATATGTGATTTGCAAATATTTTCAACTGTTCTGTGGGTGACCTTTTTACTCTGTTGATAGTATCTTGTGATACAGAAAACTTTTGCATTTTAATGAAGTCCAATTTATTATTTTGTTGTTCTTGTTGCTTATGGCTTTGGTGTCAGATGAAAGAAATCATTGTTGGCAATGTCTTTTGGACCCAATGACATGCAGCTTTTACCCTGTGTTTTCTTCTAAAGATTTTATAGCTTCAACTCTAACATTTAGATCTTTGATCCATTTTGAGTTAATTTTTGTATGTGGTGTAATGTAAGAGTCCAACCTCATTCTTTTGCAAGTGGTTATCCAGTTTTCCCAGCACCATATTTAGAAAAACTTATCCATTCTTCAATGAATGGTCTTTGCACCCTTGTCAGAATTCATTTGACCATATATGCAAAGGTTTATTTCAGGGCTTTCTATGCTATTTCATTAGTATATTGTGTGTATTTATGCCAGTACCACACTGTTTTGTTTACTTTGTAGTATGTTTTGAAATCAGAAAGTGTGAGTTCTCTAGCTTTGTTCTTCTTTTTCTAGATTGTTTTGGCTATTCAGAGTCCCTTGAGAGTTCATATGAATTTTAGAATATATTTTTCTATTTTTGCAAAAAACATCATTGGAATTTTTAGCTCCTTGAGTAAGTTTGTTCTTAAGTATTTTACTCTTTTTGATGCTACTGTAAATAAAAATGTAATGTTTTTAAATTTCTTTTTCAGATTACTTATTATTAATGTATAGAAGAACAACTAATTTTTGCATATCTATTTTGTGTCCCACTACTCTGCAGAATTTATTAGTTCTAAGAATTTCTTTGTGGAATTTTTAAGGGTTTCAACATATAAGATATTATTTGTGAAAAAATACAATGTTATTTCTTCCTTTCCAATTTGGATGCTATTTCTTTCTTTTTCTTGCCTAATTGCTTTGGCTAGATCTTCTAATACCATGTTGAATAGAAGTGGTGAAAGTGGATCTTCTTGCTTTGTTCCTGATCTTAGAGGAAATACTTTCACTCTTTCACACTTGAATACATTGTTCTCTGTGGATTTCTATATATGACTTTTATTATGTTGAAGTTGTTTCCTTTTACTATGAGGGTTTTTTGGTGTTTTTAACATTAAAGCATGTTTACTTTTGTCAATCACTTTTTTGCATCCATTGAGATGATCATGTTTTTTTCCTTCATCCTGTTAATGTGGTTTATTACATTGATTCATTTTCATATATTGAAACATGTTGAATTCCAGGAATAAATCCCACTTAAAATGGGCCGGCTCCATGGCTTAGCGGTTAAGTGCACGTGCTCCAGTGCTGGCGGCCTGGGTTTGGATACCGGGCGCACACTGACGCACCGCTTCTCTGGCCATGCTGAGGCCACGTCTCACATACAGCAACTAGAAGAATGTGCAGCTATGACATACAACTATCTACTGGGGATTTGGGTGGAAAAATTAAGTAAATAAATAAAATTATTTTAGAAAAATGATGCGTAATCCTTTTAATATGCTGCTTAATTTGGTTTGTTATTATTTTATTGAGGATTTTTGTATCACTCTTCATCAAAGATATTGACCTCAGGTTTTCTTTTCTTTTAATCGATTTGGCTTTGATATCAGGGTAGTGCTAACCCCATAGGATGACGTTAGAAGTATTCTCTCCTCTTCAACTTTTGGAAAGCGTTTAAAAAGAATTGGTGTTTGTTAATTAAAAAAAGTCTTTGGGCCCAGGAATAAATTCAGCATAAAATAAATAAAAATAAATATTTTTTTAAAATGTGAAAATGTTTTTTCCTAAAAAAATTAAAAATTAAGCAAGTATATCACTTATCACTTTATTTCTAGAAAATTTTTTTAACCTAATAGTAAGCATAAACAAATTGTTAGAATTAAAATGCCTCGTGTTAATTTTCTTCTTGCAAATTTTCTGACAGAGGTATATGATGCCATTATGTATGACATCTTTTATGAAAAAATGGTCATTTTTTTGTAGTATTTGAGAACATTATGAATTTTCCCAGTGGCATCTGACAATACTCTGATATGCAAGCTTAACTTTTCAACATATATGTGTTTACCAAATTAACAAACTCTGTCAGGTGCTAATTAATCAACTACTTTTCATATGATTCAGGCTATCCACCATCAACTTCCTTAACCATCAAGAAATTCTACAAATTCTGCAAGATTAACCATTTTACTTTACACTGTACTTATCTCATGTGGTTTAATGCATCCAAAAATCTTTGATAAACTGATCCTGCCTGAACTAAATCATGGTGAATTATAAAAAATTGTCTCTGTTAAGTGGGGAGGGATTTCTGGTTGAACTTAATTTTATAAGTGGTCAATTTATTACAGTGTATTGTTCTGTTATGTATTTCACTTCTTTTTTAAAAAAAGTGATAGTTGAGGACACTTAGATAATAAAAAGTTGAGAAAATAAAGAACTGATATACTCTGTAAACTTCAAATGTTTTGAAGCATAAGATAAAATAAGAACTAAAACTAACAGTTGGGAAGGGGGGAGAGGAGGGCGAAAGGGATAATTCGGCACATGTGTGTGGTGATGGGTTGTAATTACTATTTGGGTGGTGAACATGATGCAATCTACGCAGAAATAAAAGTATAATGATGTACATCTGAAATTTATAGAATGTTATAAACCAATGTTACTGCAATAAACAAAAAATTAAAAAAAAATGAACTAAAACTAAGAAATGGCAGAGGAAATAGAGATAAGAGGATGAAATTGCAAAACTGAATCTATAATAATATCTCAGTGGCTAGCGTTGTGGTGCCAAGAAGGTGGTAAAGTCAAAGAATTCATAAAGATGATAATAAACAGACTGCAAAGAAAAAATACTGAAATTTTTATAGAGAGAATTTTTACAGCGATATTACAAATAGAGAAAAGGGAAGAGATGTTGGAGAAAGAGACTATCTGCTTCTTAAATTATTTCTACTATAGAGAACAAAAAACCAATTTGCTGAAATATTTATTCCCCTCTATGACCCTATCTTTACCTGCAAAATCTCATCTCTAAGCCTCCTTTTCCATACTTGGGGAAGAGAGCAATTAAGCTCATCTGAAACCTCAACTGCCCAGCCTATGAAATAAGGCCAGCCATCCATTCTCACAAAGGAGACAACTGGAGGTAGGATTTTTGGTTCTGAATTCAGCTAAACATCTTCAAAGAATTGTATCTGACCTTCCTTATCCAGGGCTATCAGTGAAGGGCTGGCTGGCTTTCAGAGAAGAGCAATTCACAGTCAGTGGAGACATTTTCTGTTGAGCTCTCTAGAGAAGGCTGTGGGGCTTGTCAGTAAGAGTTGATTGCTATACGGGCTACTTTTTTGTATTTTATTCAGAGATTTATAAAGAAATTTACATGATAAATATTGCTTATTATCAAGAAAAAAGGTTGTCTATTCTCTGGTCATTTAAGCAAAATACTCCTCTCAGGGCCCACCCATGGACAAAGCCCAGATTTAATCTCCAAGTGTCTGCCAGGCACTCTGTGGTCTGTGGGAAGCCCTCAAGTTGGCAGCCTGTTCCCTTGTGTCCTGTGCTGGTACTTAATCTTCCATCTCTTCAGAGTACAACTAGAGAGAAGCTCAAAGGACTTGACATTGGAAAAATGTACTTTTCATTATCTTTAGACTTCTACACTTTTCCAAAAGACTTTCAGCATTTCCAGTAATTGTGCAGCAATTTACCCAACAGTAAGGTTATCACTATTAAAAATTAAAATAAATAAATTTTGAAAATGGAAAAAGTGATCTTTGCAATTTTGTACAGAATCTATATAATGGGTGCATCCTTAAAAAATGGAGGAAAGATAGCAAATTTAACTGTTTTGGTTAGTTAACACAGTAAGTAATATATTGTCTATATTATCAATTTTGAGATTATTTGTATTTAAAAATACTGCTTCAAACTCTTAAATCATTGGATGTGGTAGAGTCTGTCATCTGCTTTGGCTGAACAATTAAATACAAGTCAGACAAAATTCCTCCATTCCTGTATAATCTTATATGTGGGTGGTAATGGTTAGTTCTTATAGATTGTTTGAAGACGTGCATATCACAAAATACAAGTGGCCATTAAAAATTAAAATGTTCACCAAATACAAGATCATCTGATTTCCAGAAAAGGAAAAGGTTAATGTAACATTAAGGCTACAACTGTCAAAAAGGAAGCCCAGATACACTCAAGTCAAACTTTTGCTCAAAAGTTAATTGGCTCATCTTTGAAACTTTATCATGTTTATTATGTAAGTAAGATACTTTCAGAGCCTAGAATATGGAAAGTGCTTATTGGTAAGTTAACATTCTGATCATTTATTTTGTAAATGTTAGTATGAGTTATATAAGTCATTTTCTACTATATTCAGATTTTCAAGTTCTGCTAAATCTAAGGCCACATTACTGGCAAGTTGGGAATATCTCTAGACATATGAAAAATATGAGTCCTACACAAAAGCTTATACATTCTCTATTCATCAGGTTCCAAATTCTAAAACTTTCTAAGGGTTTGGAACAAACCAATGGCATTCCAAATTGACAGTAAATTTGCATGTGCCATACATGATCCTATAGGAAGAGAAATCCAGATTTTAAATAGAGAAGATTGTGCACAAAAATAAAGTACGTATTCAAGTTTGAAAGGGGATTTCAAGGAAGAAGGGATTCTCAGAACATGTGGTAAGTGGTAAATAACTTACCAAGGGCTCTCTAAAGGAGAACATTTTGTGGAAAAAAGAGTTTCACAGGTAGACAGCTAAGATGGCATCTCTGGAAACCTTACGAGTAAACAGATGCTGACTATTTTTTCCTAAAATTTAAAATGCATCATATCCTCCAAACAAATACCACCTCCCTGCCTTGCAGCTTACCTGGACATGGTGACAGGTTGGAATCATTTTTCTAATTCATTAGTCTTAAACTTGATGAGCACCAGAAGCACGAGAAGCACCTGGGGGCCTTGTTGAAACCCAGATGGCCAGGCCCCACCACAGAGTTTCCAGTTCAGCAGGTCTGCAGCAGCACCAGAGAATTTGTATTTCTAACCCAGTTCCCAGGTGCTGCTGATGCTGCTGGTTCAGGGAGCCCACTTTGAGAACCACAGCCTGATTTATACCCTATATATGATTACAAAACCCATTATTTCATCCGTTGGCTGCTACTTTTCCTTTATCACATCAGCACCTTAGCTTTGAATCTCCTCACATAACCATGAGAATTCTTGGAGAGTTTCACAGCTGGTCCTCATTTCCGGCTCAGTTCTCCCTCTTCCTCTCAATACCGCATTCTCTTGTCAGGTAATTGTTCCTTAAACATGAGTTCATCATAGATCTTCCTTGCTCAAAAACTCATGGCTACGGGCCAGCCCCGTGGCGTACCAGTTAAGCGCTCATGCTCTGCTGCTGGTAGCCCAGGTTCGGATCCCAGCGCGCACCGATGCACCGCTTGTCAGGCCATGCTGTGGTGGCGTCCCATATAAAATTTAGGAAGATAGGCACAGATGATAGCCCAGGGCCAGTCTTCTTCAGCAAAAAGAGGGGGATTGGCCATAGATGTTAGTTCAGCTCTGATCTTCCTCACAAAAAAAAAAAATCATGGCTCCTATGCTGAGCACAAGACATTTTAAATTCTCTACTTGGTTCATAAGGTCTGTAATAGCCTTACTTTAATAGCAAAATATGGAACCCTGTTCCCTACCCTACCCACTATAAAGGAGTATGTGAGGATTACATAAGATACAGGCAGTTCTAATTATGCACAGTATGACAGTCTATAAAGTCACTGTGAACACTGAATCAGTGAATATGACCCACTGCTCCTACGGGAAATGCAGTGTTAGGTTCCTGCAAGCCTTAGTCACATTTTCTTCAACTGATCAATACATAACCTTGTTCTCTGTGTTTGTCTTTAAAGTCACCTTATTTATTATATATTGTTGATATATTAACATTGAATTCACACCAACAGCACTGTAAATCGTGTCTGAAAGAAGCTTGTCGAACATGCATACTTTCTTTGTAAAGGCACGTCACAGACTCTTGCCCTGAGGAACATTAGGCAGCATTGCAACACTACACATGGGGGACATATTAAACAGCAAAGTCACCAACACAAGGCACAAGAAGATGAGAAATGGGGCACTAAATAGACTGCAAGAAGGACACTTGTTTACAGTATAGACTGAAACAAGAGGGCAGAGCGTCACCTGGTTCCCCCTCAGTTGGGAACATGCACGTCAAGAGAATCAAATGTCTCACCACTTTGTGCATATCTTCAAATGGACATGAAAGCCCTGAGAGTGTTGATTTGGGGGCTGCCAGTACATTTTAGCTAGTAGGCAAGCGTGCAACCACGGACTCCACAAATAATGAGGATCAACTATATTATGAAAGCATCTTTTCAAAACCAGAGTATTGCTCAGAAATAAGAGCAATAATGATAACATAACAGCTAACATTTTAGTGCCTACTATGTGCCAGGAGCTCTTTTAAGCACTTTACATTAGTTAATGCATTTAAATTTCACTAAAACCCTATGAGACAGGAGTTCTCAGTAACCCCATTTTATAGATGTGGAAACTAAGGCTCAGAGAGTAAATAATTTGCACAGATTCCCCAGTTAAAAGTGGAATAACTGGGATTGGTGCCCAGACAAACTGGTCCAAAGCCCAGAGCTTCAACTACTAATGGTAGGAATGTCAGCGAAATTTCTACCACTCCCCGAAAAACCCCTTCTGCTCCAGTCAGTGTGGTGTCCCACATACTTATTCACTCATCAAACATTTTCTGAGTGCACCAAAGGTGTCAAGTACTGTGTTTAGATACTGGAGGGACAAATAGAATGTCGACGCAAATAATCCGTAACCAATCTATAAATCAAAATTGGGGTGAGTTTATTATGAATCAACCTTTGAGGACCATATAGCCCGAGAGAATCCTTTCATGAAGAAATGGAACACTCCAAAGAAGTGAGGTGTACAGGGTCAGCCCCATGACTTAGCGGTTAAGTGCACATGCTCAGGTTTGGATCCTGGGCGTGCACCGACGCACCGCTTCTCTGGCCATGCTGAGGCCACGTCCCACATGCAGCAACTGGAAGGATGTGCAGCTATGACATGCAACTATCTACTGTGGCTTTGGGGGAAAAATAAGTAAATAAATAAAATTATTAAAAAAAAAGATGTGGGGTGTACAGAGTGGTTATATATCATCAAAGAGCGTGTACCACATGTGATTGCAATGTCCTTTTTACAATAGCCACGACATTGACCTGTCAGCACGTCAATTGTTGGATACAGTGGGTATCAGTTCTGCTGTTTCCATGGGCATGGTTGCTGTCTTGAGTTGGGTGGTCACAGGATGGGCACAGCAACCAAATCCTAGCTTAGGGAGAAATGCTTATCCTTAAGGAAATGCCAATGTGGGGGAAGTTGCATTTACATCTTAAGGGTATTGTTCTTGTCTTTGGGACATGTTAATTGCTTAAAATAGATATATAATGGATGAACAGAGGCTACAGGCCCCTTTTGGAAAAAAAAAATCTAGGTCAAGCCCAACTAGTTTTACACCAAATGGTTTCCTCATGTGCTCCAATATATCCTATTGCTTACCATTTATTTATCATTTTCCCCCTTTTGATGTATAATCTTTTGATAGAAAACATTGATGATCAAAATATTTTCCCTCAGAGTCAGGGTGGTTGCTGCATGCCCTGATTCTATCATGTCCCTCGGTGCCAGGCTTTTATCTCATCTATTTGCTCAGTTGTTCACTTTGGGTGGAATTAGTCGGATATTGTGGACAAGCAAAGAGGTATATATATATAAACGGAGGAAGCATTTCATGGATTTTGGATTAATTTTAGGTTGTTGCACAAATATTTTATATGTGCTTTTTTTTAATATATATAGCCCCTTATGCTACATTGTGCACAATTGTAAAACAAGTACAGTAACAATGATAATAATTAAACATTTTTTTAAAGATTAGTTTAAAATGAGTTTTTAGGCATAGTCCTTATCAGAAAAGGAAATTTGTCCAGGGTTATAAGATTGATCAGCCATCTCAAATCACCGAGCCACCATTACTCTAGTTTGCATGCCAGTCTTACAACACTAGGTAAAGAAAACAACAGTTTGAACATAATGATTAGTACAAGAATTCCAAAAAGTAATAGAAATAGGAATTGCAATCCAGATCGAAAAAGGGAACCAATACCAGAAGGGAGCCAACCAAACAAATCAAGGCTGGGTGTAGGATCACTTAAGGCATTCACCTGTTTTTCCATGTGCTTTAGTAGAGGTGACACATTGGAAGACTCGTCAGGTATAAACACACAGCATTCAGTTTGATCGCACATGTACCACCTTGGGTTGCTGTAAGAATATCTCAGGCCATTCTATTTTGAAGGACAGCTTTTCTCATTAAAGATATTTCAGTATTTAAAAAAGCTATTCTTTCCTGACTATCGTTAAGGGCTTGTTGAGTAAATTTTGTCAGAGACTCTATATGTGATATGACATCTTCCAGCCCCAAGGAAGGAGCAAATATAGCTACTAGGTGGTCATACAAGTATAACACTGAATGAGCCCATCTGGCCTTAAGGAGAGGCAGATTGGCCACAGATGTTAGCTCTGGACGAATCTTTCCCTGTATGCAAGAGAAGCCCAGAGTGTAGCGCCATAGCCATCCTGGTGACAGCCAAGGCCAGAGGTTTGTTCGACATAACCAGTGAGTTCCATTAGGAGCCATCCAATAGACACCTGGTCTTCGAGACCAGTCTGTTCCAAACCAATCACTTTTTTACGTATAATAGTATTCTGACATGACTCGGTGGGTATCCAGCCCATCTTTAGAGTGTAATTTGGTAGATTTTGTTTGGAATGATTTCTCTGTTCCCAACATAAAGGTGCTGGTATGTTTAAAGATCCATGACTAGGAGTAAGCCAAACATATCTATCCAAAATTTGTGTGAAACCTTCCATGGTTTTTACTGTAATGTCTGATTTCTTTTGTTTATCTGCAATTTCTTGGGATAATTGGATGGTTTGAGTAATAGAAAAGAATAACCGTGTCCTGTATTACTAATAGTATGGGCTATTGACCATGTTTCAGGATCATAATTAGTAATATCAGACGAACTGTGAACATTAGAACTAGATCTTTGTATCACACTAAATTGCTTTAGAGCTTTCCAATCTGTGCCTCGAAAGGGAAAGACCCACCAAGGGTCTTAGAAAGTGGAAGTTGGCCACATAGCCAACAAGTAGACAGATTTTTATGTGTAGCAAAGGAATGTGCCCATTGCAGAAAAACATTGCCATCAGAGGTCCATTCAGATGTAGATTGGAAAAACAAACATAGCATTAGGGGAACCTTAAATGGCATTTATATTTTGTAATCAACAAATGGTTTTGTAATTAGATTCTAATCTATCTTATAAAGTTGAAGGGTAAAGCATTGGTGTAGGAAAATTGTAAGACAATCTAGAAATTGATTATTTTAGCAATTACATAAAGCTTAAACACTACAAAGGTTTAAATGAGGTGATATAAGGTTAGGAATACAGGCCTGGTCCAGAGTCTCAGGACAGATGCTTACAACAGATGTCGTCTTCTTCTCATCCTGATTTGGAGATATTCGTCTTGGTCTGTCGAAGTTGGGTGTCAGAGACTGGAGTTGAAGTCCATTCAGGTGGAGAAGGCTTTTTTAAATGAGAAATGTGAATTCATGAGTTTACGCCTTTTAATTTTGCAGCACACAGATTGGTTAAAAACACCTGATATGGTCCTTTCCAATGGGGTTGCAAAGAGCCCTTTATCAGGTGTCTTTTCCAATAAACAAAATCTCCAGGTTGTAATCCATGATCCTTAAGGTCTTCGTCTCCTGGGAGCTTACTGGGAAAAGAATTAGCTACCAATTTCTCATTTCTCTTAAGAGCCTCAATGAGACCTTGACAATAAGTAAAGTTGGTTCCTACATTTCTTCATCTAATTGCATAGGTCGTCCAGTTATTATATCAAAAGGAGACAGTCGATGATTACCAAAGGATGTAGATCTAAGACTGAGGAGCACTAGTGGAAGAGCTTTTGGCCATGAGAGATTAAATGCTTCTGAAAGCTTTGCCAACTGAATTTTGATCGAGCTATTAGTTCTTTCCACCGATCCTGAGGATTGGGGATGGTAAGCGCAGTGGAAATTCTGCATTATTGGCCAAATATTACCAATGGATTTAATTATTTGTCCGGTGAAATGAGTTTCCTGGTCACTATGTAACTCGGTAGGAATTCCCCAAGCAGGAATTATTCTCTCTAATAGTAATTTACCTACTGTTAGAGCCGTTGCTCTTCTGCAAGGAAGGGCCTCAACCCAATGTGAGAACACACAGATTATTACCAAGATATATTTATATCCTTGAGATGGTGGCATTTAGACAAAGTTCAATTGCCCTCAAAGGGTCCCTTAGGAAGGGGAAAGTGGCCTTGTGACCCATGAAGTGGTTTCCCTGGATTATACTTTGGGCATATAACACAACGAGTATAAGTTTTATGGGCCACTGTGGGAAAAAGTTTCCAATAGTATTGTTTTCCCCATAAAATAACCTTTTCAGGTGCCCAGTGGGTTAGTTGGTGTATATGCTGGAGCAGGGGCAATTGCGCTCCAACAAGTATCATGGGTTTCCTATGGGGTCCAAACTACATCTGTGAGAGGGTGTCAAAAATTCCCCCTTTTGACTGCCATATGTGTTTTTCTTCTTCCATGGCCACTTCTTGGGCTTGTAGAAGAAAGTCTTTTACTGGGTTAGCAGAGTTAATAGGAAGCAGCAGGCATTCTCGAGGCTGGGTAGGGCGAGCCTTCAAGGCTGCTTGTTTAGCAGCTGCATCAGCAAGCTGGTTTCCTTTAGCTTCCAAAGTATCAAATTTTGGATGCCCTGGCATTTTAATAATCGCTAGTTGTCTCGGTAGCTCTATAGAATATAATAATTCTGCAACCTGTTTCCCCTGCTTTATAGGCTGATCCGAAGATGTTAAAAACCCTCGTTGTTTCCACAGCATTCCAAAGTCATGTGTTGCTCCAAAAGGATAACGACCGTCAGTGTCGATATTTGCTACCTGATCTCTGGCCAATTGACAAGCTCAAGTTAAAGCAATTAACTCGGCTTGCTGTGCTGACTTTATCTCTGCTAAGTAAAAACTCTCGATTACATCTACTGAGGACGTTACTGCATATCCAGCTTGATAACATCCTTGTTCATCCTTTGAGTAAGATCTACCTGTAAACCAAATTAGATCAGCATTATCAATGGGAGTTTCTTGCAAATCATTCCTAGGAGTAAGTAGGTAATTGGTTAATAAATGTAGTCGTGGCCATCTTCTTCTTGGGATGCTAGAAGTAAAGTTGCAGGGGTAAGATTATTACATAGGGCTAAGGTAATATTAGGAGCAGAGAGCAACAGAACTTCATAGGAGCCTAGTCGGCTGACAGAGTAATGCTGAGTGTGATGAGAATTTAAGAGAGATTTGACTGAGTCAGGAACATAGATAGTCAAAGGAGACCCCATCAGCATTTCTTCACTGGTCTTGCATAAGAGCGCTGCTACTGAAATGGGTCTCATACAAGGTGGAAGCCCTTTTGCCACTGAGTCTAACTGCTGACTATAATAACCTATAGGTCGATGTCGACCTTCATGTTTTTGAGTTAAGATACCTAAGGGATTTCCTTTATCTTCATGTGTGAAGAGGAAAAATGGCAAGCTGTAATTAGGATGTCCTAAGGCTTGTGCTTGGGCCAAAACAGACTTTAAGGTAGTTGCTGCCTTCTCTCCTTCTGGTGTCCATACAATGAAATCAGGCTGGTCAGACTTTAGTAATGTATATAAGGGCTGGGCAATAAGTGAAAAGTTAGGTATCCAGTTCCTGCAATATCCAGTTAGTCCTAGGATTCATCTTAACTGTTTCTTTGTCTTAGGGAGAGAAAAAACCAGGATTCCTTTAATCATTTCAGAATCAATCAACAGTCCATCCTTAGATATCAAGTGTCCTAGATATTTTACAACAGGCAGGCAAAAATGTAATTTGTCCTTGGACAATTTATGCCCCTTAGATGCTAGCTGTTGCAACAGATAAATTGTGTCCTTCTGAGAATCCAACTTAGTGTTTGAATGCAAGAGAAATCATCCACATATTGAATTAAAGTGCAGTCATTAGGGAATTCTATATTCACTAAGTCAGCCTTGAGTATCTGGGAAAAATATGTGGGCGTCTCAATATAGCCCTGTGGCATCACTGTCCAGGTATACTGGCGATCTTCCCACGTCAAGGCAAAAAGATATTGACTATTCTTTTCCTCGGGAATGCTGAAGAAGGCACTACCCAAATCAGTGACTGAGAAATAGCTGCTTTTAGTTGGAATGGCCGAGAGCAAAGTGTGTGGGTTAGGAACCACAGGATGTCGGGGAATCACGATGTTCTTTATAGGTCTTGAATCTTGAAAAAATCTCCAGCCTTTCTCATTCGGCTTTTTTACAGGCAAGATAGGTGTATTACAGGGACTAGTACAAGGAATTATAAGTCTCTTTTCAAGAAATTCCTGAATGATAGGGCTTATCCCATTTAATACCTCTGGTCTAAGTGGATGTTGCCGAATGTTAGATAGAGGCTTAGAGTTGTCAAAGTCACCTTAATAGGAGTGGCTGATTTAATTTTCCCAATATCTGAAGAGGATGATGACCATAATTCTCTAGGCACTTGTAATAACAGGTCATCAGTTTTCTCTTCTATTTGAGTCATTGATTTCACAATCATCAACCTTTCAGCAATTACAGTCTGGTCAGCATCCCGATTTTCTGAATCTAGAAACATTTCACCCTTTTGTGAAAAGGACGTTGTATGCTTCTAGAAGATCTCGTCCAATCAAATGAATTGGAGCACATTTAACCAGGAGGAACACATTTTTTCCTGTGATGGTTCTTAATTGAAAAATTACTGGTTCTGATTTAAAAACCTGCATTGGAAAATTCGAAACCCTTACCATTTGAACTGTCTGTTTACTCCGAGGGAGAGGGCAATGAATAAGGGTAGGGTTGAGGACAGATAAGGTAGCCATGGTATCTACAAGGACCTTTAAAGTTTCCCCTCCAATAGTTATCTCAATTTCCCCTACGGCATTTGTAAGGAGGAGGGGAAGTGCCCTCTCATAATCTTCGGAGCAGCCCTATTCTTGTTTATTGTTGTCACCCCCTAAATCCCATTTGAGTTTATGGCAGTCTTGTTTGAAACGACCAGGCTTTTTGCAATAGTAACAGAAACGGTGATTTCGTTTCTGGTTAGATTTTTTTTTTAATTTTTTGTTTATTGCGGTAACATTGATTTATGACATTGTAAAAATTTCAGGTGTACATCATTGTACTTCTATTTCTGCATAGATTCCATCATGTTCACCACCAAAATACTAATTACAACCCATCACCACACACATGTACCGAATTATCTCTTTCACCCTCCTCCCTCCCACCTTCCCCTCTGGTAACCACCAATCCAATCTCTGTCTCTATATGTTTGTTTATTGTTGTTATTATCTACTACTTAATGAAGGAAATCATACGGTATGTGACCTTCTCCCTCTGACTTATTTCACTTTGCATTATACCCTCAAGGATACCCCTTGTTGGGCCACGAAGCTGTTGTAGCTGTATGCTCATAACCTTAGTGGCCTTTTTTTTTCTGGAAGGTTTTAGATAGGTTATCTGTAATAGTGACAAGAGCACTAGTGTGCATTAAAGTCCAATCCAGTTCATGTCTCTTAACTAACTTTGCTAATTCCTCATCTAATCCTTCTAAGGAAATTGAATTGAAATTTGAATCATTTTAATGATCCTCAAAACATTCAGGAGCCAGCCCAGAGTGCTGTTCTAAGGTTTTCTCAAGCCTTTCAAAATAATCAAAGATAGATTCCTCGGGTCTATGCTTACATTGATGGACTTTAGCCCAATCTAGCTTCCTGGGAAAAACTACTGGAATGGCTTTGTGTAGGTTTTGAGTTATATCCCTACACTATTTAAGGTCATGAGGCTCATGCCTATGGAAATCTTCCAGGGGGTTTCTCCAATCTGCCTCTTTTATCCATTCATTTGCTTTGTTCTCAGACACCAGCAAATGCACAAGCTGATATAAATCTGAATATCCTGTGCATATGTTCTAACAATAAAATCAAATTCTTGTGCAAACCCTAAAGGATCTTGCAAAGGGTCTGGGAAGTCCTTCGTCAAAATCTTATATTCACTTCTAATCCAAGGAGTATACACAAGAGCAGGCTCACCTCACCCAGTAACAGGTTTCTGCTTAAAGGCAGCCACTACAACTTTAGGACTTTCAGTATCTGTTCCCTGAGAGTTACTCCTTGTTTTCTCTAGGAGTGGAGGAGGAGGCAATGTTAAGGAGGACGAGAAGGTGAAGGAGGAGGAGGAGGTGAGGGAGGAGGAGGAGGTGAGGGAGGAGGATGTGAGGGAGGAGGAGGTGAAGTGGATAGGTCAGGGCATGGAAGGTCAGAAAGGAAAGATACACGGGTGCTGAGGGAGAAGGAGATGAGCTCTGAGGTGCTGAAAGCGGAGGCGGTGGAGAAGGTAGAGGAGGTGAGGGGGGTGGACAGCTTGTGACTTCTCTCTCTTTAATTCAGAAATGGTCTCAGTCAGTTTATGGTTAGTCTCCTGTAAAGAAGTCATTTTATCATTATTATTCTTTGAAGCCTCTAAATGCCAATCATAATAAGCTTCCTCTTCTTTTGTTTTGGTTTTATTGCAGGCTTTTTCAACTTGTGTGTGCAAATACAGTAGTTTTCAGAAGTCAAACGTTCCCAAATTTGGCCATTTACGACCTAAGTCATCCTTAGTTAAGCTTTCCCATTTAGTTAAATACTTGCAAAGATTGTTTCCATATGCAGTATACGTGAAACCAGCAGGAGTCCCCGTGGGGGGTTGTCCATCTGGAAGCCAGCAGGCTTTTGCAGCATGGTTTCCCATTTTTAGTTCTGTTTTTTTGTTTGTTTTTTTATAAAGACTGAACACCTTCTAGGAACTGTGTAGTGGGTCACAAGTGTGCTGCTTTGAGTGTTATTCCCTAAAGGAATGTTGTAACCACTCTCTTACCTGTCTCGATTTCTCCCGCTAACAGTCTAGGACCACCGAGGGGGTTCGGAGTGCGGGTGACAAACCCTCACGTGCCAGTCCCCGTACGAAGCTATAATTAATTAATGTGAATGATAATGGAACGCCCTATAGGACCGCTATACGTCGTGAGGTTCACCTCTGACACTCCTACAGAGGATTTTCCGTCACCTGTAAAACGCCTTTTCAGCCGGGAGGAGCCATGTCTCTTTTCTTCATAGTTGAACAAGTTCAGACTCTCATTTCTTTATCAAGCAGTTTTGTTCATACCTTATAAACATAATTCTTTCCAATTTTAAAGCCAAATTAAAAGGACAACCAACTCAGTTTACTCCAAGCTTCCCCTAAGGTCCCTTGGCCTAGGAAATTCCCCCTAGGTTTTTCTCCACCTAGGAAATGTACCGGTATCCTTCAAAGCCTCTAGTCTCAAGACCTTAAAACAGCTCAAATAAACTCCTGGACCATCAACTTATTTTTTTTTATTATTTTATTTTTTTGAGGAAGATCAGCCCTGAGCTAACTTCTGATGCCAATCTTCTTCTTTTTGCTGAGGAAGATTGGCCTTGGATTAACATCTGTGCCCATCTTCCTCTACTTTATATGGGATGCTACCACAGCATGGTTTGACAAACGGTATGTCGGTGCGCACCAGGATCCAAACCTGTCAACCCTGGGCTGCCGCAGTGGAGCGTGCGCACTTAACTGTTGTGCCACAGGGGTGGCCCCTCTCTTTATTTCTAAAGCTGAAATGTCTAAATAATTCTCTGGGCTAGTTGGAGTTTCCATAAAATGAAAATGTACATTCCAGAAAAATCCTTAAATTTCCAGAATAATCCTTAATATATTATGGTAAACACCTTTGCAAAAATGTCACTGATTTTCAATGTCAGTGCCTCCACAAGGGTATCCTTGCATTGTCTCCCCTCCAACCACCTCTCACTTTGCCCCTCCCCAGGCTGATGGGCTCAAAGTGTTTACTGAGCAGTAAGAATGATCAGAGTCTGAAGGAGACTTCAAGGATGACTAAGCTATGTTTTCTGACCCCAACCATCACTCTCCATCTCTCCTTTAACTTCTATTTTTCTTATTCTGGTTTCTATTTTAGTTGTTTACTTGTCTTGTGAATTGTTGTTTAGTGGTTTATAATTATCATGTAAATTCATATTACTTTTCACCTTAGAGTTTTTCATAGTCCTTTGATGTCTCTAATACCGTCCAATGCAATTCAAGTGGCTTCTTGTTTTTATGTCTCCATCATTATTCCTTCAGAATTATGTTCATCCAACACTTTTAATCTGACCAATGTTGCTTTACTCTTTAAACTTTTCTATGCCAAGACTCACGTGAGAATTCCCTCAAACACCATCAGGAGGAGGAAGTCAAGATGGCAGCACAGGCAGACTCTGAACTCACCTCCTCCCGCAGACACGGCCAATTTACAACTACTCGTGGAAAAATTACCGCTGAGACAGAACTGAAAACTGGATAAGAGGAACTCCTGCAACAACGGACAATCCTAACTGAGGTAGAAGAGGAAGAAACTCCCCTCTGGAGAGGAAAAATGCCACCTTCCCAAGCCGCAGCGCCTCACGGCCGCCCAGGAGTCGCCCAAAGGTAGGCAGCCCTCCCTGGAGCAGCGGGGCCCTGAGCCGGGAAGCACTCCCGCTGTGGGCATGTTGTGGACCCATCACAATCGAGATGAGTGGCAGAATAACTGACTTTGCCTGTTACTAAAACGTTAGGGAGTACCACCAGAAAAGCTGGTTCACAAACAAATTAGAAACCGGCTCTTAAAGGGCCCATGCACAAAGTCACCCGTTTCAGAAAGCAACCTAAAATCACCAAAAAGAAAGGTATACAGTGTTTTGGTGAAAAGAGACTCACCTAATAGGCCTTGTGTGCATCTCGGTGAGAGGTGAGACCTCTCCAGGTACTGGGACATTGGTGGTGAATATTGTTGTGGCCTGGTGTGGGTGTGCTGACATAGACGCCATTGGAGTTCTCCCTGAGGTCTGCTAGCCCAGGGTCTGTCCCACCCGCTAGAGCACCAATTTAATCCAGCTCAGCCAGGGTGGGCAGCCCATCCTAGAGACTGGCCCCACCCAACAACAAGCCCTCAGGCAACTTGTGGGCCTGCATAGATTGGTGACTGTATTCTCTGCAGCCTGGCAACTGAGACAACTTCATTGGGACAGGGCGTGCACAAGGAGCAGGTGGAGTGTGTGGGGCGGTGGTGGAGTGTGTGGGGTTCCCGCCATGGAGAGACTGGGTCCACTTCAGGAGGTTGGGGCATGCACACGGGGCAGGACTGTGTTGACAGTGTGTGTGGACCTGTGGGCGGCAAGGCTTGTCAGCTGCAGAAGACTTGTGCTTCTCAAAAACCCACAGATGGTGTTTGCCACACCTTCCAAAGCCTGAAACAATTGGGTGCTCCCATGCCTGAGGCCAGCCCCACCCAGCTGCAATCCTCAGAGAGCTGACAAGAGACCTAAAGGCTGTAGGCTTATAGCAATTGTAAGGCCCTGAGCCTAACAACCTGCCACGCTGGGCGCCTACTCACTTAAAAGAAATACTGCAACACAAATGTGGTGTTAGAACTTGCAGCCAACTGTGCTGGGGCTCCCCACACCTGATAAATAGACTGAAGGGCCCACAACAACTACAAGCAGCTGAGCATTACAACAGCTGGCCAGGAGCATAACTCAGCCTCCCTGGGCGCCTACAGGGAGAGCAAACTGGCCACAACAGAAGGACACGCGTAGCCCGCATAGTGGTCACCACTGGAAAATTGAGAACTTACGGAAGCACACTGCAGGCCTCCTAAGCCATCACTTACATAAGGTCACCTATCCAAGAGCAGAAGATGTAGTTGACCTACGTAATATGTAGACACAAGCACAGGGAAAGAGGCAAAATGAGGAGGCAAAGGAATACATTCCAAGTAAGGGAACAGGACAAAACCCCAGAAAAGGAACTAAGTGAAACGGAAATGAGCAACCTACCTGACAGAGAGTTCAAACAAAGAGTGTTAAGGATGCTCACAGATCCGGGGAGAATAGATGATCTCAGTGAGAATTCCAACTAAGTAATGGAAGATATAAAAAGAACCAATCAGAAATGAAGAATACAATACTGGAAATGAAAAATTCACTAGAGGGACTCAAAAGCAGAGTAGAGAATACAGAAGAACGGATATGTGAGATGGATGAAAGACTAGAAGACATTACCGAATCTGAACAGGTAAAAAAGAAAAGAGTTAAAAAGAGTGAACACAGTCTAAGTGACCACTGGGATAACATCAAGCACACCAACATCTGTGTGATAGGTGTCTTGGAAGGAGAAGAGCGAGAAAAAGGGGCAGAGAATCTATTTCAAGAAATAATAGATGAAAACTTCCCTAACCTAAGGGACAAAACAGACATCCAAGTACAGGAAGCACAGAGAGCTCCAAACAAGATAAACCCAAAGAGGCCCACACCAAGACACATCATAATCAAAATGTCCAGAATTAAAGATAAAGAGAGAATTCTAAAAGCTTCAAGAGAAAGATAACTTACATACAAAGGAAACTCCATAAGGCTATCAGCTGAATTCTCAGCAAAAACCTTACAGGCTAGAAGAGAATGGTATGATATTTAAAGTGCTAAAAATGAAAAAATTTACAGCCAAGAATACCCTACCCAGCAAGGTTATCATTCAAAATGGAAGGAGAGATAAAAAATTTCCCAGACAAGCAAAAATTAAAGGAGTTTATCACCAAGAAACCAGTGCTACATGAAAAGTTAAAGGGACTGATTTAAGGGGAAAAGTGAAGAAAACAAATAGGAAAAATTATTTATTTCCATCATAAGAGGGTAATGGATACAAATGCAGAAAAAGAGGTTAGATATGATATCATAAACATAAAAGGAGGGAGGAGGGAAGTTAAAGAGTAGAGCTTTCAGACAGAGGTCAAACTAAAGAGACTATCAATTCTGTATAGAAGAAGAAAGGAACAGAGAATGACTACTAAAACACTGAGAAAAAAATTTAAAAAATGGCAGTAAGTACATACTTATCAATAGCGACTCTAAACGTCAATGGACTAAATGTTCCAATTAAAAGGCTTAGGGTGGCTGACTGGATAAAAAAACAAGACCCATATATATGCTGCATACAAGAGACACACTTCAGACCTAAAGACACTCACAAAGTGAAAGTGAATGGATGGAAAAAGATATTCCATGCAAATGGCAATGAAAAGAAAGCTGGGGTAGCAGTACTCATATCACACAAAATAGACTTTAAAACAAAAACTGTAAAAAGAGACAAAGAAAGGCATTACATAATGATCAAGGGAACAATCCAACAAGAGGATATAACAATTGTAAATATTTATGCTCCCAATGTAGGTACACCTAAATATATAAAGCAATTATTAACAGACATAAAGGGAGAAATAGACAGTAACACAATATTTGTAGGGGACTTTAACACTCCACTTATACCAACGGATAGATCATCCAAACAGAAGATCAGTAAGGAAACATTGGCCTTAATGATACACTAGAACAGATGGACCTAGTATATATATACAAAGCATTCCATCCAAAAACAGAAGAATACACGTTCTTTTCAAAGGCACATGGAACATTCTCCAGGATTGATCACATATTAGGCCACAAAACAAGTCTCCATAAATTTAAGAAGATTGAAATAATACCAAGCATCTTTTCTGACCACAACGGTATGAAACTAGAAATCAACTATAGGAAGAAACACAGAAAAGCCACAAATATGTGGAGATTAAACAAAATGCTACTGAACAACGACTGAGTCAACAAAGAAATCAAAAAAGAAATCAAAAAATACCTGGAGACAAATGAAAATCAAAATATGACATACCAGAATTTATGGTATACAGCAAAAGCGGTTCTGAAAGGGATGTTTATAGCAATACAGGCCTATCTCAACAAACAAGAAAAATCTCAAATAAACAATCTAACAATGCACCTAAAGGAACTGGAAAAAGAAGAACAAACACAGCCCAAAATCAGTAGAAGAAAGGAAATAAAAATCAGAGCAGAAATAAATGAAGTAGAGACCAAAAATAAAAAAAATAGAAAAAATTAATAAAACCAAGAGTTGGTTCTTTGAAAAGATAAACAAAATTGACAAATCTTTAGCTAGACTCACCAAGAAAAAAGGAGAGAAGGCACAAATAAGTAAAATCAGAAATGAAAGAGGAGAAATTACAAAAGACACCTCAGAAATACCAAAGATTATAAGAGAATACTATGAAAAGCTATATGCCAACCAATTCGACAATCTGGAAGAAATAGATAAATTCTTAGAATCATACAACCTTCCAAAACTGAATCAAGAAGAAGTAGAGAATTTGAATAGACCTATCACCAGTAAGGAGATCGAAACAGTAATCACAAACCTCCCCAAAAATAAAAGTCCAGGACCAGATGGTTTCCCTGGTGAATTCTACCAAACATTTAAAGAAGACTTAATACCTATCCTTCTCAAACTCTTCCAAAACTTTGATGGAGGGGGGAAGCTCCCTAACTTATTCTACGAAGCCGACATTACCCTGATACCAAAACCAGATGAGGACAACACAAAAAAAGTAAATTACAGGCCAATATCACTGATGAACATCGATGCAAAAATCCTCAACAAAATACTAGCAAATCGCGTACAACAATACGTTAAAAGATTATACACCATCATGAAGTGGGATTTCTTCCAGGTATGCAGGGATGGTTTAACATTTGCAAATCAATCAACGTGATACACCAAATTAATAAAATGAAGAATAAAAATCACATGATCATCTCAATAGATGCATAGAAAGCATTTGACAAGATACAGCATCTATTTATGATAAAAACTTTGAATAAAATTGGTATAGAAGGAAAGTACCTCAACATAATAATGACCATATATGACAAACCCACAGCTAATATCATCCTCAATGGTGAAAAACTGAAAGCTATCCCTCTAAGAACAGGAACCAGACAAGGATGCCCACTCTCACCACTCCTATTTAACATAATACTGGAAGTCCTAGCCAGAGCAATCAGGCAAGAGAAAGAAATAAAAGGAATCCAAATAGGAAAGAAAGAAGTGAAACTGTCAATACTTGCAGATGACATGATTTTATATATAGAAAACCCTAAAGAATCCACCAGAAAACTTTTAGAAGAAATAAACAAATATGATAATGTTTCAGGATACAACATCAACCTACAATAATCAGTTGCATTTCTATACACTAACAACGAAGTAGCAGAAAGTGAAATTAAGAATACAACAACAGGGCAGGCCTGGTGACGCAAGTGGTTAAGTGTAGGCACTCAGCTGCGGCAGCCCGGAGTTCGCCGGTTCAGATCCTGGGTGTGCAATGACGCACCACTTGTAAAGCCATGCTGTAGCGTCATCCCATATAAAGTGGAGCAAGATGGGCACGGATGTTAGCCTAGGCCCAGTTTTCCTCAGCAAAAAAAAAAATGGGGGAGGATTGGCAGATGTTAGCACAGGGCTGATCTCCTCAAAAAAAAAAAAAAGAATACAACTCCATTTACAATTGCAACAAAAAGAATAGAATATCTTTTACAATTGCAACAAAAAGAATAGAATACCTAGGAATAAACTTAGCCAAAGAGGTGAAAGAGTTGTACACGGAAAACTATAAAACTTTGCTGAAAGAAATTGAAGAAGACACAAAGAAATGGAAAGATATTCCGTCCTCTTGGATTGGAAGAATTAACATAGTTAAGATGTCCATACTTCCTAAAGCAATCTATAGATTCAATGCAATCCTTATCTAAGTTCCAACAACATTTTTCAAAGAAATAGAACAAAGAATCCTAAAATTTATATGGAACAACAAAAGACCCCAAATAGCTAAAGGAATCCTGAGAAAAAAGAGCAAAGCTGGAGGTATCACACTCCCTGATTTCAAAATATATTACAAAGCTATAGCAACCAAAACAGCATGGTACTGGCACAAAAACAGACACACAGATCAATGGAATAGAATCGAAATCCCGGAAATAAACCCACACATCTATGGACAGCTAATCTTTGACAAAGGAGCCAAGAAAATACAATGGAGAAAAGAAAGTCTCTTCAGCAAATGGTGTTGGGTAAACTGGATAGCCACGTGCAAAAAAATGAATGTAGACCCTTACCGTACACCATACACAAAAATTAACTCCAAATGGATTAAAGACTTGAATGTAAGACCTGAAACTGTGAAACTTCTGGAAGAAAACATAGGCAGCACACTCTGTGACATCAGTCTTTGCAACATCTTTTCAAACACCATGTCTGACTGGGCAAGAGAAACAATGGAAAAAATAAACAAATGGGACTACATCAAACTAAAAAGCTTCTGCACAGCAAAGGAAACCATCAACAAAACGAAAAGACACCCTAACAATTGGGAGAAGATATTTGCAAACCATACTTCTGATAAGGGCTTAATCTCCAAAATATATAAAGAACTCATGCATCTCAACAACAAAAAAACTACCAACCCAATTAAAAATGGGCAAAATACTTGAACAGACATTTCTCCAAAGAAGATATACAGATGGCCAAAAGACACATGAAAAGATGTTCAAAATCATTAACTATCAGGGAAATGCAAATTAAAACTACAATGAGATATCTCCTCACGCCCGTCAGAATGGCTATAATTAACAAGACACGAAACAACATGTGTTGGAGAGGATGTAGAGAAAAGGGATGTCTCATACACTGTTGGTGGGAGTGCAAACTGGTGCAGCCACTATGGTGAACATGATGTAATCTATGCAGAAATTGAAGTATAATGATGTACACCTGAAATTTATACAATGTTATAAACCAATGTTACTGCAATAAACAAAACATTAAAAAAAAAAGGCACCATGCTAGGTGACCCTACATTCCTCACACCTGTTTCCTTGATTTGTTCCTAAATAAAGATGTTTCTTTTGTGTGTGTGTGAGGAAGATCAGCTCTGAGCTAACATCCATGCTAATCCTCCTCTTTCTCTTTGCTGAGGAAGACCAGCTCTGAGTTAACATCTATTGCCAATCCTCCTCCTTTTTTTTTCCTCACAGCTCCACTAGATAGCTGTATGTCATAGTTGCACATACTTCTAGGTACTATATGTGGGATGCATCCTCAGCATGGCCAGAGAAGCAGTATGTCAGTGCGCGCCCGAGATCTGAACTCAGGCTGCCAGTAGCGCCACGCACACACTTAACTGCTAAGCCACGAGGCAGTCCCAAGATGTTTCTGAAACGAATAATAAATTGTACCAAGTGGTCATTGTATAAAAAACACTATCACAGATACCTTAAAGAGAACAAATGGAAAAGAATATTCAATTCTTCAGATAGGTTTGCAATCAAATGAAGCATTGAGGGGACCAGGAGGCACTGATCAGAGCAGGATCCTAAGAGAAGAGTTTTAAGTCAATTTCAAATGAGGTTAAAACTGGAATGAGATAGTATTTTACCAGTTATCCGAAATCATAAGCATTTTTCTGACCTTTGAGAGTTTATTTGCATATAAACTGTATGTGTGGGGTAAGAGAGTGCTGATATTGTTTAATTTCTTTTTATTATTCAGCACTTTGTAATAGATCTGGCTATTCACAATTAATAAATATCATAATGTGGAGAGACCCAACTTTCAACTGCCTGATATTATCAATTCTTACACAAAGCTAGAGTTTTAAAGATCAAATTTCATTCTAGTTACCTTTCAACTAGTCCATTTATATCAGAAAGATGCTGAATTTTAGGAAAATACTTCAAAACACAAATTTTATATGTAATTTCAAAAGCAAAAATTTAGTTAAAAACTGGGTGGTAACCCATTTTGCTACCATATATTAATCTTTAACATGGGAACAAACATTTTTTGAGAATATAATTGATATTTGCCTATTTGTATATTGTAGAATGTTAAAGGATTTACAGTTTTAATAATATTTCAAATACCAGAGAATAAAAAAGAGAATTGTTTCAGTTTTATGAAATAGTTTTTTAGACATAGCAGATTTTCACAACATATTACTTGAAAATAAAATAATCAGTTAGTGAGGTATAAGCCATGTGGTTTTATTTTAAACTTGCTCATTCCATAGGAGTATCAATAAAAGCCCTCAAGGAGTAGCTGACATTCTTTCCCTCCATATGAGCACCAGCTGCATTTGCTTTAAGCATCAGACTCTCGGAGAACACCATAGCCCTCAACTCCGTTTAGTTGAGAAAAGGCTTTATGTGTCATGTGTTTTTTCTAGGGGTATGGAGCTGCCAGCCTTATTAACTACACAGAGAGAGTAAGAGTCAGAACACATTCAATAAACTCTAGTGTGCTCAGGTGAGATGGTAAGTGCCTGAACTCACATCCGGAGAAGAACTTAGAGGATGCTTTCTAACTCTGCTTCATGCCGGCCTAAGCAGTCCTGGACATCCCCGTTACAGCCACGGAATAACACAGGCAGCCTTGATGGACCAGAAGTCCTCCTATGTCCATCATTTGTACAGAACAAACTGGCTTAAGACCTCTCATTTCCTGCTGCAGTGGTAATTTACAGAGATACAGAACTGCCATCTAGTGACTAGGAAGAAAGCAGCAAGGTGCTTTACATGGAAAATGAAATTGTAAGTTTTTAAAAAAAGAACAGTGAAGCACTAAAGTTGGTAAAGTTGACACAAAGTTGACAGAATGTGACACACGAACGTTATAGTAAGACTAGAAAATGTGTAGGTGAAGTAATCAGCTGTTCTCTATGCCTCTAAAATATGACTTGACATTTGACTCATAAATAGTATAATTTAAATATAATAGAACAACTTTGGAAATAAATTTCTCATCTCATCTCATCCAATGCTGTTGGCAGGAGCCAGTATTAAATAGCAAGATGGTGAGTACCCATGTTGAAACACCATTTTTATCACAGTGGAGAGAATATGAGGCATAAAACCCAACAGACTGATGTTCAGATCTTCCCTTTCACCCTTGATCAATTTTGTAAACATGGTCATTTAAAATTTCTTTTTTGTGAGGAAGATCAGCCCTGTGCTAACATCTGCCAATCTACATATTTTTTTGCTGAAAGAGACTGACCCTGGACTAACATCCGTGCCCATCTTCCTCCACTTTATACTGGACGCCACCACAGCATGGCTTGCCAAGCAGTGCATTGGCACTGGCCCAGGATCAGAACCGGTGAACCCCGGGCTGATGCAGCGGAATGCGCGCACTTAACTCCTTGTCCCACCAGGCAGGCGCCTAAACATGGTTTTCTTTATCAGTTAAATATGAATTATAATAGTTACTTTAAAGGATTACTGTAAGAATTGCATAAGGTAATACAGTAAAGGAACCGGTGTAGAGTGATAGTTAACTCTCCTGCCCTGTCTCTCTTCTATGAAACATACACAAATCATCTAAGAATAGAACTCGTCTATACAATAAACTTATGACAAAGAGTCAATGGCTCCTGAAGTAAGGGCCACCATTGTTGAGGGCTTAACATCAACTGCTTCCAAACACTGTTAACTCTCAATTAATTTTATGTGTTTTTGGTCTTCCAGACACTTCACTGGCTACAAGGAAAGGAGAAGGTGTGAAATTTAAATTGATCTATTTCACCCTTGAATGGCCTAGCTGTAACATCAGGTTTTCTGCTTATTAGTATATATTTTACCACGGTTCACAGCCCGAGAAAAATAGAAAATCATTATAATTTTACACACGTGAATATATATTTTGACTATTACAGCTGGAATCTTAATATATAGAGCAATGTTGTACATGTTTTGTCCTTATTGATAGTACAGAATACTTTTGTCAAGGTTTTCTTTGGCATTATCATATTTAATGAAAAACTCAGTAATATATGCTCTGGAGATAAGGATTTAGAAAAATCTAAGATACTATCCTAGTCATGCCTCAAAACAAATGCTATAAAAATAATGAGAGGATATTTTGAAGGCACTATTTTTCTTAATTATTTCCAACTTTATGTCCCTTTACCTCTTTTTAATCATTCTGCATCTTATTCGCTATTGGCTAATCATCTCAAGATAATTAAATAACCCTCAGCTGAGTCCACCATGCCTCTTCAAGTGCCCCAGGCTGATGTCCGTCTCATCTCTGACAAAAAGAAGCTTGGAAAACCTGTTTTGTGACAGTATTCTTAAGGATATCTTTACTCTTACAATAATAGCTATATTTTTGAAAGGCACCAGTGGATTATAAAATCAAGTGCTCGACCAATGTTGTATCCTCATTTTCCCTCCAGGGGGAGCACAACTTTCATGTGTAATGCAGGGCTGCTGCTTTATTGTTTTTTCCTTTCAAGATATTTCTTGTAAAACATGTCGACGTAAATAATATATAATCAATCTATAAATCAAAATTCGGGTGAGTTTATTATGAGCCAACTTTTGAGGACCATGGCCTAGGGCCTTTTTTCCCTAAAGAAGGAAGGGCACCAAAGATGTGGAGTGTACAGAGCGGTTATATACCATCAAAGAGCATGTATCACATCAGATTGCAATGTCCCTTTCACAATAGCCACAAGATCGCCCTGCCAGATTGCCCTGCCAGAATAGCTATTGATGGACACAGTGGGGAGGGTGTGACTGGTGTCAGGTCTGTTGTCTGGACCTGGGTGGTCACAGGAACAGTGCAGCAGTCAAATCCCAGCCTAGGGAGAAATGCTTATCCTTAAGGAAATGCCAAGGAGGTGGAAGTTGCATCCTTATCTTAAGGGAATTTATTCTTCTCTTTGGGACATGGCAAAGCAGATACACGATGCGGGTGACAAGCCCTTCTGGAAAAACAAACCCAGGTCGAATTAGTTTTACCACAAACGGCTTCCTCATGTGCTCCAATATATCCTATTGCTTCCCATTTATTTATCGTTTTCTCCTTTTTGATCTATAATCTTTTGATAAAAAGTATTGATGATCAAAATATTGTCTTTCGGCCCCAGAGTGGTTGCTGCCTGCCCTGGGTCCCTCATGTCCCTCGGTGCCAGGCTTTTGTCTCATTTATTTGCCCAGTTGTCCACCTTGGGGGGAATTAATTAGACATAGTGGACAAGCAAAGAGGTATATATATATAATAGAGGAAGCATTTCATGGGTTTTGGATTAATTTTAGGTTGTTGTACAAACATTGCATATGTGCTTTTTATGACTCCTTGTATTTATGCTCTTCACAATTATAGAACAAGTACAGTAACAATGATAATAATTTAGCATCTTTGAAAAGATTAGTTTAAAATGAGTTCTTAGGCCTAGTCCTTATCAAAAAAGCAAGTTTGTCCAAGGTTATAAGATCAATCGGCCTCCTCAGCTTTCATTACTCCAGCTTACATGACAGTCTTACAGCACTGAGTAAAGAAAACAGCAATTAGTTTAAATATTATGATTATACAAGAATTCCAAGAAGTAATAGAAATAGGAATTTCAGTCCAGATCGAAAAAGGGAACCAATACCAGAAGGGAGCAAACCAAAAAACTCAAGACTGAATGCAGGATCGCTTATGGCATTCACCTGCTTATTCATGTGCTTTAGCAGAGATGACACACTGGAAGATTCGTCAGGTATGAAAACACAGCATTCAGTTTGAATGATTGTACGTGTACCACCTTGGGATGTAGTTAAAATATCTAAGGTCATTCTATTTTGAAGGACAGTCTTTTTATTAAAGACTACTTAGTATTTAATAAGGCAATTCCTGCTTTACTGTCATTAAGGGCTTCTGTATGTGATGTGACATCATTTAGCCCTAAAAAAGGAACAAATATAGCTAGCTGCTCGGTGGTGATACCAGGGGAACACTGAATGAGCCTATCTGGCCTTAAGCAGAGGAATGTTGGCAGCAGTTGTCACTGTGAATCCTTCCCTGAATTTAAGGGAAGATCGGGTGCAATGTTTTAGCCATCAGGCCAGTAGTCAAAGGCCAGAGATTTGTTCTATATAACCATTAAGTTATATTAGGAGCCTCCTGATAAATACCTGGACTTTAAGACCAGTCTGTTTCAAATCAATCACTTTCCTTAAGTATGATAGTATTCTGAAAATCTTAAGTGTAACAATTTGTCAGGGGAAGAGGGAAAATATCCCTCTGCCATTTTCCTTAAGGTTCTTATGGCTGGTCAAATAATTAACAAGACAGGTTAGCAGGAGAAAATAATAGCAAGTTTAATAACAGGTATACATGGGAGAAACTCAGAAATGAGCAACTCGTCCCATTGTCTAAGCTGCTTGCTTAAGTATTGCAGCTAAAGGCGAGGAGCGTGTTGTGGGTGGGTAGTGGCCTGGGACTTCAGAGGGCAGGAAGACAAATCTTTTCAGGGTCATCTATAGGTAATGTGGTCAGGGAGAGACAGAGTTTTTGATAAAAGAGGCTTGCTGCCTTTCCTATTGTAACAAATATCCTATATTATCTTTACAGCCATCATGATAACAATTCTTTCTTGAAACAGATCTTTTGTTTTAAATTCTTCAGGCAGTTTGGGAGGGGAAACTCAAATATTCTCCCTGAGCTCTCTGAGTCCTTATTGTCTTCAGCTTGAAATAATCCGCATACCAGAGTGGTGCCTCCTGGGGTAGATTGCCCTGAGCACCATCAAATTATAAAATAGGTATACAGTTTAAGCATAACAAAGGTTTAAATGAGTGGATTTAAGGTTGAGAATACAGGCCTGGTCCGGAGTCTTGGGGCAGCTGTCTACAACTAATGTTGTCTTGTTCTCATCATAGTGTGGAGGTATTTGCTCTCTTCCTATAAGGAGGAAGATACTAAACTTATTAGGCTTATTCAGTATGTTAAACTACATGGGAAGCATTGTCAGACAAGTGATGATAAACCTGCTTAAGTGGTATTTTGTGAGTAAATGTTATTGATATAGGCGTTTTAAAATTGTATAACATTACTGAAATTCTGATCTGTCTTGGTTATCAGTAATAATTCTGGTTATTATTATTTTAAAGTGTTGTATGTCACAAAATTAACCAAATTTTTTTGTCAATTGCCATTTTGAGGTCTTGTTTACGGACTTATTTCTTTGCTCTAATGATTTTGCAAAATGTTTCAACTTCAGAAAAATTCATGGAAAGGACTGTGACAGTTACACTGGAGTACAGGCTTCTGATAAACTTGCTGATCATAAAACTGAACTGGGTAAGAAATTACAGAAATCTGATGGAGAAACTTATGACTTCATGAAGCCACTAACAAAAAGATTGGGATCAAAAATGGATTACACAGGACTGAATGAACTGATAAGGATGATTATAATTTTTATGATTTTTCATTTGAAGTATTGCTGAATTTTTAATGTTTTGTTTTTTCAGATTTAAGGAAAACTTTTTCTCTTTTCTCCTGAGCTAGCTATAACTTACAGAAATTTGGTAAATGATAGTTTTGTAAGCAATATTAAAATATTTCTCTTTTTCTCTCTACCTGATCCCTCCAGAATTTAAAAACTCTTAGTAAATAAGTATTGTTGTTTTCATGGCAATATAGTTATTTGCATAAGTTCAATAAGAATCTGTTCTCCTTATAACAGGACACAATTGGAAACACTGGTTATATTACCAAGGTTGTGACTGGAACATCATTTTTGCGATATAGCCATAAAGATTTGAGGAATGAAGATTGGACTTTATGGAATAAAGCCATGTGGAAATATTAGCCTGGTGCCTTATGTTCAATGTTCCAAGCAGCATTTACTGGGTAAGTAAACAATGTCACTTATCTAGAAGGTACAAGGAACTTCGAAATATTTTGGGGGAACCTCAGAAGAGAGGAATTCACCCAAATCTGTAGGTATTGCAGGCGAAGTCTGATGACAATATCCGTGGTTTGGCTTTCCTGGCCTCGAGAGGCCTTTAAAGTTCAATCTGAGATTCCTTATAAAAAGTTCCAGCAAAGCAGATTTAAAAGAGCTTATATGATCAATTGCTATTATTGATGTACTTATGTAAATAATTGGGTCAACTTTATTGGAACTAGACTTATTTTACAAACTAGTTAGTCTAAATTTGGCTATCTTTGATAAAAATGAGGGTGATTTTAGAGGGAAAAATTATATTTCAGTAAAAACTATAGTGTATATTTGCGGATATTAGATACAAGTTTTGTTAATTTTCTTTTGAGGTTTTTGTTTTCTATCTGTTGACTGGACTGGATTCTGATTTCTTCTAGTCTCCTAAAATATCTGGATACAGATCTCCAAACTAATGTTTTTCATTTTTTCCATCATTTTCATTTGAAATCACTGAGAATTAAACCTGCTTTTTTCCTGAAGCCTTACAAACTGAAGCCAGTGTACTTGATATAAATTTGAGAGATGACCTGACGACATCATTAGAGACATTTTAAACTACTAAAGATGCTTTGATGCTGACATCTAAAAATTTTCTTAACTGGCTGTCCTGTAAACTCAGAAACTGCTTTACAACCTTCTCCAACCATTAACCTTATTTTTCTTTTGTTTACATAAAAATGCTTCTATTAAATACTTGATTGCTTGCTTCCACAATATAGGCGTAACCTTGAGAGCCCACCTGCATCAGCACCTTCTAAAATGAACTTAATTGAACTGATCTATTATCAGGACTAAGAAATATGTTCAGTGAGATGAAACAATCTACTAACTCAGCTTCTGGACCATGAAACTTCTTTGAGTTTCAAAAGGACTGTGAAAATTTTAGTTTCAAAGGCGGGACTGTGGGAGATCAAGATTTGGCCACCCTGAAATACATCTCTTTACCTTGATTGTTTTCTCTGAGGGACATTTGACCTCCCCCACTAACTGCCTAAAGAATTTGACATGGTGGCTCCTTCCAGGAACAGATCTTCTATCATGATGGCTGTAATGATAATGTAAAATAGATCTTACAATGGGAGGGGCACCAAGCCCCTTTTATCAAAAATCTCTATCTCTCGCTGACCACATTATCTATAGATGACGCTGAAAAGAATTGTCTTCTTGCGTTCTGAAGTCCCAGACCACTATCCACTTCCAACACCTTCCTCACCTTTAGCTACAATACTTAAGCAAGCAGTTTAGACAGAGGGACGAGTTGCTCATTTCTGAGTTTCTCCCATGTATACCTGTTATTAAACTTGGTATTATTTTCTCCTGCTAACCTGTCTTGTTGGTTATTTGGCCAGCCATAAGAACCTTAAGGGAAAGGGCAGAGGGGGATTTTCCCTGTCTCCCCACAGTACTATGGGTTTTTTTACTAGGTGCAAGCCACAGCTGTGAGGGGGTGATAAAAATTCCCCCTTTTGACTGCTATATCTGTTTCTCTTCTTCCATGGCGATTTCTTTCAAGCCTGTGGAAAGAAGTCTTTTATTGCGTTAGCAGAGTTATAGGAATTAGCAGGTGTGCGAGATGAGGATTTGGCCACCCTAAAATATATCTCTTTACCTCGATTGTTTTCTCTGACGGATATTTGACCTCCCCCACTAACTGCCTAAAGAATTTGACATAGTAACTCCTTCCTGCAACAGATCTTCTATCTGATGGCTGTAATATAATGTAAAATAGATGTTACAATAAGAAAGACACCAACAAGCCCATCTTATCAGAAGTTCTGTCTCTCTGGCCACATTCTCTGGATGACCCTGTGAGGAGGTGCCAGACAATCATTTACATTTATAAGGGAAATCTCCGTTTGTAAAGGTATCTCTCTCTCTGTATTGGGAAGGGGGGGGATGACCTCATTTCTAGAAGTTTATCAGTGTGGAAGGTGAGGCCTTAAATCTGCATAATAGCCTTACTCTTGTTTACAGTGCTTTAGTGGTGATCTCCTGTAACTGACACCCCCACCCCAAACATCCTCCTCTGTCTTTACGTAAAGATGGTATTTAATATGAGAATTCCTGCTATTGTGTTGAGAAATGCAGTGTCCCTGGTTTCTCCCATGTATACATGTTGTTATACTTGGTATTATTTTCTCCTGCTAACCTGTATTGTTAATTATTTGGCCAGCCATAAGAACCTTAAGGGAAAGGGCAGAGGAAGATTCTCCTTCTTCCCCCACACAGGGATTCTCGAGGCTGGACAGCATATCCAGCTTGGTAATATCTTGCTTATCATTTAAGTAAGACCCATCTGTAAACCAAATTAAATAGAATACAGTCTTGGTCCTTTCTCTTGTAATGTTGGAAGCAAGATAGCAGGGTTAAAATAATGGGTAATATTTACCTACGCAGTGTAACCTAAGAAGTTTTATCATTTACTTGATAATGCTTCCCATGCAATTTAGCATACTTAAAAAGCCTAATTAGTTTAGTATCTCCCTCTTTGTAGGAAGAGATCAAATTTACTTGAGAATTGCCATGGATCTTTGAAAATTCTCAAAGAAAAAAATTATAAGAAAGACTTTATTTAGGATATGAATTTTGGGGAGATTGTCAAAAATACAAAGAGGTTTTAAACACTTTGTCAGACAAGATCAAGGAGTTCCTGTTCTTGTCACAGTGAAACCAGGCTTAATTAACAAACAACATTTAAACAGTCAAAAAGAGCTTAATAGAGAAACCTCAGTCTTTTGAACATAGGGAATTACCTTAACAAAACAGATCTCTGTTCTTTAGATAAACTTAACTCAAATGTAAAGAAAAATCTTTTTACATAATAACCTCTATCAAGAGAAGATTAAGAGTAGAATAGGGCCGGCCCCATGGCTTAGCGGTTGGATGTGTGCCTTCTGCTGCTGGCGGCCCTGGGTTCGGATCCCAGGTGCACACGGATGCACCACACTGATTCTCTAGCCATGCTGAGGCCACGTCCCACATACAGCAACAGGAAGGATGTGCAACTATGATGTACAACTATCTACTGGGGCTTTGGGGGAAAAAAAGAGTAGAATAAAATTATCCTTTTAAAAGGAAGAAGACCAAATTTGAATTTTGTACCAGCTTACTTTTGATATTAAAAATCATTTACTTAGTGGGATTTAGTTTAATCTTAGCCAACTCGACCATGTATAAAACTCCTCAGGGTTTCTCTTCAACAAACCTTCTATAAGTTTTTGTTTACATTCAGAATTTTTGCCATGAGCTCCTGTTTTTACCTTCTAGTACTTTTCAGGGCAAATTTGTCTTTCCTAACCAAACAAAAATATTTCCAATTTTTATATCTTCTTAATGAAAACACTTATCTTACTCTCCTTGAATACAAACATATTTTTCTTAAGTTTTTAGTAGCTTAATCACATATTAGAAATTTTTAACCCTTAGAAACCTTAATTTTTAAGTAAAAAACTAAGTAAGCAATTATAAAATTTCTTTTACATTAGCATTTCTTGGCTTGACAAATTTATATGGACACTTTTTATAATTTTTGGAAACATCTTACTTTATAGTACAATCTTTTAAATGAAACTCAAGACATGTTTACCAATAGACCCAAAACACCTTGTAGTTTTTCTGTAATAAGCCAAAAGTAGATAAACCTATACTTAGCAATGTCTAATATCTTATCTTATTTGGAAATGATCTACATACTCAATGAATTTTTATCATAAAATTTAGCAAAATCCTAAATTTTTAAGTCACCAAAAAGAGTTTAGAAGCTATATACAGTATAACATATGATCATCGTTTAAAGTTCACTTAATACTCACTTATTTAGTTACCTGTTCTCATAATTATTTATTATGTTTCAAAGATTTTATTTATTTATTTTTCCCCCCAAAGCCCCAGTAGATAGTTGTATGTCACAGCTGCACACCCTTCTAGTTACTATATGTGGGACTCGGCCTCAGGATGGCCGGAGAAGTGGTGCCTCGGTGCACCCTGGATCCGAAGCTGGGCCACCAGCAGCGGAGTGCGTGCACTTAACTGCCAAGCCATGGGGCCGGCCCCTCAATAATTATTTAGATTGCCTACAAGACTTTATGAGACATTAGATAATATTAGCCATCATTTATTATTTGTGAGACCAGTTTTGTAGTAGAAATAACATCAGTTTATTTGACGAATAAAAGCTGCATATCTGCATTATATCCAATGCTGAAAACTAACAAGCTTAAATAAGCTTTTATTTACCAAAGATTATTTCATATCACGTTAACTGGAAAAACATTTGGATTTAGAACTAACTTTTGTGAGTGCTTATTTCAAGTTAATTGAATGGACCTCTTGATGTTGACCATAAACTCTGGAGGTAAAATACCACGCACATAAAACATACATGTAGAGACACACACATAAAGAACAGACAGATGCAACAAAGATTTTATAGCCGCTGTTTTAGAAAATATAGCAGTTTCCATCTGCAGAAAGCTTCCTTCCAATTTCTTTTTTCTTTCAGTCTTAGGTCCCCTGCTGTCTTAGCACTTGCACAAGTCTCCTAGGTTCAGAGGTCAGGCAGCCCAGCCAGGAATGGTCAAGCAAACTCAATTTCCCACTTTCCTTTTCTTTTATTTTGCTACAAAGTCTGAACAATTTCTAGGGACTGTGTAGTGGGTCAGGAGTGTGCTGCTTGAGAGTGTTACTCCCTAAAGAAAGGTCATAATCACTCTCTTACATGCCTTGGTTTCTCCCGCCCGCAGTCTATGTACTGCCGTGGGGGTTTGGAGTGCGGGTGACTAACCCTCCCGTGCACGCCCCCCGACAAACCTGTGATAAATTAACATGAATGATAGTGGAGCTCGCTATAGGAAGGAGGGTTACAAGTCGTGGGGTTTGTCTCTGATACCCCCTATGAGATTCTCAGTTGCTTGAGAATTCCCAAAAGGTCGGGAGGAGCAATGTCCCTTTTCTTTGGAGCTAAACAGATTCAGTCTCTCATTTCTCTATCAAGCAGTTTTGTTCATACTTTATAAACATAATTCTTCCCAATGTTAAGCCATATTAAAAAGTCACCCAGCTCCATTCACTCCAAAAGTTACCCCTAGGCTCCTCTGGCCTAGGAAATTCTCTCTACATTTCACTTTCCTAGGAATTCATCCCTAGGTTCCTCTGACCTAGGGAATGTATCAGTACCCCCTTAAGACACCTAGCCTTAAGCCTTGAAAACAACTCAAATAAACTCTGGACCATCGACTTAAAATAAAGAGGTCCAGGTGTCAGGAAAACTCACTCGGGTCACCTGAAGAATGCAGTGATCTGGGGAGCACAATGGGCTCCTATTGGTACCAAATTCCAGTTCAGTGTAGATTCCAGGTGGTCTCTGGTGGGTTTCTCTGAAATCTTACTACGACTACACCAACAAATGTCTACATAAATAATCCATAACCAATGTATAAATCAAAATTGGGGTGAATTTATTATGAGCTAACTTTTGAGGACCATGGCCCTGGGTCTTCCTTCCATAAGGAAGGAAGGGCACTGAAGAAGTGGGGTGTACAGAGTGTTATATACCGTCAAAGAGCAAGTATCACATAGGATTGTAATGTCCTTTTTACAATAGCCACAAGATCGCCCTGCTACGTTACCCTGCCAGAATAGCTATAAATGGAAACAGCGTGGAGCAGGTCTGCTGTCTCGTTGGGCATGGCTGGTGTCAGGTCTGTTGTCTGGAGCTGGGTGGTCACAGGATGAGTGCAGCAGTAAAATCCAAGCCTAGGGAGAAATGCTTATCCTTAAGACAATGTCAATGAGGGGGAAGTTGCATCCTTATGTTAAGGGCATTTACTCTTCTCTTTGAGACACGGCAAAGCAGATACACAATGCAGGCGACAGGCCCTTTTGGAAAAACAAACTCAGTCCGAATTAGATTTACCCCAAATGACTTCCTCATGTGCTCCAATATATCTTATTGCTTGCCATTTATTTATCAAGCTCAGGGTGTGTCTTTCAAACAGAAATCATCGAGAATAGCATGAAATAGTCACTTACCAACAGATGTCACTGTGGCGACAGAATATTAACAAGTGGCCTTCAAATATAATCTTTTTCCCAAATACTATATTTCACTGAGTTAATCCAAAAGGGATTCTTCTCTCTTAAACTGACAAATCTCCACTCTGAACTTAGCACTAGATGTAGCCAATTTTGAATAAAATCCTTTAACATCAAAGCCAGCCAATAGATCCTATTAAAGCAAATCCAAACTCGGGAAAACTTTTGTTTTCAGTCACATGCAAACTCTCTCAAACTCAAGATAAAGTCCTGGTTTTGTGCAGATGGAGAAAAGCTTCTCTTCCTCTTTTTCTATTCAGATAGTGCATGGAAGAGCCCAAAGTGTCTCCTGGTGGAACACTAACAGTTCTTTACATTAGAAATGCATGCAGTGTTTCCTAGCTTCTTTTCTATGAGCCGAGACCTGCTGACCTGCCCAGAGGAGCAAACTTCTGGGCTCCAACAGTAAATAAGACTGTGTGCAGTTTACCACAACAATGAACTACAAAGATGTATCAGGAAATATTTTGAACACCCACACCTAAGCTCTCAGTTTCCCTCTGTCTAATTCCATGGCTACCTGAACTGAATTCATTCTCCATCCCCATCCCTTTCGTGATAGTTTTTATCTCCTTGAATCAGCATGTTATAACATCTAAGAGAAATTTATCAAAATACTCTCTTCAAAATAGCTAACTGAAGTATAAGAATTGTAGAGGGTCAAGATTTTAAGATGAAAGTGATGTACGGAGTAACTGTACTACCAAATAAAAAGAAAATGAATGAGAACAATAAGACAAGGAAGAAAAAAATGTTAAGGAGAAGGAATATAATAGAGTAAAAGTAAGAAAGAGAGAAAAAGAAGAAAGTTGGTGTAGGAAAGAGAAAGAGTCAGGAGAAGCATGAGAAATGACAAAAAAGGGCACGAGCAGAGGGAAGACACCATGCTCAGAGCGAATGACAAGTCAACTGGCTTCTGAGCAGGGCTCAGGTCTAGAGTCATTGGGCTGCGCTTGAAAACTCCACTCAGTTCTAACATCCAGAGAATGACTACTGCTCATCCAAACTCTGATGACACTGATTACCATCGCTCTCCTCTCCCAGGACCTGCTGGAGTTTTGGGAACTGCTTCTCTCAGCACCTCTGGGACTGACAGAGTCCCCATTAAATATTCATGAAGTAGCATGGTGGTTTTTTTTAAATTACTATTTTTTAAATTTTATTTATTTATTTGTTTCTCTCAAAGGTCCAGTAGATAGTTGTATGTCATAGGTGAACATCCTTCTAGTTACTGTATGTAGGATGCGACCTCAGCATGGCCGGAGAAGCCAGTGCGTCGGTTCGCGCCCAGGATGTCAAACAGGGCCACTAACAGCGGAGTGTGATCACCTAACCGCTAAGCCATGGGGCCTTCCCAGGATGGTTGTTTTGAAAGAGTAACTCAGAGAGAGAGCTCTCAAGGGTACATATAATCCTGACAACTCCTACACTCACCCATCTGAACAATTAAGAAACTAAACTTTTTTTTTAATTACTGTGAAGAAAAGTAGGAGAAAACTTTCTTGGCAAAACTTTAAAAGTTCCATCTTTTTTGAAGTTACCTCACAAAATTCTGAGCATAATCTAAAATTCTGGGCTCCCTACAGTTCCAAATATGTTTCAGAAATGATCTCTTTATCATCACAATGTAAGCCTATGCCTTATGAAGCAAAATAAACTTGGATGAGTTTTATCTTGGAGAGAGAGGGCAGCAAGAAAAAGAGTAGGATGTGCCTCTCTGCTATGAAGGAAAATAAATAAAATCACCAAAATATATAAAATATGCCTCTAAAACTGAATGAAGAGGTCTCTAAAGAGATTTACATTTTAAGTAAAAATGCACTTATATAAAATTACACATCAGTTTGACTAAAATCTAGTCAACTTAGAAGAAGAATTCATTCAGTTTCATTTAAATAGCATGACTTATGATTAGCTGCATAATAAATGGTAGATATTTTAATTTTGGTATACCATGTCCTTCCACCAATGAAGGTTGGCTTAAACCTGTCATTTTCCTAAAAAGGGCCAACCAGATGTTCCGCTTATTTGATTACTTAATAGTATGGATCTGCTCCTCATTGCCAACGAAGGATGTCTACAAACAGGCTTTAGCTTGCATATGTAATGGGAAACGCAGGCTGAGTTTACGAAAAGAAAAATTGAAAATGGAGCATTGCCTTGAGGAGACGTGGTCAATCTGTTCAAGAACATTTTCTCACTTGATCAAGTGAAAAGCTGAGAGAGAATGCTGTTGGCCTCTTCCTTGGCCCCTTATAGAATTCTGCATTACCTCAATTGAACATGTCCTAAAATGTTTGAACTCAACTTGGAAATGAGTTGATGATACCGTATTTGCATTATGTCACACAGAATCTCTTTCATTAGGCACAATTCAAAACACTTTTTGGGACATTAGAGACCAGAAAAGTTTTGCTTCTCTGAGAGACTGTTGCTTTTAATCTCATAGACATGAGATGATAGAGAATTGTTCCCATTACCCTTTCTACTTTAAACCTGAGAGATACATTTCCAACTACCTTTAAAAACTTCAGGTCCTTCCGAGCCGGCCCCGTGGCTTTGTGGTTAAGTGCATGTGCTCGGCTACTTGCGGCCCGGGTTCGGATCCTGGGCGCGCACCGAAGCACCGCTTCTCCGGCCATGCTGAGGTCGCGTCCCATGTACAGCAACTAGAAGGATGTGCATCTATGACATACAATTATCTACTGGGGTGTTGGGGGAAAAATAAATAAAAAGAAGGAAAAAAAATAGAAAGAAAACTGCAGGTCCTTCTGAAACACTTTTCAGTGCTCTGGCTTACTTCAGCTTCATTGCATTGTTCCATTCTAAACTTCTTTCAGTTTGATCTATTTTCCTTTGTAATCCTTTTGTATACCTAGGTATTTAAAAGCTGCTCAAATCTATATTGGAGAAATGTTGGGTTACAGTACTTTCAGACAGCATGTAAACCCAATTTTTAGGGTTTATACACAAAACGTTTCTGCCATGTTTCTACCAGCTCTCCTTCCATATATTTTCCTCCAGGACTTCCTGTGACCAAATTGCTTTTCTAAAAATCAGTCCTCTGTTCATTCTCTTGGCCAGTGACATTTTCATAGAAACATAAAGGACTGGATTTTCCAAAGATGAAACAAGAATGATCAAGTCCTTATTCACACTTAGATATCCTGCTCCTGTTCTCCATGAATTTTAAAACTAAAGTTAATTATCTCTTTCATTTTATCTAAATCTATTGAGTAACTTTTGCCTGAGTCCCTAAACTGATCCACAGTCTGCTTTAGCAGCCACAAAACTCTCTTTCAAATGCTTGCATTCATGTGCTGAGTAGGTATTTTATTTATTTAGATCTTATTCAACAAAAGAGCTTAATTTATTTACTCAAATACTTAAGTATATACTATGAGCCCAAAGGTCTTG